>NC_143516.1:12791960-13122960 GCF_031878675.1 Megascapheus bottae | reverse complement strand
TAGATAGTCAGATGCAAGTGACTCAGGCCTGTAATCCTAGCTATTCAGGAGATTGAGATCTGAGTATCATGGTCTGAAGCCACAGATCACAGGGGGACAGATTAGCAAGAGGCAGAATGGACTGCAAGAAAATGAGGTAAAAGCGTGCTACATGCCTAAAAGCACATGTCCAGGAAAGCCTTCCTATCACAAAAGAACAAGGGGATATGAAGTAGATATGCTCAAAGGCTGGCTTCTAAAATTCAGCCAATCTCAAGAGGTACCTATATTCAAATTACCCAATAGAATAGAAGAAAACTGCCAGGCATTGGTGGCTCAAAATCTGAGGATCACATTTTAAAGTCAGGCCATATATGAAAGTCTATGAAATTTTTATGTCCAATTAACTATCAAAAAACTGGAAGTAGCACTGTGGTTCAAAGCGGCACTCTAACCATAAGCATATGGGCTCAGGGACAATGCCCACGCCCTGAGTTCAAGCCCTCAAACCAAGCAAAAAAGTGAGAAAAATTAGGAGACAGAATGTAAACTTCATAGAACTCAGCCAGTGAAGAACGGGGGAAGGGACATCACACAGTAGATGGGACTTACTTGTAACTCCCTGCCCAACAAAGCATGATCTGTAAGAAGGCCATGAAAGCTTCACTTTTGCTGCACTTCTTTTCTTGGAGTCCATCCTTTGAGCTTGATGGGTGAGTGTGTCTTTCACAGTGACTCATACCTAGCAAAATCTTTACACTAGGAGTCTGAGCAGGAGGATTGAGCTAAAGCCTGAGCTAAATAGCAAGTCTGAGGTCAGCCTGGTTCATAAACTCTGTCTCAAACAATTATGGAAACAATCAAAAAAAGCAAGAAAAATGCAAAAACAAAACTGATTCTTTAACTTGATAACATTTCCCTATAAATAGCTAGTTTTGCCAAATGTTAAATCAGTTTTCTTCTTTCTCCCCAGTCTCTGAGAATTCTCTAGTCATAAAGAATGACAAAAATAATTATAGTAATGGATAGAAACTTAGAATATATATATCAATTTCTCTCAAATATTATCTTACAAACCATGCCTATTTAGAAGAAACTTCATCCTAAGCCTTTTCCTCCCATATCGTTTTATAATTTAGAGTACACATGGAAGGGAAGAAAACCTGACAAACACATAATTTTCATTACATGGTTTTAGAAAATAACTTCCCCACAAGTTTTCTGTCCCTACAGGTTGGCATAAGAAGTAATTTGCCATTTCCTTCCCTCTACCGAGAAAGAGAGAGAGGGGGGGGGTGAGGGAGAGAGAAAGAGAGAGAGAGAGAGAGAGAGAGAGAGAGAGAGAGAGAGAGAGAGAGAGAGAGAGAGAGAGAGAGAGAGAGCGAGCGCTGTGAGGACTAAAGACAAAATGCTCATTTTACAAAGACTATAAGAGAAGAAGTAGAGTGAGAGGATGTGTCCCACAGAGACACACAGCAAATTCTTCTGTGTCCTCCTGATTTACATTCCAGCTATACAGACGCAAAGATAAAAGAAGAAAAAACTATTCCAGAACCTTTGAGTGTTTTTTTGGGGGGGGGGCGTTGAGGGTCTTGGGACTTGTACTCTGGGCCTGGGCACTGTCCCTGAGCTCTTCAGCTCAAGGCTACCACCCTACCCTTGAGCCACAGCCCCATTTCCCATTTTCTATAGATTAATTGGAGATAAGAGTCTCATGGCTTTGTAGTGCCCAGGCTGGCTTTGAAGCAGGATCCTCAGATCTTAGCCTCCTGAGTAACTAGGATTACAGGTGGGAGTCCTGGAGTTTTTAAGCCTGCAAATGAAGCTAAACATTGGCCACTAGTGAAGCTGATTAGCATCGTTAGCAAAAATACCTGCAAAAGGTATTAATTAGGTATTAGAAATTTCCCCTGGGGCAATTTACTTCTATATGAACATTCATAATTTCCACAGGCGAGATAATCTATTATCTTAGAGTCTGGGGAAGGGAAAGCTCTAATACAAGATAATCATGGTTTTGCATTGCTAAATCAGCACAGAAATTAATGTTTGCTCTATTTTTATATTTGAGAAATGATAATATTCTGTGGGTATTGTCTTTTCTAAACGACCAATTTCTTCCTCTTAGTTTTGCAAAATTATGAATGCCGAACACTCTGATATGGTCCCGAGAGAACACAGCAGCTGGGCAGAGCTGCCAGTCAATGCCATTCCTGGCATTTCTGCTGCACTTTGCCCTTTTTCTGTGTTCTGCTTTTACAGAAATGACTTTTATTTAAAGGTGATGTAACTAGACTCACGGACATTTAAATATCCATTCTGGGTAGTTATCATGGTTGGGGAAAGTAAACAGATTTAGTAGAGGAATAAAGACTTAAGAGGGAAAGGCAACTCACTCCAAACAAGTGTAGACATAGTATCCGATGTGAGGGTATTTTATTGAATGTGAAAAAAATGGAAAGAAGAACACATTGAACTTTCATCTACCTGTTCTGACAGAAGGACCAGGAAGTCCCTCAGATTTCAAGTTTCTGTGCAAAAATCACAGGAACATGAAAGCCACAATGCAAAAGATTTCAAGGCATCTTACTAAAAGGAATCCTACAATGCAGTCTTCTTAGTAAATATTTATTTTAGCGTAATGGGATAAAATTGGGGGGAAAAAACAAGAGAAATGCTTGAAATGCAGTGGTAGAAGACAAAGTGAAAAGGGCAACTTTTCCCTAGGTTTTGTGTTCTCGGAGCTGGAGAAACCTGAGGTCAATCACCTCATTATTACATGACAGTTCTAAGTAGCCAAGGTGGATGCTATTAGAAATTCTGACACACGGAGTTGTGATCTACCCCAAAGACAGGGACAGCAGGTGATTTTCAGGACTTCCATTTGCCCAACAGGCCCTGCAACTTCCTGTTTCTCTACCCACTCAAGGAGCTTGCATTATCAAAGGAGAAGGCTCATCCAGATAGCTCCTTATGTCTTTCTATTATTGTGACTTAGCATCTACAAGGAAGTTATAGGAGAGGAGCTTGCCTCCATAGTTATATCTTGGTTTTCATTCTGAGTCTTACCCTTTTAATATGTATAATATTTAATTTTACTATCACATCTATCTGTCTGTCTATTATTCTATCTATTTATCTGTCTATCATTCTATCGATCTATCTATCTATCGATCTATCTATCTATCTATCTATCTATCTATCTATCTATCTATCTATCTAAATATCTATCTATTTGCCTAGGCTGCTTAAGACATGAGCTTTTGAGGCTTCCTATTCATTTCACATACAGCCTTTGTAGTGCTTTGAAATTGAAAAAAAAACTTATATTCAGTTTCAGAATGGATGAAATCATGAAAGTCTTCCCAAGAGGCATCTATTTCAGCTTGTCACAGGAGAGAACGAATACGACTTATGGAAAAAAGATGAAGTCCCTGCTTCTGTCTATGAAGCCCTGAAAGATGCCTCTGGGGAAATTACCTATCTTTGCCATGTTGACACCTGTGAATAACTACTCAGTGTTCACTCTGCCCCTGCTAGCTGGAAATTTCTAGGTTTTTTTTCTAACTACAGTTCCATAGCTTTGAACAAATTCACCACTCTGTGAAGGGCCAATGCAGAGGTTATAAACGTTTCCCAGTACTGTGCTCTCTGCTGAAGCCATGCTGAGAGAAGCAACTCCAACAAGGACTAGAGAAAAGAGACATTTAAGGTACTGGTCTTTTGAGATACTCTCTCTTCTCCCAGGAGAAAGGTGAACTATTATCATCTCTCATGGATAGAAAGACTCAATTTTAATCTACCTCTAGCTCTCAGAAACTATGTGGACTGTAAAGAAATAGCAGAAAGAAAATGCAGGCTCCATCATAGGAATGGGTTCGAATAACTGAGGGAAAGATGTTGGGAAATGAAAGTGTTTTAAGGAGAAATTTCCAAAAGGGAAGTAAGAGTCCAAAGAGAGGACATATGTTAGGGAGATACTGGCTTTTTGTTGGTAATAAAGCTCAAATAGTTTTAAGAAGCCACAAAGAGGCTATTTTTTAAAAGAAAGGTTTATGTTTTCTTCAATGGCATTCAAAAGTAGAATATAAAACAACTTACAAACTTTTTTACTCAAAAATATTTCAAAGGACGACACTAACCTAGCAATGCTTTTGAGGTGTAAACTATATTTAATCACCAAATGCTGTGCAGGAACACATAATAATTCATTATTTTGTAATGATTGGTATGAGTAAAGTATCACATAAATGCTTTATTCACATTATTCACATTTGTGAAGCAAGAAAAGTAAAAGAAATCATGGTGGACAGATTTGAAGTTTACAGAGATAATATATGGTGGCAATGCCAGCTTTTTACAGCCTGTGCAAGATGTTACTCTGTGAGATTCTCCAAGAAAGATCTGACATCATGGAGAGTCATGAGTGATACAATTCTAACAATCCTATGTATGGCTCTCTTAAATGCCACCATATACACTTCTGAGTGATTTTCATCTGAATCCACTAGTCATTTCAGTCAAGCTAATTTTGATGAGCCTAAAACATTGAAACAGAGGGCACCAACAGAAGGCGGTGGGGTGGACCCGAGGATAAAGGATTTTGAAGTGAGCACTGACTATGCCACCGGTGGTAAGATTGGGCACGGAGCAGGGCGGAGGGACCAAGGGCACAGTCACGGCATCTAAAGTCTATTGGATTCATTGACAATCAAGTACAGACATCCTGTGCTAGGAAGTTGCAGGTAAAGATTCGTTCATTGCAAGGAACACATTTGATCGATAGGGATTCACAGGTAGTAAGGGAGAGAATGGTGCTTGCTGGCAGAGAGTGCTATAAACCTGCCGGGTGATACAAATGCTCACTTTTAGGGTGTCCCCTAAAAGTGACTCAGGCAGGAAGACAACAAGAGAAGTGCCTCTTCTTTCTCCAGTGGTAGGGACCTGGGGCTCTCCCAACTGTCTAGGTAGCCCTAGTCTGGCATTATTATCAGCATTAACATGGAAATAGAAGTGTGGCTCATAAATGCTTCCAGATCCCTGCTCAGTTTAAGCCTTCCAGGCTAAGTAAACACTCTTTCCAGCCAAACTGGCACATGTTTTATCTTTCTGTTGCTTGAGGTTATCAGCGTGTCTTTTGTGTTTCAGCTGGATCAATGTTCAGAAATGGAACCTGAGAGACTCAAAGCCATTCATCTTGCATTAATCCTTCTGCCTGCCTAGTAACGGGAAAAATACTGCACTCTCCAGGGGGCTTACTGTCGACAAATTTGCTAATGTCTATAGAACATAATGAAGATTAAAATGATGCATGTATAATTGCTATTAATAACAGGCAGATTAGCTGTTTCTTGTTATTCTAAACATGTATTTTAAAGTGTATCAACTCTGAAACCCGTGACATTTTGCTAGATGATGATTCCTTTTAAGGGGAGTTCTTCTTGAAAATAATCTACTAGCTTTAAATAGGATTTTTAAATACATTTAGTGTCTGGGGCTATGAACTACTTATTTAGCTTCCTGCTTTACACAGGTCTTATTACCAGAGACATTAAACATTTCACAAAAGGTTTTCAAAGAAAACTGGACTCAAATAAAAACAGTCTAACAAAGTTTAAACTCATCTTAAGAGAGGTATCACAAATTATGAAATATAGATTTTATAGTTTGTTGTGTTTTATCGAGTTTCAGTAAGAATAAATGAAAGTCTTTACTTACTAATTTTCTCTTTTCTCTCCTGATGCACAGATCCAGAGAAGTTGTGTGCCCTGTAGAAGTCAGAGTGTAGACAACAGTTGTGCTGGGATCCCAGGAAAGTCTCCCGAATCTCTTTAATTTCTACTTTAAAATAAAAATGAGGCCCTATGGGGCCAGTAGTTTGGCCTTGTGGTAGAGTGCTTGCTTAGCATGCACAAAGACCTGGGTTCCATTCCTGGGTTCCATATATATATATATATATATATATATATATATATATATATATGCCAGAAGTGCTGAGGCTCAAGTCATCGAACTCTAGCCTTGAGAAAGTCTAAGGACAATGCTCAGGTCCTGAGCTCAAGTCCAGGACTGGCAAAAAAGTTATGATAATGTGAATGATTTTTTAGCTATAAAATTCAAACAGCAGAACCCTTTCCCACAATATGGCATATGTGTCTTCAAACATTACTCGGTATAAGACAAAAATTTAAAAATAATAAAAAAGCAAAGTGTTTGCTTTGTCTAAAAATGCTCCCCATATTAGGACATTCTTATAACAGAAAGCATTGTGGAATTACAGTACTCATTGCTTATGACTTGGTGATAGTCATTGAAAAGAAAAATTAAGTTTGGAGTAATATACATTGACTGTTTATTGCTAAGTAAAGATTAGCATTGATTCTTAAACTTGAACTTCCATCCAAACCACCAGAAGGATTTGTCAAGATACCCATTCCAGGGCCCCCTCTCTACCTTTGACTCTTTCATTCATATCTTGGGGTAGAGCCTGAGAACTTGCAACTAGAACAAGTTCCCATACAGGGCCAATAGTCCTGGACAAGATTGTCTCCACATTGCCTTTGTCACAAAGGGTTGACTGGTTCAATCAACCACTTGACTTTCACAGAAGGAGCTTCGACATGTTTTGTATTTCTTTTTGAAAATCACTAAGAGTAGTGAATGATGTTTAAAGGTTCATGCAAATCATATTCCCTCCATCAGATATAGATACATTCCTTGAAAGCTTGCTAATTTTGATGATTTATTCTTACCTCTTTTTTAAGGGTTTCCATCAGCACATTCTAATGGTACTCAAATCTGCCAACATGTTGGCATGCTAAAGCAGGGAATTTAAAAATTCCCTGCATATGTTGAAAGAAAAACCATCTTATTGACAGTGTTGGCAATTCTGTATAAAAATCTTAATAAAACATTTCTGAAACTATCAATAGAAAAGTAAAGCTGGGGTCCTCTCTCCAACTTCCCAGCCAACATGTGCTGGGTTTTCTGTAAAGCCATGCCACAGAACCTGGAAACAAACTTGTATTCCAGCATGCAGCCTCTCTGTGCTTGTGACACACAGCTTGTGATTTCCATGGAGATCTATGAAAGGAGGGTGTTAGAGTATAGGCTAAAAGAAGAAGGAATCAGACACAAAATGAAAGACTTTAGGAACTGCCTGAGCACAGCTCAAGGCAAGGAGTCTCCAAACTGGGGAGAATGAACTGGAAGAGTCAGAAAGCTACTATAAGATGGAGAAGTAGGAATACTCAGCTAGAAATTGTCTCCCAAGGAGTAGGAAGCTGTTGTAGGTTTCTGCGGAGGAAAGTCACTCGAATTGGCCTGCATTTTAGATGAACAGTTCCAGTTGCAAGGTGAGGCATGTGATGGACCTTTGTTCTGTTCCAGTTTACAGGGAGATAATGACACGCTATAGTCCTTTGTAAGAGTAACTGTGAGTTCTAATTTAATATCCTCAGGTTCTATGAGTTCTACCTTGATATTCTCAGGTTCTTTGTAAAACACAATTAAATTAAATTACATTAAGGATTATACATTAAATTTTAAAATAAGGGTTACACATTAAATTTAAGCGAGAAATGCTGTTTGATAAGGCATGATGCCTGCATGCAGGGAAACATCACTGTAAACTCTCCCTGGTATAACTAACATATGCTATGAAATATATTGAGGAAACAAAAAGAAAGAAAGACTACCAGTCTTATTTTATTTGGATGCATGTCATATATTGTGACATGATTCTAAATTATCTGATTAAGTGGCTGTGCTTATTTGAATACATGTCTGTGACAAAAATAATAATGAAATTATAATAGGCTGACATTTCTCTTCCCAAATTTGCTTTTGAAGTAAAAATATCCTTTTGAGTCAGTGGTCTTATGCTTATGAGTCATTCTAATGTCCCCCTTTCTGGTAAGACTCTGTCTCCTCTCTTCATCTCTGCATCTGGCTTGTGTGTCACTTCTGCCCTTCAGGACTGGGGCACAGCCACGAACTTCCCTGTGTGTCTCTCATCCTGGAAGATCAACCATGATCCTACCACTTCTCTGCCAAATATTAACTCATCTCAACACCACAAAGTAATTCTTCAGATGGGAAATATCTCTGTGACCTATTGGGACTGGTCAATTTAGTGGGATTTGAAGATAGGTTGGGCATGAGAGGCAGAGAGAAAGGAACATCAGGAAGTTTTCAGATGTCTTCCAAGGTGCAATGTTCAGTGTTTTGGTGAGAAGAGCTGAATATTTGAAAGTTCAGCTACCAGAGGATTGATACTTTGAATACAAAGGGAAAATATAGTATCCTGCTATAGTACCCTGTAAAATCGTAAAACAGCACCTCTTTTTGTATTGTGCCCTAGCATTCTTCTGCAAAGACAGCAGGTCTCCTTGAACATATTTTGCTGCCTAAAACAATACCTTGCAAACAACTGACTTCTGAGAAAAGATAAGAGGATTTGGGCTTGTCTAAAGACAGCCTGAGCAGATTCCAGTTCTTATCTATTCAGATTCCCTGGGTGTCATTAACTATTAAGTGCTAACCTTTCCTATTTAACAAGAGTTCACTCTAATTTTCTACAGTTTGATGAGGAAGATATAGTGGCCTACCGAGAATGTGTCTTTCACATCTCTGTCTGCTAGATGTCATGACTCTATCTGCCCTTCTTTTCACCTGGAGCTGGTTGGCTGGATTGGATATTCTTGTTATCACAGTGACCCTGTCACAGGCCCTGTGAGAAATGTCGGAAATAGTCCTTGTAGCAACTCCAGCCACACAGTTAGTGAAGTTCCTCAAAGGGTGGTCTGATTTTGCCCTGAAGGCATCTAACAGGGTACTTGAGCTGTGACCTTGACATTTCATCTCTTTGTACCTGACCTGCTCTGGGGAGGAGAATCCAGAGCTCAGGTGCTTCCAGCACTGTCTGCAAACACATGCCTCAAACACAGGCCTTCCACTACAACCTAAGCGGGATGTTTCTAAGGCCCTTTTCTCCATGCCAGCGTTTTATTAAGGTCATTCTCCCCACCATTTTCTCATAGAGGAACTCTTATGAATAGGATTTCTTTTGTTTGTTGTATTCCCATTGAGATCCTGCAATCAGTGATATTTAGTTTCCCCACTTAGACTGATGCCCAAGGCTATTTTTCCACTTGGTCCTACTGATAACTAAGGTGTCTGTGTGGGTGCTAATGGAGAGGCCACATCTCAGGCTGTGCCAGGAGAGTGCTGAAAGCTAACCCTACTTCTCTCCTGTTCCCTTCACACTCAGCAAAGCCAATTGGGAGCTTCCTCTTTTGTGTCTAGTTAAGATTAAAATGTAAAAAAAAATTATCTTATCCCTTCTTGACTTCTTTCCTTTTTCTTGGTTCTCTTACCTCCTAGGCTTCCTTCTCTCTTGTACATGAGGGCTCTCCCTTTCCCCCCGTTAGCCTTTTTTTTTAAGGAGGGCTTGAACCCAGGGTCTGGAATCTAAGCTTTTTCCCTCAAAGTTGGCACTCTACCACTTGATCCACAGCTCCCTTCCAGCTGAATTTTTGGTGATGAATTGGAGATAAAAGTGTCAAAATCTTTCCTTCCAGGGATGGCTTGGATCACGATCCTCAGATGCCAGCTTCCTCAGTAGCTAGGATTACTGACATGAGCCACCAGCTTCCAGTGAAGGCTCTTATTATCAACAGCGAACAGCACATTTCCTTTCTCCTTTTCATTCCCTTACTAGCATATGTCCTTTGAGCAGGGAGCGCTGACCATTCCTGCCTGCACACCAGGATGGGTGTAAGCTGGTCTTCCTAGCAATGCCCCCCACCTTTGTCTACTACCAAAACACTGAGAGGGCTTATACCCACCGCGTCCCAGTTACTAAGTCCCATCATGACCCAATATCAAGTAATGAGCTCTACCAGAGTTGTATTCACATAGTATTTAGCAGAACCCTGGTTCTGGTTTTCACCACTCTCCCCCCGCCCTCCGCATTGGAATGTGAACACATATCCCTGCTCTCTTTGGCACTGGGAGGAAGAATGTTCATCATCTTAAGCATATCAATATCACCGAGCGTGAGCAGCCATTTGGTTCTGCATGTCCAGTTCTAGCGTTGCTCTTAGGACTGACTGCACACGTAGCTGTAGTAAACGTGTGTGTGTGTGTGTGTGTGTGTGTGTGTGTGTGTGTGTGTATGAGAGAGAGAGAGAGAGAGAGGGAGCGCACACATGGCTTAGACTCTGTGGTGACCTCCGCGTGTCTAGATGGCACGCCTTGGAACCCTGGATGCATGGTGCATAGTGGCCAGAGGAACATTAATTGGTCCCAGAAAACAGTGTCATAGTTGCAATACTGTCATCCATACTTCTTCCCGACTTTCACCACTTCGGAATGTCTTCCTGGCTGAGTCAGTAGTGAAGGCACGTTCTACCAACTCACCAGTCATGATTCCTGTAAGCACAGTTCCCTAAAGGAGTTCCCAAGAGCAAAGGACCGTCAAGTATCTTCATTGTCACTCTGTGACCAACCCTGACAGGAAGTGAATACTTACTCCTAGGCATTACAGTCTAGCATTAAATAAAAGACTGGAAATAGACAATTTGGAAAATGTAGTGGTAGGTCTCTCCACGAGATGGCACTCATTGTCTTACCTTTTATAGAGAGTTTCAATGCATCCATAGTACTGAGTATATATGCAACTTAAGCATACATGCGTACACATTTATACATGTGTGTATATGTATGAACATATATTTGTGGTAATTTGCATATGCATGGATGTGTAACTCCCTTAGGCTTTATAATTTTCCTGTGCCATTTGTATTCTCTTGATCATTTAATCACATTTTGGTAACATTGTGGTCCTCAGAAAGATTGAGGCTGACATTATGAAGAATGTTCTGTTGATGCAGGGAGATGGGAGGGGTTACATATTTGCCTTTTGTACCATTTTTACCTTTTGGCTCTGCTAAGTGCCAGAGGACATACATGCAAAATTACTTGAGCCCAGAAATCTACCCATTAAGGCATATGCTCAAATGTGACCCCTCACCTGGGGGAACCCATCAGATTAGTCATTTGGAAAGCTGATAAGATTGTAGGAAAAGTACTAAGCAGGCCACCAGTGTCTCATGCCTGCAATCCTACCTACTCAGGAGACTGAGACCTGAAGATCAAGGTTCAAAGCCAGCTCAGGTAGGAAAGTCTATGAGACCCTTACTTCAATTAATCACCAAAACGCTGGAGGCAGATCTGTGACTCAAATGGTAGAACACAAGCCTTGAGTGAAAAAAGATACAACTCCAAAAAAATAGAAAGGAGGGAAGGAAGGAAGGAAGGAAGGAAGGAAGGAAGGAAGGAAGGAAGGAAGGAAGGAAGGAAGGACAAGAAAAAGCACTCATTGATATTCACTCCTCTGGGAGGAATTTTATGCTTGTGAGGCTTCCAAGTCTTGGTAAGTCCAATCCAATGTCCTCTCTCCTCCACCTCAGGCTCTGCCTACATTCATTGCTGTCCAGTGCCCTGGTGCGAATGCTCCTCCAGGGACACAGCTCAAAATGGATTTTGAAATCAGAGACTTGCAATTACAGTCTGTTGGAGAATACAGCAGGGCTTTGGATCATTCTCAAAGCATTCTGTTTTCATTATATTAGCACTAAAAGGAGGAAAGGTCAAACATCCAGACCCCCGAGACAGGCCAATCCAATAATCCAGGAAGAGGCACATAGATCTCCCCAGTGACAATGTCAACAGCGCAGGAAAAACACAACTCAAATGGACTTGGAGGACCTCTAGGCCAGTGGGCACATGGGCATCAGAGATGAAGCTGTGTCTGCCATCCTCACACAGCACCCACAAGCTAGACTCTGATAGCCTGTGCCTAGGCTTTCCAGGAAACCTTCCTGACCTTCTTGCCTGTACTGGTGTCTCTCTATGTGAATTCCCAGTGTCTTAGTTCCAGTTTGTAAAGAGTTTTGTTCATTTTAAAATCCCTTGACATCTACAAATCTACTTTATTCTGGTCAACTACAGTGGTGTGGATGGAAGCTGACATGTCCACCCTAATTTTACGTATAAAAAGCTGGGACTCAGATAAGTGAACAGATGAAGATACAAACTAGGTAAAATTGATGTCTATAATGAAGAGAACCTTGTCCTGGATTAAATGTCACCCTACTTCTAATACGGCTAAGACTGACATACTAAAAGAAAGAAAGACTCCCTTTTCTTTTTTTGCTAGCATGTACAAGAACGTTGTAAGTGAAAGATCTCTTTCCAGTGGATATTTTCCATGTGGTACTTTCCACCCCTAAATATTGTGTGCTATAACCTTCTTGAGATAGACTCATGACCTTAGAGAACAGACATAGTATATTAAATGTCTTCTGGTCCCCACACTGGGTTTTCATTAAGGCAGTAGCGGATTCTTTTTTAGTACTGCCCTCAGGCACATGGGAAAGAACTGATTTCCATGGCTGGCAAGGGCATCATTCAAAAGACAATTTAAATGTGGCCTTTGATGCATTTTTTTTTCCAGAGCTACTGTTTGGATAACCTTCAGGGAAATCATTAAAATAGTCTAAAAATAAATGCTATTTCTAATCTGGCAGATACACATACACACATAATAGCTGATTAAATTGGAGTATTTAAAACACATATTATATGTCCGTGTGTGTGTGTGTGTGATATTTATTTATTGTTTCTATGTGTGTCTGAGTGTCTATATGTGTCTGTGTATATCTGTTGTGTATATCTGTGAAGAAATCTGTTCTCTGGAAAATGCTAATCCAGAAATAATTATTAACTATTTTGCAGTACTTAGTGAACCTAAGAAGTCTGATAATATAAAGACAAAACAGGAAGAAAAACACCAGAAGTCTGAAATATACATGTTATTCTTTTAAAAAAGATTAAATTGGCTTTCCTCAACCATTTGTCTCTGAGCCACCCAGGACTGCCTGAGACAAGACAGAACTAATGTGGTTAGCACCAGTCTTCCAGTAGCTTCCTGCTTCCTGCTCAGGCAACAAAATGCCATGGTGGGCATGCATGCACTCATTCATATACATGCGTCGTTCACATTTGCACATACCACACTATTCCTCCACGTATGTGCATGTGTATATATGTGTGTGTGTATACACCTAGATATATATGACATATGTCCTAAGTACCTTAAGGTGGCTTTTCTCCAATATTGAATATTTTGTTGCCTCCTATTTTTCAGTAAAAATATGTTAAAAGTCAGTAGACTGCATCAAAAATCTGTTTCACTAAACTGGCTTTTAGATGCTGTGTACATATAATTGTGGTGCACCTTTGCATACAAAACATGCATGTACAGACACATGCTTAAATGCGTGACACAACTGAAATGATTAATAGCTGCTTCCTCTTGGGTCTTTTAACAGAAGCATTCTTAGGCACCGTCGTTCTGCCAGAAAGCAGCAGCCTTCTCTTGAAAGCTATGACCCTGTTGATTTTATTCACTGCCAAATTTCACATCATGGGAAAAAATAGCTTAATATTGGAGTGATTAAATTTCAGAGAAAGCTGACAGAATGGAGTTCTCTCAAACCTAAATCCTGCCAATTCTGATGTCCCTAATTTATTCCAACAACCATTTAAGTCTGAATGCCTCCATTTTAATCACATTAACAGTATATTATCGAGACTGAACACCCAAAGAACTCCAGTTGCAAAATGAATTTGGCTCTTCTCCTCCCTTTTATGTTTGGGATGATGTCTGCTGACTGAAACCTCGAGCCAGATTCAGCCCTTGGGCCATTTCCCTTTGACTCCCTTTGCTTCCATAGCCAGAGGCCTGGCCATGGCAGCTACTCCATATCATTCGAGGGGATAAACACATCTGTTATCAAACAACAGCAAGGGTACAGAGCTATCTAGTGCAGGCATTTAGCATTTCTGGAATCCTAAATGCTCTAACTTAGGGAGAAGATGGTCCCTCCATTCCAGCTTCCTAGGAGAATATACCCACCTGTCAACAGGGCACACACAGAAACTCCTACTTTGAAACATTGTGGGTTGGTTTATCCATGCTTCTGGTAGTGAACTCACAAAAAGAAATCATAGACAGACAAAAAGTTTGCAGGAAAACTGATTATTTAATGTAGATCTTTTCTTTTTTTCTTTTTAACTTCTTTTTTTTTTTTTTTGCCAGTCCTGGGCTTGAGCTCAGGGCCTGAACACTGTCCTTGGACTTTCTCAAGGCTAGAACGCTACCACTTGAGCCTCAGCACCACTTCTGGCTTTTTTCTATGTATGTGGTACCGAGGAATCGAACCCGGGTCTTCATGCATGCTAGGCAAGCACTTTAACCACTAGGCCAAATTCCCGGCCCTTAATGTAGATCTTTTCTTTTCTAAATCAAGTGCTTCTCTTCTCTAGAGTCTACTTTCTGTCAACAGCCTGCATCCCAGGAAATGGATAAACTTGTTTCTACCCTGCACAAGCCAATTTATTTTCATATTTAGTTTCCCAGCAGCTATCCAACAGTGTGTGCACAATCGTTGAAAACAGACATATCTACCCAATATGTTGCTAATGTTGCACAGGAGCTCCATGCTCCAGCTTTCCTTCAAGAGACACCGCACCAATCTCTTGGCCCTGCCACTACTGTGACAACATTTTGGCATGTCATTCCAACTCTGTGATTGGTGCTGATTCCCCAATTATGGAGAGGAGAAAAATAACATTACCTTGCTCGCTAAGTACGGCTGTGAGTTGGTGAATATTGCACAGGAAATAGTTAATGGTGTTGGGCCTATGGTGAGGTACTATAGTCAGTACATGTGATGATGTGTGTAACTGAGTAAGAGCTAATCCAGCACGACTGAAAATATGAATTGCTGGTAATATTCTCCACTCACAACCTGCTTGATTCTGAGGTTTATCAGTACTTGAAAATCACATAGGGAAGGAGCTGAGGAAACTAGGAGTTATGTTTATCTGAGAACAGGGATTCTGTGGGGGGTTTTCTCTTTCTATTGAGCTCTATTTGATTAGAAGATGGTACCTTCCAGAATTTCTTTGCAGCTGTATGCGGGGAAGAGGAGTTGGGGATGTCTTATTTGCCTTGGATTGTGTGATTATCTGGGCTAACTTGGTGACCAGGACACTGTAGAGTTTTGCCTCATAGTATCTCCGCATTTGCCCCTTTGCATTCTGCCCCAAGGTGGTCAGAGCGGGGTGTTCTAAATTCTATGGCTAAAAAATAGACATATTGTGAATTATGTTACAAAGACTCCTCTTCCGCTTCCAGATACTTGAAAGACATTTAGAAAACCATGGTTCACATATATTCATCTGATTGAACACCAGTTAGTTACTTCAGTCTATGTACCAAAGGACATAGTAAGAGTTGGTGGGAGAATCCTTAGTCTGCATACTCAAGGCAATCTGTCATAACAATGTAGTAATGGCAATAGCAAAAGTAAAGAGGTGACTTTTCTCAGTCATACTTTATGACATCTTGTCTGCCAAGATGGCTTCCTTTGGAACCTGTACACTCTGGTTTCTCAGGATTATTTTATATCACTAATGTTTCAGATCTGGATCGTGAAGAGCTATTTGCTAAGCCTCTCCTTTTCTACTCCCACCTCTCAGCTTCAGCTCACTGAGGTCCGGACTGATCTCTTGCTTTCCTGTCATTCTCTGGGGCTTATGGAGCCTGTTATTCTTTTGCATTTAGAGATATCTCTGGATGCAGACTTGCTAAATCAGACAGAAGGCAGTCAGATGATGAAGTACCTTCCCTGCTTACACTTGTAAAAAGGACTGTCATCCACTTATCTTGCCTGTACTCCTTGAGTACAGCAAGGCGGAGATGTGTTTCTGGGCTGGCCTTCTGATCATTCTGGCAGCAGGTGTATTTGATATTAAGGATGCAGTACACTGTGTCTTCATGCATGGTGTCTTCGAGTATTTGGGGGGAAATAATCTCAAAGTCAATTTTAAAAGAATAACTGTTCTAAGCAAGTTTAAATTGAGCAACCTAAAATGTCACTTATAAAGTATGTCCCAATTGTAATACAGTTTGCATAGCACATACCACATTTAATCAGTTGGAAGAGGCATTACTGGTGAGGAAGGAGTTTAGAAATAGAGTGAGGAGACATAGACTGTATTTTGCTTTCTTGGAACTAAGGTATGATTTGGATCAGGTCTGCCCATAATTCTCTCCACTAAAGTAGAAGTCTGGCCTTGATTGCTTTAATTCCCATCTTTCTGTAGATGTTCCCAAGACGGTGTTAGACATCTATCGTCCTTTCATGGAGGAATAGAAATAGAGATCCGACCAAAAGTTATGGTGATAGTTAGTGATCATAATGACATACATATTGACCATTATATAATGATTTCATCATATATAACATGATCATAATAGTATAATGTGGTATTCTATGTTATATCACAATATGAAGGTGGTCATGTCTCCCAAATGTCTGGGTGACTTTCTGAAGTACAAAATGCATGAGTGAAGGACTTCTGAAACCTCTCAAAAGAAATGAAATAGACAAGTAGGTTTTTTGTTTCCTTTTTCAGCTTTTTATTCTTTCTGCTTCATTTTTCTTTTCTCTTTTTTTGTGTGATAGATTCTCATTTATAGTCCAGTCTGACCTCAAACTCACTCACTGCCTCTACATTGCAAGAATTATGGAAATGCACTACCACGTCCATCACAAATGCTTTTCTCATAGAAAGATTTAAATCTACTAAAGGGCAATCAAACCATAATAATAAAAGGCTTTCATATAGACATGGAGATAACACTGTGCTAGGGCTATGGTCCAAGTAAAGCATTTAATTGGCCAAATGTGGTGTCTGATACAGAAGCCAGAACCTCGAGTCAGCAATTCTTGGCTTTGAGAGAAGTAGATGCTGAAACTAAATAGTTATAGTGGTTTGAGGAGCAAATATAAATAAGTGTACCAGCTCCAAAGACCTTGGCACAGAGTATACAATAATGAGTTGTTCTGACAAGTCCAAAAAATGTTTCTGACTCTATTCTTTCCTTTTATTTGGCACCTTCTGAACCTGAATATTGATTTGTTCCTCATTCTCCTTGCAGCAAAATTTACCTTCTTGCTTATTTTCAATATTACATTCTTTCCACAGAGACTATTTCTAATGTTTCTCCTTCTGAAATAATTTACCACTTTCTTCTTCTTTATTGCCCTCTATTGTTTCTCCCTCCAAGGAACAACCAAACAAAATGCAGAGATGTAACCAATAGAGAATTTAGTTCTTGCTCCTGGATTCATTTTATATCACTCTACCTTCCTCAATGTAGGTTGTTCCTCTACACATGTAAAGTAATTTTTTAATAAAATTGTCTGTCTTCCCAGGCAAAATGCGTCCTTCCTATTGGACCATGCTACTGAGTAACAAGTCCTTCTTCTGTTGGTTGTCTCTTTCTCCTCTGAGAAGATGAAATTATATTCCATATTTTGAAATTGAATCAGTCTTTTGTTATTATAACAAAATACCCGAAGCAAGCTAATTCTGTATTTTAAAGAAACAGTTTGCTTAGCTCACATTTATAAAGGTGAAATGCTACATGGCTTGGTACAGGCTCTGGCAAGGATCTCAGACTCCTCTTGGTTCTATCACCTCATGGCAGATAGCACTGGTGGAAGCCCCTGTAAGAGGAAGAGATCAGAACATTAAATTGGAGGCCAAAGAGAGACTGGGTAGGGCCAGATTCCAGCTTTGGAAGTAATACTGAGAATTGATCAGGTGACCATGAGAAATGCCTTAATCCCTTCTGAAGACAGTGTCACCGGTAGCCATAGGACTTCCCATTTGGCCTAAACAGTATCTATCTATCTATCTATCTATCTATCTATCTATCTATCTATCTATCATCTGTCTATCATCTATCTATCTATCTATCTATCTATCTATCTATCTATCTATCTACCTATCCATCTAATTTTTCTGAGACAAGTTTTCATCAGCTGTGGTTGGCTTTGAACTGTAATCAGACTGGCCTGAATGCTATATAACCCTATGTTCTTTTTGCCTGTGTGGCAGGGAGATGAGATCAAGCACAGGGCTTTGTATATGCCAGGTAAGAGTACTATCATGTAACTAATTCTCACCCCAGTTATGGCCTCCACTAGCCTCCATCCTGGAGAGTAAGCCTTCCATACATATCCCTAGGTGGAAAAACTACAGGGAAGCCACAGCCGAAAACATGATCTTTGAGAAGTTGGTGGTGAATTGCACAATGTGTCTCTAGATTGTTATCAAAACCTAAGCTAAATTAAATCCATTGTTCTTTCAGAAAGCCAATTTATGGTATTTCTTTCAGTACCGTGCTTTTTAACCCACGATGTGCTCCATTAAACTTTAATAGTCACGATGCCATACTAAGCTCACTCTAACCACACTTTCCAGGTTCTAAACTGCTATCCTGCCACTATCCTAAACTACTATCCTAGTTCTAGCTTGGGATCCATTGAAAGTCTATGGGAGATGGATAAGCATGTCTATACTTTTTTCCGTGGTGTGTTTGGGGAATACACACTGTAACAGATGAAAGTCCTGGGCACAATCTAACTTCACATTTCTCTCCCACCCCCACTCCTCACCAAGAATTCATGTATGCTCATGAGTAAGTTTTATTGAAATGGTGCTCTAGAGCAGGTCAACAAATGTCTACCACTGATGATGATGAATCTGACATTGTAGTACGCCGTTTTTGAAATCTCAGATTAGACTGGAATATATTTAGCCTGCTTTTATTAAAATCTCCTCGACAAAAACATTTATAAATACATGGGCATAGAAACCAACATTTCTGCTTTCATACCTACTTTCTGAATCATACACAGTAACCATAACCATTATTTTCCCTCCGGATGACATTTACATATATTTTCCTGACTTTAAGAAAATTTTCAATAAATTGTAGCCACGTTACAAAATTGCTTTGCTACTAAGTGTCAAAAGAAAGGTACATGCCATTTGGGTTCACAGTATATGATTTCTCTCTATTCTCCCCTAAGAGGCTTACACTCTCAAGGGCACTGTACTATTATGGGAAAATATTCTCATAACTTAGTTTTCAGTGTACAAAAATTTGTGTGATACCAAATGGTCATCCTGAAAATAGATTCAATATGGCCACCTGATTTGAAAAAACAAAAAAAATTGTTTCATAGGATGACAGTGCAGAAAGGAGTTTATATCCAATTTATCCAGAAAAGCAGTAGGGTTTCCTATAAAAAAAAATCATCATTCTGACTTCGTATGGAGCTATGCAAATAACCCCATCATCATGAAGCTGTGGGTATTATAGAATAACCTGGAAGCCCCCCCTGCCCCCGCCCAGCTGCACTGATCTGCATAAATTAGGGAGATAATGGCAAGAGCAGAAGGAAGAAAAGTGTCATGTCCCCAGAGCATTGTCCATGTCTCTTCCAGGCCACCCTGTGTGAGCTACCTCCTCACCTCTGTCTTTGCTGCTTTAGCTCTGCAGCCTGCTGAAGGCACTCTTCTTGACTTTCAGACTCGTCAAGTCCCAGTCTGTTGACAGCTTTCTACAGGCTTATGGAGGGTAATGAGATGCAGTACTGTAGTCCAAACCAACATGTAGTCTTCAACCAACATGAACAAATGATAGGCAAAGATGTAGATTAACTTGTCCATGCCTTAGCTTCCCCCTTGATGAGTGAAATGTCAAATCGTGTTTTGTGGGTTTGATTGAACAGGTGCTTTCCAAACACTGTTTTGACACTTCAACCATGCATTCTATAAAACCAAAAGGAAAAAAATAGATATTCTTGTGCAAACTCAAAGAGAAGACAAAAAGATCTACTTCATCCAGTAATTATTTCCTGATTGCAACTGGGAGGCACGCTGGTTTGTTTATGCACGGAAGATACAGGAGTACTACAGAAGTTTAAAAATTTCATTGTATTTCTTATACATTCATACTGCATGACATCAAACTCAGCATCACCTTCGAAGACCCATGGTGCAAAATGTGCCATGCAAACTACAGTACATTCATTTTTATTTCTTTTTTGAATTCATTCCTTTCAAATACACAGACTCATATATAACACCAACTGGTTGGTATTTGTTGTAAAGTCAGGAAATGCCAATCTGAGAAAATGAAGATCTTGGCACCATAAATTGCCCCCTGAAAGCCTCCTTCCTTAGGGTGGATGCTATGTAGCCAGGATGTGATGTGAGCAGACAGTCAGTCAGCCTGGAGTTTCTGGCATGCTGAGCTGCCTCCCTGGCCTGCTTTAGCCCCAGCTTTGCCATCTCCAAACTGCTGATTCATGCTCTTAATACAAGCTTGATGGCCGTGAATGTGCTCCTGGCTCCTGCTTTTGTTTTTCCTTCTTTCTTCTTCTTTTCCCCCCTTTTTCAAGCACATTTTCTTGATAACCAGACAGACGATAGTCTATTACAAATTGGCAGACTGAAATGCAAATTACGAAAAAGTGATCTGGAAGATATAATCAAGAAAGAAGGTACAAGGGGACTTTCAAGGTGGGCCTTTGGAGTTGAGTTTGTATTTTTGTTCTCAGTGTATGCAAGCCATGCTCAACGAAGAGATTTTTGAATTCAGAGGAGGTGGCCATCAGGATTTTAAATTGCTACCAGCAGCAATTCTTTTCATTAAAAATAAAGTTCACGCTGCAGGAGACGTGCTGCCAGTTTCTCTCTTTGTGCCTGGGAGCTCTGAGTCTGCAGTGCACAGGGAATTCAGTGAGGCAGAAGAGTCAGAATTTGCCTCTTCTCCAAAAATCTATCTTGGCTACAGACTGGCTGTATCTTCTTCTGAGTCATATAGCAAGGGTTCAGAGGAGGTCACCACACTTCCGTGGCTCATTTGGAGCTGTAATGCATTGCTGTTGAAATAATGTTTAATCTCTCCTTGTCAGCTGGCTGGAAGATACAATGATATTACCCCGTGTTGCTGCACAAGTGATTAAGGTACAAGAGCAACATCAAATCCTGCTCCCATAGTCCTCTGAGGAAAGCACAGACAGTTCTGTAGCCAAACAGGCCTTTCAGCAGGACACAGATATCCCCGCAAGACTCTTCAGGTGTTGGCTTACTGGCACCCGAGCTTCCATAGTGCTACTGTGTAGAATGTCGGGGCTACTGGCTGCTGTCGTATGAAGATTCTCCTCTGTCTGACTCACACTCACTAAGTTTTGGAGCCATAGACTTGGAGGACTAACTGGAAAGTGAGTCATCTGGAATGAACCAATCAAAATTGCCCAGGAAAGTTGAGCTCAGGTTTAGAACTGTTATTTCTATTCTGAAATGTCCCTTTTCTTTCTTATCAGGAAAATCGTCACTGTGGTAGTGGGGTTGAGTGAGCCTATATAAGGAGGGTCACATTAATAAATCACCTGGAGTGATTTCATGCCCAATGCTTTCATCTTCAGTTGGAAAAAGAAGAAGGAGGAAGAGGAGGAGAAGAGGAAGAGGGAGAGGGTGAGGGAGAGGGAGGAGGAGGAGGAGGAGGAGGAGGAGGAGAAGAAGAAGAAGAAGAAGAAGAAGAAGAAGAAGAAGAAGAAGAAGAAGAAGAAGAAGAAGAAGACCCTTGTTTTCAATCGGTAAGGTCACAGTTGATCTGCTTAGCTGGTTTTAAAAGCAATATGCTGATAAATGGAGCCAAGGAGAAAGAAATTCCTTACCAAGCAGAATGAAAATGAGGATTTTATTTCTCTTCACAGAAGAGTAAGATTCAAATCGAAGTCCTAAGAAAGAGGTCATTGTGGGAATCAGAAAATCAAAGGTTGGCACTAATAAGCTCAGATTTTTATAAACTGCTTATAACACTTTGCTCCCCTGATTGGCTCAGCCCCTAGAACATTCTTGAGGTCATTTTTATCATAGCCACATAAGTTCACAAGTATTTTGATTGTTCTGGAAATTCAAAGTCTCCTATAACCCAAACAATGAAGTTTATGATGCGTCATCTTTTAGAGGGACACAGGAGTCATCACACCAGCAGAGCTACAATTGTGGTCCACAGATTAAATGCATCTCTCTCTTTGGATGGTGGAGCCCACAGAGAAGCCACCACACACTCCCGCTGTGTCCTTGAACTGTCACCAGGTGGCGCTATAGGAAGACTCTCAAGCACCATCACCATAAACTCCAACCTATCATAAGTCTCCTGAACTATAGAGTCCCTGTGAAGATGTTCCTTTGTGTTCAAGTTCTTGTGAAAATATCCAAATGGAAAGCTAAAATGAAGGAAGTTGTATTACAAGGGCTATTTCCATTATACCGTTAAAGAAAATGAGGCCAAACTCCTTCATAGACCAACAACCAAGGAATAGACTACAATTATTTTTCCTATTGTGGCGGGATGGGAGTAGACAAGACAGTAGGGAATAATGACACAACAGAACCAGAGAGTAGATGCAGCACTATGTCTGGGTGAATTTTGCCATACCTCCTGATTCATCATGGCTCTAGAGTGATGGTTGACCTCAGTTGAGGCTACTTAGCTTGGTAGGTACTCTTCTTCCAAGCCTAAATGGAAGCTACTAGATTTATTTGCAGCTCACTGTGGCTGAAATTGAATGTGCACCCCTCTCCTCCCAGCTCCATCTTGGCCACAAGGGTACTCCACCTAAGGTAATCCCCTCTCACCTCCTTTGGTTCTTAGGGAAAAAAAGCATTTCTATCTCTTAGAAAACCCCATAATTATGTACCTAAAATGACTGTGTCCCATGTCCTCCAACCCACGAAAGTGTCAAAGACCAACAGGTCTGGTCTGCTTAGCTGCTTGTCAGGTTGCCTCATTTCATCCTATCTAGAGATCCTAATTTTGCTTTGGGGGCACATCACTGGTTGAATGGCATGTGCCCAATTTTTGCTTTGGCTTCAACAAAATCTAGCTCTTATTTCAATAGATCTTACTCTGTTAAGATTTCTCCATGCGTCTGCCCTACCTTCTTTATTCTGGAGGACCGAGAACTTGCCATTAGTCTCCACGGACATTTGTGCCTTAAATTGGTCATCCTGTATACCAAATCACATCTGTAAGTGGGCAAGGCAAAGAAGAAATAGGAAATTTGATTGTTTAGCACAAAGGCTGAATTCTGAGGCTAGAGATACCCAGTAGAAATTATGTGGAAGGGGTTATCAATGTTCAGGAAATAGTGTACCCAGTGCCTGATGAATGAAACAACCCCCTTTATACACGACCCTGACAATAAAATACAATGAATAATAGTAATGATGATGATAAAGAAAGAATTATTCAGTGACTCGTTATTGGAAGATTAATTGAAAAGAGGTCAAGAATAAAGTACAGGGAAGACCTAATCTTGTCCACAGCCACTTGATCTTTCCCTCTCCAAATGGCCACTTGTGACCCTCCGAGTCCAGCTCCAGTGATCTGATGGTTCCCTATTAAATTCTGTTACCACATTATTGCTGCAGCCCAAGTGGAACTGCTGGGCCTGGTCTAAGCATTAGACGGCAAGTATGATAGAAATACAAGAATTGAAATGATCCACTCAAGCAAATTTGGCTGAAGTACAAGAGAAGGAAGGGGAATGTGAAATAAGGAAAAGAACAGGTTTCTTGAGCATTATATTGAACAATTACAATATGACCAATATCATACCACATATTCTTTTATCTGCTTGTTTGTTGAATGGTGTGCTAACCAGCTTTCCTGTTGCTATGACGAAGAACAGACAAAAACAAATTTGAAAAGAAGAAAGACTTTTTCTGACTCACAGCTTTTGAAGCTGCAGTTTATGGTTCTCTGGCTCCATTGTTTCTTGGTCCTGGTAAGACAGAGCTCTAATCTGATACAAAAGTGTAGTAAAGCAAAGTTGATCACTTCATGGAAAGTTTATAGAAACAAAGAATAACAGACAGACAGACAGACAGACAGACAGACAGAGGATAGGACATTCTTTAAAAGCATACTACATGACCTTTCCACTAGACTTGACTTCCTAAATCTTCCATCACTTTCCAAAACAGTGTCAGCTAGATGAAGATGATGCATTTAACGTGTAAGCCTTGTAAGGGACATTGCATATTAAACCATGACACCTGTTCTTAACAGTCAGATGAAAGGCAAAAGTATCCACGTTTTACTAGACACAGATGCAGTTACTTCTTAAGGCTTGGATTTGGATCCAGGTAGGTTTTACTACAGGAGATGCTTCGTATCTTCCCCATCAAGATGCAAACAGAATTCATACATCTCTTCGTACTTATTTCAAATGACATGGCAATTAGCTAACATCTTTATCTTTATGAAATTACAGCCACTTGCTGAAGGCCACAGGCCAGAACTTAATAAGGACAATTTTCCAGTTGTGCATTTATACTTTTGAATATAAAGAATCATAGACAAGTAATTCTCAGTGAGAGGAGTTGAGGAGAAGAGAAAGTCATCAAAACGACATGAGTGACCCTTCAAGCACATCTTACATTGCCATCCCATTCTCAACCCAGCTCATATTTGCTAGTTAAGGTTATTGGTAAAATATGTCTTATTCATGATGAGTCCTGGCTCTAAAGAAAAGTGTTATGACATTGCTTTTTAAATTTCCATACTGGTGAACATTCTGTGCTTGTTTGTTTTCATTATCAATTTTGTAAAGGAATATTTAAGCAATCAAATTTCTTAGGTTGTCCTATTTTTGACACAACTTACACTGCCATGATTTTGTGTATAACATATTCTCACAATAATATGGACATTTTTAATCTCCTACTTACTCCATTGACAAACTGCACATATGTGTACACAGAGCTTTAGTGATGTACTTGACTCCACATCAAAATAGAACTAATTGATTTATCAACAAATAGAAAATCTCCATAAGACTAGTCTAGGAAGTAATACCAATGAATTAAACATATCATCAGCTATTGGTAAGTATTGAGTACTTACAACACTTCAAAGGGGTTAATTTACCTTCCACAGAAGAATCTTCACTCTTGTTGGACTAGCCATTTGCCTATTTTGGAGATTATTTAACTATACCATATCAAAATTGTTGTTAGTTTACCAATGAATATGTTTATTGGAGATAAAGCATTCAAGTCTCGTAAGTGATGCTATCTAGATGCTAACAATTGCCTAACCAATGTTAGTTATAACTTTCAATCACAAAAACTTAACATAGGCTAAAATTTGGGTGTTCAAGAAAATTAGATTAGCTAAGTCTTAATGAAATGTGAACTAGACATTCTGCAAGCAATCCTGTAAACTTTAGGTACTTTAGACTCTAGATAACTGACAGGTGAATTTACATAGTAGCTTATCCTGTACCACTCAGGATACCAGAACAACAAAGAAACACATGGAACTGGTCATCTTAAAGCCTTCATCCAAATCTCGCCTTGCATGTGTTGAAGCACATCTCTGAACTCGTGTAACTTCATCTGTACATTTGATAAAATAATGGTTCTGTCTGTCTAATCATGGGACTACTACAAAGGAATAATGGTCTAAAATGTGTAAAAATGTTTTGAAAACTGAGGAATGATATTTTACTAGAAAACTCTAGTTTTATGAAAATTTCAGAAAGTGTGGGACCAAGAGTTTGGCCTAGTAGCAGACTGCTTGCCTAGCATGCACAAAGACCCAGGTTTAATTCCTTGTTACCACATACATAGAAAAAAGCCAGAAGTGGTGCTGAGGCTCAAGTGGTAGAGATCTAGTCTCTCAAAATCCAAGGACAGTGCTCAGTCCCTGAGCTCAAGCCCAGGACTGGCTAAAAATTCAGAAAGTATAGAGTATTAAAATAAAATGATGTGCTGGGCACGGCGGCTCATACCTGTAATCCTAGCTACTCAGGAGGCTGAGATCTGAGGATCTCAGTTCAAAGCCAGCCTGGGCACTAAAGAACGTGTGACTCTTATCTCCAATTAATCACTAGAAAGGGGGAAGTAGGACTGTGGCTCCAGAGGTAGGGCAGTAGCCTTGAGCTGAAGAGCTAACAGACAGTGCCCAGGCCTAGAGTTCAAGCCCCATGTCCCAAAATAATAAAATAAAATAATTGTTTTGCTCTTAGACTTCAAATTTCTATCTTTGATGCTATAATTTTAATTTTATTTGATACGATACAATTATTCATTGTAAACAATCTACAAGGAAGTGTGAGCGGAGAGTCAATCCAACATAAAGGCAAGAACACATGGGTCACATCAGCTGAATTTGAATCCCACCTATGCATTTTACTGGCCAAGGGTTTTCCGCTGCTTTGCTTTTCCAAACCTGTTACTTCATATGCAAAATATACATAATAATATCACCTATCATAAAGGGACTAATATTTGCAAAGCACTTAGTCCAACTGCTTAGCAGCTAGATTGAATTAATGAGAATTATTTCAGTTATAATTATAACAGCCTGTTCTTTCCACTAGCCACAGTCATAAATATCCATATGTTTTGAGGGCTATATCAAATTCTGCTAGTTTTATGGTCTCCTCCTCATTTTTCTTCTTTCCTCATTCCTTTCCAAAAGCAGAGGATTTGCAAGTGTTGTAATTATCATGAAAAACGTTTGAGTATATGATTAATAAGGTGGTGAGCCAGACATTCTACTGAGACACCTTAGCAGTGAGTCTGATTTGAACGATGAAGCCCAGAGAGGGTCATGCCTGGCTGGGGACATATTCTTAGCAAGGTGATTCTTTTCAAGGTTGTAGCTACCTTTTCCACCTTGTACTTTCTTTGCCTTGACTGTTTGAAAAATATTGCCCCACCTGCAAGAATCTGGTAATAGGTACTGTGGACACGTGTTTGAGAAACAAAAGATTCTTACTAAAAGTCTGTGAGTTCGCCTCGTTTTTAATATAGTAGCATGTCATAGCTCATCAAGGGCGACTCCAGTCTATCATCCTTTTGTTTATCTCAGAAAGGGCTAGGAAGTTATTGCTTTGGAAATAGAAACACTGATTAAGTTCACTGGTTTTGTCCTAAAAGTCTCTCTCTGTTTTTCCAGTTTCTTCCCACAGCTCCCCTTAATGAGCATCATAGCTTCATAGCAATTGTCATTCCATATTAGATTTACAGCTGGGCTAATGTGAAGGAATGATTATCATGTCAGAATCTCCTCATTTCTTTTCTTTCTGTCATACATCAGCCAGACCAAATGCTCATTCTTACATAAGGGGAGGTGTCTCCCTGTTTTCCTTTCCCTCTTACTCCCATTCTCCATCTCCCTCTGTATTTATAGAACCAGCTTT
The DNA here is from genome assembly GCF_031878675.1 of Megascapheus bottae. Taxonomy (NCBI): domain Eukaryota; kingdom Metazoa; phylum Chordata; class Mammalia; order Rodentia; family Geomyidae; genus Megascapheus; species Megascapheus bottae. The sequence goes on along the minus strand of NC_143516.1, from coordinate 13,095,760 downwards.
AATTATAATTTACCAGAATGCCAGGAGCACAGGAGTGATTCTCCAGATGGCTCAACCGACCCATGAGTGTGCCTTACATTACTTTTCACATTTGATCTTAGAATAGCCTAACGTGTTCCTAGCAAGAACTGACTAAGCGATTTATATGTCTGTTTTTGCACTTAGCTTCCTTTTGTCTGCTTTCAGATGATGATTATAAATATTCCTTACTGTAATCTTTTCTCTACATATCTTTGTGTATTTCCCCTTTCAGATTTTCCTCTGGATCAGCAAAAAGGAATCTTTGAATAAAAAAGTCATCATTTAACTCTTTAAGCCTTTTCTTTGAAGCTTTTCTTCCAGCATATGTTGCAGCTTCTGAAATGAAGGTTTTAAACCTCATGTTATGTAATATCAGTTGCTTGTTCTAAAAGTATTTCTGAGGAAGTGGAAGCCAGGCAATAAATAAAAGAAAGAGAAAGGAAGAGAAAGGCATTATGTTGGACACATTCTTCTACAACATCTGATCAGACTATGCCAAATTGCTTAGAATGCAGTTATCTAATAGTGAGTAAGTTACTATCACCAAGTATTCATACCATCAGTGCAAACTGTAGTTTCTTTAATTCCCAAATGATGGAAAAGGGGCTTCAAAATAATCCTAAGAACTATGAGTAAGCTATCAACAATGAAATGTGCATTATAATTGACTGTGCACACACATATGCATTGTACAATATATATAAATGTATCACATACAAATGTTAACATATAAATGAATATAGATATAAAAGACAAAAAGGAGTCATATATACATATGATAAAGGATTTTCATTTTGTTAACTCCCCTAGCCCTAAACCAACTAAATACACTAGAGTATTTATACTTCATAACAATATTCTGTGAATTCCTTTTAATTGCTATAGTATTTTTTGAGCAAATCAGCAGGAAGGAGATGGAGTAATTATTATAATTCTAACAGAACTCAAAAATGTCAGAATGATGGTACTCTCATATCTGAAACCCAGAGGCTTCCGTTTTCACTGCCTGTTTGAATGTTGACTCTTTCCTTGGTTCACCTGACATTCCCCAGCAGTGCCGGCGCTCTGCATGAGTTCCATAAGTGGGAACCAGGTAAGAAGTGATGGGAAACTGAAGCTATGGTGAGGAGATGCCAGCAGCTCACCATGGAAGGTCTTTGTGCAGCAAAGGGAGAGGGCCACAGGGAACACAAAGGGGTGGACAGCTTTCTTTGCCATGTTCTATACTGTGGATTTTGTCCTTGTTCACAGGGAAAGGGCAAAACATGTAGGTGAATCTATTATTAAGTTTCATTTGATAGTTGAAATGAGAGCAAAGTGAGGAGTGTTGTGAAGAAATGTGAAGCATTAAGAGACCACTGCTATTAAAAAAAGAAAGGAGACTAAGGAAAGAAAAACACTTATAGGACTTAGTAAAAACTAGATGTCAGGGTTGAAACATAGCTTCAAGTCTAGGGAAATGAGACTTGAATGCTTTTGAGTTAAGAACAGGTTAATGGATTTCTAAATTAAGCAAGGCAGAAAGAGGTAGATTTGTGGAAGATGATGAAGTTAGTTTTGGACATGAGCAGACCTGACAGACCTCAGTAATGTACAGCACATAAATATCAAGCTCGGATACAGGGCCCTGAGGTCAATAAGCAAATTTGTCAGTTTTCAGCATAGGTGTGGAAACCCAGAACAGTAAGCTTACCCAGAGACAGCCTAGGAAAAAAAGCAGAGTCCTAGACAATATAAGTGATCATTAGAAAGAAAAGAAATCAGTAAAGATAATTTTAACAGGAAGGAAGACTATGAGGAGAGAGTCATCATTCAGAAAGGATGGGAAAAATAATTTCAAAATTAAATAAGATGAGGACTGAATGATAGCCTTGTCTTTAGCTGTAATTATGTCAGTGGTAAACTTTTCCAAGGAAAATCATGACATGTGAGTAGATGGAGAAACTATGACCAGTAAAATTTAATATGCATTAATCTTATCAATGGATTCTGTCATAGATTCCAAATATGACGGAGAAATGGCATTCAAAGGAATACATTATCATACTACATAGAAAATCAATTTAGAAATGATCTTTTTCTAAAAGAAAATCACTTCAGTTTGAAAATTTGATGATAACAATTATATTTTTCACAATGCTAGTTCCCCTTTTAGTCCTCATAGAATGATTGGTACTATACCAGCCCTCCTTTTACAATTAGAGCACTAGACAAAACACATAAAATAATGTTTCAGACAGTGCACAATGAACAGTAAAGACGCTGATCTCTAGAGTGGAAAAACACAGAAGAACCCTATGACCAACTCGGACTTTCTTCACTCTGGGTGCGTGTAGTGTGGTGTGTGTGTGTGTGTGTGTGTGTGTGTGTGTGTGTGTGTGTACCAGAGACTAATGTTCAATTAAACCATGCTCTCTCCCCAAGATTTTCTTTTGCCTGGTTAATTGGAGATGGGCTCTAGCAGACTGCTCTTCCTGAGCAGGCTCTGTATCACAATCCTCCAGGTCTCAGCGTCCTAGGACTACAGGGATCAGACATCAGCACCCTGCTTATCCCAGGCTTTCAGAGAGAAGCAGTGGCAAAGGAAGCCAGGCACAGCACAGGAAACTCACTAATCAGTGTTTGGAATGACAGGATGGATGAATGGAGAGAGGGGAGCATACAGAGAAAGAGTTCTCTGAACAAAAATACATTTGGATCTTTGGTGCAATACAACTATCCAATCCCAGAAACAGTGCACAAAATTGAAATGATTACCAAGGGCTTCTAAATTCAGTAACCATTGGAGCTGGACTATGTTCACATGACAGCCATCCCACATGAAGAGACTGTGGAACAGGCTACAAATGTGTAGTAGAGATTATACAAAAGTCATGATACAGGCAAAGGCTGCTGAATCACTAGACAGTGAAGAGTCCCTGAGCAACTGTCATTAAGTATAAACACATACACTGAAAGATTGAGCTAATTCCCAAATAACTTGCAACTCAATAATCTACACAGGAACAAAATAACACTAAGTCAATAATATAACTCAACATATAGAACTTCCAATAGAAATGTATAAAGCACACAAGAAAGCCAGGAAATTTCTAGAACTGCAAAATACCAATTAATGCAAGCATAATGAAATTTCTAAGAAGGAAGGCCATTGCACATTACTTGAGATGCACAGTATTTTTCAGATTTTAGATTTGGAAATATTTGTACAGAGTGTATAGGTTGAATATGTACAGTCTGAAAATTCAAAATCCAAAATGCCCTGAAATCTGAAACCACATGATTTCCAAACACTTGTATTTTCAGATTAGATGTAACCATGTTACAAATATGTTCAAAGATTTTAAGGACATTATTTTTTAAAGAAGATATATTGAATGTACAAAAAAAGACCACAGAATTTCTAGAACTAAAAAATGCAGTTGGCAAGATTTAAAATTCACTGAGTGAATTAAAAAGGAAGTTAGATGGTTTGGAAAAAGAGATGGGCTAGTTTAAAGGCAGAAAGTCTATTCCAAGAAGAAACACAGAAAAAAATATAGTAAAAGTAGTATTATAGTTGAAATAGAAAAAATGATTAAAAGGAACAAATTGCTACGATTGTAAAAAAATAAAAAATAACTCCAGATTAATGAAATTTAAGCTTTCATTGAAAGATATCACATATATATATGCACACTTAAATCTGAGTGCTAATGGCTACATAAACTGTGTAAAATGCTTATGTGTGAATGTACATATGTAAATATATGACAAATGCTTTTATGCGATCAATTTATGTTACTACATAATTTTTAAAAAGTAAAACACTATCCTTTCAAAACAAAACACAACAAAAATATTCTCTTATTATACACAATTTTTAAAAGAAACTAGAGGCATAGATAGGGACACCTCAATAATAACAAGATGGTGAAAATCATTCCAATGGGAACCTACCGTTCTTGGAAGAACATCTGTAGATATGGAAGAAAGCTATAGAGAATCTAAATATTAAACTTGTATTTATAGGACGTCACTGTAAGGCTGTGGGGCTATTTAATTTTGGGAGTGACACAGAACAATAGGAAGCAGCAAAGCTATGTGCCAGAAAAAGTGATATGATTGAACCTGCAGAATCATTTTAAGGGTTTTAGGGCCAGGCTTCAACTTAAAGACAGGCAATGCAATGCACTCCTGGGCATTTACCTAAATGACCACAAACAAAACCACACTAAAGCTACCAGAACAACTATGTTCATTGTAGCATTATTTACCATAGCTAAGATATGGAACCAACCCAAATGCCTCTCAGTAGATGAATGGATCAAGAAAAAGGAATTTTATGTTTCCATCAGAAAGAATGACATCACTCCATTCATAAGGAAATGGAAAGACATGGAAAACTCATATTAAGTGAAGTAAACCAACTCTAAAGAAACAGAGGCTCCATTGTTTCCTTCATTGGTAGTGATTAGCGTATGTCTAGGATAGCAGAGGATCATAATAGTTCATATGACCATATAAAATTAGGTGAATCAAAATGTCCTCCAAGATATGGAAACAAGAGAATTTTTGGGGGGGAGGATTATTTTTAGTGTGCTGTTTTCAGTTTTCACTTTTTCCTTTCATTTTTTTCACCTTTGGTTTATTCCCTTTGGTTTATTCCTTTTTGGTTGTCGTAGCCTCTGTCTTGCATATAAGTTTATTTGATTTGGGGAAGGAAGGGGGAATCACAGAAATGGAGGGAGAAAGGGTGAATCAGTGCTTCAGTGATACTCACTAGACACTACGTTGGAAATAAACCTCACACCTTGGCGGGGAGGGGAAAAAGGAGGGGATAACACTGTTAAACTTATGTAACTGTAACCTCTCTGTATATTGCCTTCCCCCAAAAGACAGGCAATGTCATAATAGCCATAGTACTCTTCACTTCTAGGTGAAGATGTTTGGATTTTATTGCACAAGAAGTCACAGACTGCTTTGAGCATGGAAATGGCACAAACAATTTTTAGAATTCTGATCAGATGAAAGCTGTTGGTACATGAGGAAAAGAAAGTATTGACAAGTATAAAATTCTACAATGGCCTGATACATGGTTTTGTACAAACAGACCAAAGGAATGCCCAGAGGGAGCCATATTCTCTAAACTTAAGAACCTCTAAGAATTATAAGACACATATACTACTAGAGACTGCCATTTCTAATCTCAGAACATATCTCATATAGAGTGCAATTTTATCAGTAAGGCCTCTGTATAAGAAGATAAATATTATTTCACTATATGCCATGCTCTGAAATGATATTTAAGTTTAGTCCTAAATATCTGTTAGTGGAAATTGTAGGAAGCATAAAGCTTTCATCCACGAATTTTAAATATAACTAGGTTCAAGCAACTTTGTACCTGGAAGTAATTATCTATGTACATTGCACATTTATTGGATTTTTCTATTAATTTGAGGAAGATGGATTAATTTACTGAATTTGCAAATTATCCATGCTGATTAAGGAAGATATATCTACTGTCATCCATAGCTTTCATCTTTTACTCTTAAAATGAAGTCTGACTAATGCATTTTTCTCTCCTCAATTAACCAAGGTCCATGTGTGCAGCTCTCCAAGGTGGCATCAAATTCTCTGTATTTCTCTAGTGAACATTGTCAGGGGACACATGCAAACAAGATTTAGATATGTTGTGACTTTGCAGCAATAAACAAAACCACACTGGTGAAAGCAGCAGTTAACATTGTGAATTTGTTAACATGACAATTGTGTAAAACAATTTTCATGACAACTAAGGAAAGACTGTTTCCATGCTAGTCTTCTTTAAACAACAACAACAACAACAACAGAACTCTCAAGATATGAATAGTTACAGAAAGCAGGATTTATATGGATACTTGGAGATTGCCCAAATACTACTCCAGCCCCGTGCAAACAAATTTACTTTCAGAAATCATTTTGCACATCATCATTCCTTACTCTCTGACAGACACTGTGACAAGAGCTGTAGCTTCCCTGAATACTGGAAGAGTGGGAAACCTTCCTTTTTGTTATATATTACAATTTACCATGGACTTTTAACCTATTTGGTCTTCTCCACACCCTGTGAATTGGGTAGGTGGTTAATATATTTTATAGACATTCAAATGCAGTACTAATACCTCATGCTTATATTGCTAGCAAATGGTAAAAACAAGATATGCACATGAAATATCGAATCCTAAATGTGTGTATACATATATATATATATATAATAGGAAATAGAATCAGTATAAATATGTCCTCTTCCAAGTTATTTGTCCCACATAATTTACAGTAGAAAAATACCATAAAATAGTGAGATATTGGTTGGCATTTTCTGAAATGAAATATTTTGCTAGACAAAATTGTAGTTTTGTAGCCAAGCAGCCAGTGTACAAGGGGTAGAGTAGGTTTTAACGGGGCCAATTATATACCAGGCACCTTTCTTACCACATTACACCTATCAAATCTAATCATCAAAATGATAGCAGAAAAGGAACTTTTCTTATATATGAAGAAAGTCACTTTAGATGTGAAGCATAGAGAAGTTAATTGACTTGCCCGAGGTGATACAGTGAGAATGTAACAGAAATCGTGGCCATTCAGCTCCAGAGCTAGCCCTGTAATAAATGATGGTATTTAATAAGGTAAGAACACTTTCTGGCCCCTGAAGGTACTCATTAAACAGAGTGTCTGATAGATAGTCTAGCAGTTATAATTTAGGGTAAATAGCAGCATATAACAACAAAATATCCAATCTACATTTCTAGACATTGTTGATGATGTTTCGGTATAAATCATTTTATTAGGTGGGCAAGTTGACTTAGGATTGGCTTTATAACAGAGACATTTTGAAAGGGATGAATTAAAATGCTATGTAAGAGCATTAACTGCTTGGTCTGGAGCAGTCTAGGGGTATCAAGCTCAAGAAGAGTCATTGATCAGTGGACATTCTACAGCAGTTGCCAGCCTGGGAAGGTTGACAGAGATGTAAATACCATCTTACTGTTTGTTGTATGTGCTTGTGTTAGTCATGTTTCCATTGCTGTGACAGACAAATGAGAAAGTAAATCTGAAGGAGGAAAGGCTTATTTTAGCTCATAGTTTCAAAGGCTTCAATCTATTATTGGCAGCCCCTATTACCAGCAGCCTATGACAAGATTAAAACATCCTAACCCAAGGGCATGGTGGAGGAAATCTGTTCACCCCATGGCAGCCAAAAAGCAATGAGAGCCAGAAGAAGGCGTTGGGAACAAGACTACAATATCCTAAGAAAGCTTCCAGTTACCTGCTTTTCCTAACCAGGTCCCAATTACTCATAGCGTATTTATATTCAGGATTCAAAGGGTTCACTCATTAATGAAGTTAGTACATTCATGACCCAATCACATTGAATTGGTACTTCTAGTTGGCACACAGAACCTATATTAGAGTGTTGTCTATGTCTCATTTTCTTTATACTTCATAAACTCGTGAAGGACAATGAAATGTCTCTATAAACCATTACTCGAAGGTAGAGTTCGCTTCATGGAATATGCAGTCGATATGCAAGTGATAAAGATACTAAGCAGAATAATATTAACTATATACAACTAATATAACTATATTAACTAACAAGAAGGGTAAGCTGAGCACTGGTGGCTCAAATTCATAATCTTAACTAGTAGGAGGCTGAGATCTGAGGATCGTGGTTCAAAGCCAGCCCAGGCATGAAAGTTCATGAGACTCTTATCTCCAACTAAGCACTAGAAACTGGAAGTGGCACTGTGGCTCAAAGTGGTAGAGCACTAGCCTTGAGCAAAAGGGCTGAGGGAATTCATCCAGGCCCTGAGTTCAAGCTCCATGACTGACATAAAAATAAATACATAAATAAATAAAGAGGCAGGTAAGGATCATTTGCCAGCATCTAGTCTGGTGCTTTCTTTTTAAAGACAAGGAAACTGAATGTCAATAAAGCTATGCATCATGATCAGTATTGTAAGATTGGATCCACACACTATTGCCAGGAGAACTGTGTTTAACCCTGACTTGATTCCACTGGCCCTTCTGTGATTCTAATCCTCACTCTACTATGTTATTTTATCTCCAATTTATTTGCTCTGTAGCTTCTTTAATGATTACAGTTAAGAGGACATAACAATCTGGCTGACGACAAAGTCTTGCTAGGAAATAAAAATCTTGGAAAAATCCACAACAAATAGTTACTGGCTGGTATCAATAATAAATTTAATTTTAAACATTAGGTTAGCCCAAGGCTACAAATGACTATATATAAAAAAGGAGCTGTAGTTCCCACTTAAATGTACAGATTCCTCACAAACAGTAAAAAGAAAACCAACAGACCCACCCTCTGCTAACACCTGAACTTGGATCTTTTGAAACTACCAGTTTCCATTATTGCTTTCATCTTAGATGAGTAATTCATTATATAACACTGATAGTTCCTATGGAGGCTTGGGGTTTAGTTGCTGATTGTAGAGGTGGTCTCCTGTCCAAATTTTATCCAAGTATGAGTAAGCTTATCTTTGTAGAGCTACAGAAACTAAAGCTTGTCTCAAGCCAGGAGATTTTGGAATTGCCTTTTTTTTTCTGTTGCTTAGCCTTTCTCTGCTAATTAAATTCCAGTTTATAATTTATTACAGTGCTCCTGCTTCTCATTCCCTGTGTGAGCCATCTCTAGAGTAGACTTCTGAAATTTTCTGAAGGAACTGTAAATCCTGTGTCTCCTGTTAATTACAAAAGGAACTGAAAAAGCAATTATTTGCCGTGCTTCAATCTTCTACGAAGCTGTATATGTATAGTTAAAAGATGCAGTTCTGGAGCTTTCTTCCTCAGACCCCCAGCCTTCGGAAGCCCCTTCTCCACAACTGCATCCTCCACTTTCCTGGCCCAGCCCAGCTGGTGAGTCCTCCCAGCTGCAGACAGGCTCCTCTGTCTCTGGTACACGAAGCCCCCTGTGCTTTCTCATTTCACCTCCTATTACAATTTGCCTCTTCAGGTTTTGGCCCCATGATAGCCCTGCCCCTTTTCTCACCACTTGAGATCTAACAACCTGCTTACTCTCCTGCTTCAATTTTGTCACTGAAAATCTGAAGAGCAGATTTTATGCCTTCATATAACCGTATCTCAAATACTTGAATCCACCTATTGCATATCAGCTAAAATGTTCCTTTTCCAAGTTGAACACCCCTCCATTGTTCTGTTTCTGATTATGCATCATGTCTCCAGTAAAACCTGCTTAAATTGGTTGTAACACTTTGCTCTGTCTTATCTGGTTGGAGATTTGTGAACTTTTACTTTCCTTGCTGTGGTCATACATTTTTTCTATGCAAAATGATATTCACACCCATGTAGCAATTGCCAACTAAAATATTCATTAATGTTCATTAAGCTTTAAGTTCCTCAGATCTATACTTTGCATTTAATGTTTTAAACATAGATATTGCCATTTATATTCATTTCTGTTCAATCATATCCTGACAACTTTTGACTCACGATTTCAAACTGTTGAAAATATTCATCTTTCATAATGCTATATTTGTAACATTCAAAACTGGATGCACAGGCTGCCATTGTCTTCATTTAAACCATTGATAACAAAAGTGGAAAGGACAGGGACAAATAGTTCTTTTAAGAATAGTTACCATATCACTATCCTCAAAGTCCTATTTTTCTATCTCAGACATAATGAAATCTAGAGATGTTAACAAAATATGCTGCCCCCAAAATCAAATTACAATTGTGTCTCTATCAAACTGTCAGTTCTTTGTGACCCATGAAATCTTCATAATCCTTAGCGAAAGTTTAATTCACATTGAAATCATATTTATGATCCCAGAAGTGACCTTTTCTCTTTTAGAAAACTTTAACAAGGAAACAGTCTTATAAAATTTCTTCAACTTTCCATAATTCAAAACAAAGATGATTGGCAAGCATTCTACAGTTACATTAGCAGATTCTTTTTATGATATATATATATATAGCATATTCTCCCCTTCCCTTGTACAGTTCAGTATTTCAGTTTTAAAAAAAATAGTCAGCAAATCCTTCCTAATGCAAGTCTCATTCCTCTTTAAAGAAAAGAAAATCAGGAAAACTGGATTTTGTCTGTGAAGTACAGATTCATTTAAATATGGCCTTAGCCATATTTTCACAGATCAAATGCAATTCTATGTAAAGAATTTTCAAAATGATTGTTTTGACTTAGACATGAGAGTGAACACCTGTAATTCCAGCACTGAAGAAACAAGAGTAGGACGATCTTAAAACAGAATACATGTGTATCTCAGTCATCTCCTGACCAACTTCAGAAAGCTTGTCTTAAATTTCCCAAATACTTGAAAGAAATTCTAGTGGTCTTTCCATGTATACTTGTGAAGGTGTGCTGTCCCTCCGGATGAGCTATGTCCTGGAGGAAACTCCCATTCCACATTCAAGGGACAATTCCACCTGAGCACCGTGGTTTTGTAACCCAAGATACGTGGAAGTGTTGATTGATTTGAGGTCACCCAAGGCAAAAAGGAAGCTCTGTAGTCAGGAGTGGTGGCTCATACCTGTAATCCTAGCTACTCCACAAGGCTGAGATCTGAGGATCACAGTTCAATGCCAGTCCAGGCAGGAAAGTCCATGAGACCCTTATCTCCAATTAACCACCTGGAAACCGGAAGTGCTGTGGCTCAAAGGGCCTTGAGCTGAAGAGCTCAGGAACAGTGCCCAGGCCAGTCCCATGACTCAAAGGAAAATAAAAAGCTTATTGACTCTATCTCAACCAATGTATTGGTGCAGTGGCGCATGCTGGTTATCTTCTGCAAGGCAAGGAAGCACAAGCCAGAACATCTAAGCTCAGGCTGGTCCAGACATAAAGAGGGACCCTATCTCAACAAAAATAATCAACACAAGGCATGGCTCAAGGCATGGTAGAGCCTTACTAAGTGTGTGTCTGAGTTCAATTCCTGGTACTGCCCCCAAAAGAATCAAACAAACAAATGAAAAGTCTGGCCAGGAAATCTCCCTAATACAATGAGAAAATTGTAGAATGTTTCAGAGGTTAGGAAGCAGCCTCTTTGAAAGAAAAAGAGACTACACAAATATATACACCTCACCCGCACAGAGTCAGATGTTGTTATTTACAGTTTCATTTGATTAAGTCTCCATTAACACTGAATTAGGGAATAATTCACTGTATCATTGCCCTTAGGAGAAATACAGGGCAGGTTTCATGCATGACTCTAGTCTGACATTTTTATCAACTGATGAATATATAATCTTTTCACACATGTCTGTAAAGACACCTTTATTATACAGCATTGTTTTTGTAACTGAACTCACAGCAACAGCTCTTTTCTCAAGTTATCTCATGTATCTTCTCCAACAGATACCTTTCCTGCATTTAAGCCCCTAGACAAACAGTTCAGTGCTACGCTGAGACAAAATGGTCACAGCATTTGAAACAACAAAACCATCAACAAGAAAACACAGAGATTTTTTAAAAAGTAGACTAAACATATCTTATAAATAATACTGATTTGCAGTGTGATCTGAGAAATATATATATACAGAGAGACAGGGTCTACATATTTTTAACACCAGATGAGAACACATTACTTCAAATAGATTCAAGTTTTGTTTTTTTAATCATTCTGTATTTGTCCAAAAATGATCACAGAAGTGCCAGGGTGTTGATCTGAAAGTTGCAAATTTTAGTTAGTAGACAAGGTTATGAATCTTTGAACACCAGTAGTCTACTATGTATGTGTATGTATATGTACCAGAACTGCATGAACGGCTATACTTGTAAGTCCTTTGCTTAGGAGAAGATATGGTTCTCCTACTGCTCCTTATCTTCCCCACTCATCACACTCATCACACCAGAGGCCCTGCCTTCCGGATAGCCAAGTTGCCGTCTGTAGAAGCCCTATGCTCTTATTACTCAGGAGAAGCCCTGTCTTTAGTTCTATTTTCTGTTCTTTCATCTTAAAATTAATAATTTTAGCTCCAGTTTGGGAATTCTTTCATGCCCAGTGTAAGTTTTGTTCTGAGTTTGGTTTTCTGCTTTCGTACAGTTTTATCTTCCTCTGTTATTAGTGTAACAAATTTACATAAACTACATACTTGTAAATATTCAAAGGTCAAAGAGAAGATGCAGTCTAAAATTTTTCCCTTGAGACCCTCACAAGTCATCTTGTTCTACTTTTCCTCCACAGTGACAACCATACCCTTTCTTTCTTTTCGTTCTTTCTTTCTCTTTTCTTTCTTCCTCTTTTCCCTTCCGTCCTTCCTTCCTTCTTCCTTCCTTTCTTTCTTTCTTCCTTTCATTTCTTTTTGTTGGTCATGGGGCTTGAACTCTAGGCCTGGGCACTGTCCCTGAGCTCTTCAGCTCAAGGCTACCACCCTGGAGTCACAGTGCCACTTCTGGTTTTCTGGTGGTTAATTGGAAATAAGAATTTCATGGACTTTAGTGTCCCTGTCACCTGGCTTTGAACTGTGATTCTCAGATCTCAGCCTCCTGAGTAGCTAGGATTACAGACATGAGGCACCGGTGCCCAGCTTAGTGACAACCATTTCTATCTATGCTTTACATATCCTTCAAGAGATAGTCACTCACAGACAAACGCAATCATCTGAAATGAATGGTGGCCCTCTCTGTATATGTCATGCATCAAGCTTTTGTCACTGTTATACTCCAAAGACACGTCACACAAGTATACACTGTCTGCCAGGGCTTAAGTAATTACTTGCCTGGTAATATATGGTGGTATATGTCTTTGATTGTTTAATACTTATGCCTTGAAAATAATTATCTCTGTCACTATAGAAGGTCTGGGCAGAATGTGTGACTTTTATGATTCCTGAAGCTTAAAAGCAGAAATTAGAATGACCTGTCCTAATTATCATTTCGTTGCTTGGCTCTTCATCCAAAGGCTAGTTCCTCTTAGTTTTTTTTGCACCAGGGCAAGAGGCAATGTGGCTCCTGCACCTGCTCTTTTCCTCACTCTCTGAGTCTTATGAGAGGATAAAGTGCTGTTTTTCTTTTGACGGATCCATCCCTGAGTTCCCCAGAGAACTAAGTGCTAGAAAGTTGTCTCTTGCCATTTCCCAAGATCCAGACAGATGAGCGTTCCGGGGACAGCTTCTGGGAACAGTTCCTCCTTTGCCTGCCTTCCTGGCTGCCAGCTTAGGTTCTCTCCATGCCTCCAGATAGACATACAGGACAGGATCCTTCCTTTTCTCTTTTGGAATCAAAATCTTATAATCCCTTACCAGACCTGCTGAGTCCAAGGACCACAAAGCTACTTTCACAACATTTCCTTTGTAAGCCTGGTACAATGTGATTGAATTTCTTTTGGAAATCATCATGTTAAGCAAAATAAATTAGACGGAGAAAGTCAAATATACATTGTCTCTGTCCTATGTAGAATCTTGCAAAAATGGTTCTATTTAGGGGCGAGAACCAGTAGGAAAGGGTGAACATGAACTATGTACTTTAAACCCGTGTAAGAAAATAGAGCAAGAAAACCCACTAAAACTAATTTAGAAGAGAGGAGATAGGTTAAATAAGAAACAACAAAAGAGGAGATGAATTTGATCCAAGTACATTGAATGCTAATATTTTCTGGTTCTTTTTTCCTTTTTGTCAGCCATGGGGCTTGAACTCTGGGCCTGGGTACTGACCTTGAACTCTCCAGCTTAAGGCTTCTGCCCTACTCCTCCCTGTTTTCTAGTGGTCATTTGAAGATAAGAGTCTCATGACTTTATGTAGTGACCAGGCTAGCTTTAGACCTCTGGGCCTGGGCATTGTCCCTGAGCTGTTCAGCTCAAGGCTACAACCCTAGCCTTGAGCCAAGCCCCACTTCTCCTTTTCTAGAGGTTAACTGGAGATAAGAGTCTCAGGTCCTTTTGTTTCTGGGCTGGCTTTGAACCTTGATCCTCAGATCTCTGCCTTCTGAGTAGCTAGGATTACAGGTGTGAGCTACCCGCCCCTGGCTGATTGCTAATTTTTTCTAAAAGATCTGTCATGATTCTTTTGTTATCTAAAACTCTTCCTATTGGTACTTTTGTGTAAATCTTATTTCCAACACTTTGACATGGTATTCTCAATTGTATGCCATTAATGATTCTGCAATGAATATTCTTGTACGTAAGTGACCTCCTACAGTGTCAGGTTGTTAGAGAAATCCAAGAAGTGGAAGTAATAGTAAAAGTCTCCATTATTATTTTTGATAGCTATTGTCAAATTGAGGTTCATACTAATTTACTCTTATATGTAGAAGTGTATATAGAAGTGTATGTACCAAACTATACCCCAAAAGCTAATCACTGAGATGAGTGTTCCCACACCATCAATGAGAAGCATCAGTGTCTGTGGACAAATGACCTTTATCTATGATGATACACCTAATTTCATTTCATTTTTTTCTCTGAGTAGACATGATTATTTCATACCCTCTTAATCTTGTTTACTTAGACCCACTGAAACTGAAAATGTATTCATTCTTGTATCCACGTCAGCAAGGCATTAATGAATACAGTGAAAATTTCTTAATGTGTAGTATTATTTTAAAGTTATTGTAAGGCAGGCCTCTAGTTTTCCAGAATCCTAGCTTCCTAATGAGGAGTTTCATTTATCATTGGTAATTTTATCTTTGTATAATGAAGTTAAGTATAATTTTGCCTAGAATACATTTACATATAAACTTCAAAAAGAAAAATAAATCTTGGCTGAATTTAACCAAGTAGTGTTAACATATGTATCCTGAGTGAGAAATCATTCTTTCTTACCTGCTTTAAATTAGATTTTATTATGGTTAAAGTATAGGCTAGTACAAGAAAACAATACAGGCCTACTTTCAATCTAAAAGCATTGAACTATTCAAGCTTACCTTCAATCTGAAAACATTACAGAATGATGTTGATGCCTATGTACAAACCCCCAAATTTTGTGTTCTTTCTAAAGTTGGATGAAATAACTGTAATATTCTCTGTGTTACTTCAGGTCAACACTGACAGTTCATGCACCTTAGTGTGAGATTTTATACAATTCAAGTTTTATAGTAGGCATATAATTTATGTCCAATAACATGTACTCAGCAACTGGTGAGAGAAAAGGAAAAATTTCCTTCTATTTCCTCCCAGTTCCAGGAAAATAGAAATGCTGACCTCAGACATTTTAATCCACTTCAACCAATTCAAATAAATGAAGTTTACTGATGCCATTAGTAATGATTAGAAATTGAATCAAATGATGCCAAGGGCAAGATAAATTACTATTTGATTCATTAAAACTTCGATCATTTCCAAGGTTCTTTTTTTGCTGATGAGCATAATTCATTCTTCTGGAATGACCCAACCCATGTAGTAGGGCCAGATGAATTTTACTTGTAAGGAATGCAGAAAAATCCTTGCTTTCCATAAAAAATGACTCTGCAGCCTGGGACTACAAAAGACAGGATTGTTCCATGACCTCTAGAAACCCACTATAGTTTATAAATGTCCAGAGAAATTAGCAGAAGAGTGAAGTAATATTTTTATCACTGTAGGAACACATTGACACTGGATATTGACATTTTCATAGGTAACTTGATATGTATTGATTTCCAATTATTTTGCTCAGTAATATCAGCTCCTCTGGACAACAAAGTTATTTCTTTGCACTTTCATCGAAAGTAGTTTGAACGGTGTTTGGTTTCTCCATCTCATCAAGGTAGAACTTAAGATACAGGAAACGGCATCATTCTTGCTCTGGGAATTACCATTCTGTTTCTGAGTTTTGATCGACTTAAACATTTCATCCTTTGTACTTCCAATGTCATGAAATAACCATGGGATCAGTTTTTAAGTGAAGATGTCATCACTTCTTCTAGGATAGCTTTCTTTTTGTCAAAACTTCCTTGTTTTTGTTGATAAGTTCACCCTGGTTAAATCCTCTGGCAAAGTAACTGCTCCACTTAAATGAAGGTCAGTTTCAACGTCCTTGAAATCAGCTATTTTCTATTCCTCCACTTATGTTCATTCTTCATTGTATTCTCACTTTTCTGTCCAAAGTTCTCTGACAATTATGGATAATGTAAAATGGCCAGTGGGGCTCTAAATGAAAAAGAAGGAAGAAGTGCAGCTACACAGTTTACTGTCTGTGTACAGGTGATGAAAACATTCAGTGACTAATTACTGACAATTCTGGCAAAAATGTGGCATAGTGGGCCATTGATTGTGATACATGCTTGATATCTGCAAAATGAATGGCTTCAACAGCTAATAGGAAGTTAGTATTGTAGGTAATTTCCCAAGTAATATGCTGTAGTAACAGGAATTCATATGTATGGAACTGGACAAAGCAAAAGCTGACTTGTTAACAATAGGAATTTTCTATGTATTTATTTATTCATATAGAATGCATTCAAGAAACAGTCAAATAGCTCCTTTATTTGTGTTGGCTCATGGGGCTAGAACTCTGCGACTGGGGGCTGTCCCCAAGCTCTTTAGCGCAAGGCCACCACCCTACCTCTGGAGCCACAGCTCCACTTCCCCTTTTCTAGTGATTAATTGGAGATAAGAGTCTCAGGGACTTTGGTTTCCTGGGCTGACTTTGAACCGCTATTCTCAGATCTCAGCCTCCTGAGTAGCCAACATTATAGTTGTAAGCCAGCATGCCCAGCAAATGGCTCCTTTTTAATAAGTTTCAAAAATGAGAAAGAAAAGCAAAACTATAGAATCTGATGAAAGATTCTCTATGTTACCTCTGTGTAATGAATACTTCATTTACCAACTCACTTTGTTAAGGGAGGCATTTTTTCTAAGAGCTTACAGCTACCATCTCATTTAATCATCTAACAATCAAGTAGCTACTGTTACTTTCTCCTCTTAAAGATGAAGGAATAGTAGCAGAGCACCACTGCTCAGTGCTACCTTGTCTCCTTGGCTTGGCTGGATTCTTCAGCAGAACGGCACACCAGCAGGGTACTGCTTTTCTAACAGAGTTCGGTCTACTGGTTTATTGTTGCCTTTTATGATGTCAGACAGAATTCAATATACCACACTGTCAATGTCTCCCACAGGGGTTATTAAGGCATTATATAGATAGAGAGTGGTCTTAACTTCTTTCAGAGTAGCCGTAAGTGCAAATGAAGTGATTTGGAGAAAGGGACCACAGTTAGTGAGAGATCTTAAGGGCTGAGTCAAGTTGTTCAGAGGAAGTTTGGGGTTTTGAGCATGAAGCTCTTCAGGAAGACACCAAAGATCATGTAATGAGCCACATGCTCAATTTCCACCCATATTTCAAATCTGAAATGTGCATTGAAAACTTCCTGCATACCTTTGCTGACCAGTAACCCGGAAATTACAAAAGTAAATTTTGTTGACTGTACAAACACATTAGGAGGGAAATTAACTAATAAACACATGCAGTTGACAGAGAACCAATCATTCAGAAATATTCTCTCTCCATCTGAAGATCTTTAACTTAACAACAGCTTGACAGGGCCATTTTTCAGGAAACAGATTCATAGGTTCCAGAGATTCAACCATAGACATCTTTAAGGGATCTTATTCTGTTACCACATAGGCACATGGGATTCAATTCCTCTTGTTCACTGTCACATGAGAAAGGCCTCTTTTATCTTTCAAACATGATACAGGATCCCATTCTTGAGAGGAATTCCCCACATAAGTAATTCTTTTTGCACAAATTGAGCAATGAATTTGGACTTCTATCTCCTCTGCATACAAATAGCCTGAAAATAAGCAGCATTGACATCTCTGGACAGGCTAAAATTCCCTGAGTGTTGCTAGTAGAAGATAATTATAACCAGCGAAAAATATATTCCATTCCTATCACTGAAATTGACACAAGAGCACTGTATCTTGTAAGGAGTTAAAATTCAGTGGAAGCCGAGCAAATTGCATCATTATTAGAAGGATCTGTCTTAAGACCAGGAAGACATAGGGGAAAGGAGGCAGGGTTATGGACTCCAAAATCTGCATCTAACTAAGATAATTCTCTTCATTTTCCTAGGGTAAATCAGCCTGGACAATTAAGCCAACCCAGGGGCCTAACACATTAACTTGCCATCGATATATCCTACCTGCATTGGCACTGTTAATGTTTCTGGCATTATTTATGAAGGCACTGTTGCCATATTTGCACAGCAGGCAGCACTGTTCATAGCAGGCTGCAGATTACTGTCAGTGAATGATGCCCCAGAAACTCCTAACCCTCTCACTATGTCTAATAATGAAATCAGCAATAGCTGCTTCTCTGTGTTCTGCTTAAGATTATAGCACAGCCATAAACAAGCTACTGGCAGCAGGATCAGATGGCATCAGAGACAATGATTGCAAAACCAATCCGTTCATGTTCTCCCCTGGTATATGATCAACAATGCTCAACCCTATGACTTGTGTAAGATGGTCAGCTTTCAATATCCACACAACACATTTCATTTGGCTTCCGTTGAACCATACAATGAATGCCACGGGTCTTGCTGGGGAACTAACCTGTGACAAGTGGGAAGTTCACACAGTTGCTTGGCTTTCTAACTTGCCCTTTGACACAAGTGGACGTTGGGCTCCTCTCATTCCAGCTGTCATGCCCTCTCCGGGAAGTTTCAAAACAGGTCAGTTGACCTCACATTTCCACTTGATAGCCCAGGGAAAAAAAGCCTCTTTTTCACTTTGCAGAAGGCCATGCAGTGACAAAAAATCATAGCAAAAACAAGTGTTTCTCTTTATGAAAATAAACTGTGAGGTCACTGTGGCCTAGTGGCTAGGCCACTAACAGACTATCTGCCATTTTTTCTGTGACATTATTTTGTGCCGTGTATTACTTCATTTTCAAGAAATGGGTTGCGATAAAGCAGGTGCCTCTGAGGTGGGAAATAAAGGGTATTACAGACTTGCTGCAGAACATAGGACAGAGACCATGAGAGCCATCCAAAAAGGTAAGCGATGAGCCTGTCTCTATAATATGATGTATATCTCAACCTCGTCTACTTTAGATAGTGAGGTTCCTAATTACAGGAATGCTATCTCTAGGAATCAACATAAGCCTTGGCACATGAAGGACATTTCAATGGCAGCAGTCCCATCCCAGGAGAGTAGTGCGTTGTCTCTCGTGGGTCTCAGGGTGTACTCGTGAGGATCACCGGTACCAGTGCTAGAACAACTGCCTCAGCTCTGCAGAAATCAGCCTTGCATGCTGATGCAGTAGTGATCAGCAGGCCCTTAAATTCCAAATGCATTCCCCAAAAATGCTCCTCCTTTGAAATGTCTTTTTCCCACCTTAATTTCAAGTGGCAATTGCTCTGTAACTAGATATAATTTAATTTATATGTAAATGAAATTATATTTTCATTTCTATTCCAACTGAATCTGAAAAAAATCACTATGTCTGACTTATTAAAAGCAAAAAGAAAGAACAAAACGGTTTTTCCATTTTAAACCAAAGAGAATTCTACATTATATTTATACTTTCCAATTTAATGGCATGATAATATTGAACCGGACAGTGACATTATCTGAAATATCTGCAATTTTCTTACTCAGCAAACTTTTAGGCTATTTCCTCATTAAAAGCTCATAAGCACACTGTCTCACATTTTCTTTTATTCAGATTTTACATCAAAATCATCACATATTTTCTTGGCAAATCAAGGGAATAACTGCTCCTTTAGGAGAGCTGTGGTCAGTACAGACTTTACTGAAGCTTCATTTGTCTTTCATGTTGCTTTAGTCATGTTGAAAATATGTATATATTTTTGAAAGTTGGAGGAAGGATTTACTTAAGGAAAAAAAGGTTTAACTACGTTGGGAAATCATATAAAGAAAATATTGTCAGAAAAAATAAGTTGTTTACAAATTCATCAATTAAAAACTTTCTGTAAAGATGACTTACATATAATTGTTTAAAAACCATTCACTAGGCTTCATAGCACAGTGAATGTTAAGAATCGATGTGAGGGATTTTTTTAAAAAAAGATTATTTATACCGTGTGCCTACTGGAGAAAGGGTTTCCTTGAAGATACGCATTAAGAATTAAATGTCATATTGATTGTTTGATGTATTGTATGCTAAGAGGTATTTATAACCAGCATCCACGCTGAAGGTGTGAGAGGAGTTATATAAGGAGAAGCTTGGGCAACTGGGATCCCTGATTTGAACAGATCAGTTCTGTGGCAGGGAAATTTCTACCAGTACCGCCACTAGGTACCCCAGGAAGTCAAAGGGTAAGAGACTCAAGGATTAGCCCACAGTCTATCATTGGTCACCACTACATTCTAAGCATGTCCACAGAGATAGCTGGCAAATGCTAGGATACAACACAGCAATCTCTGAACTGGGAACCAAACAACACTAACATAAAGAAAAGCATATTTATCTATCTATCATCTATCTATTTATCATCTATCATCTATTATCTATCTAATCCACAAATTGGTTGAACCAGTAGGGACTATATGATTTGGAGATTTGACATAAGGAATAAGGACCTAACACAGAAAAGGAAACTTAAACTTCTAGTCCAGTATCTCATGCTTCCAGATACTGTAGCATCTTTCATGTTTCCCTGCCTACTGCCTGTATCATTTTTTTCTCTCTCTTGTCATCTTTTCCCATTTTTACTTTCTTTCTATACATAATTAAAAGAGTACTCTCTTATTTTTATATTTCCCCACATTTTCCCACCCACAATCATTCTTCATTGTTTTTATCTTAGCAGGTAGTGAGGTTACCAGATCACATTTTGTTCTTTCTTCTTTCCTTCTCTCTTTTAGATAGCTTTTTCTATGTGTCTTTTTCCACCTTCTCATTAGTCTCCTCTAATAATTTAGCCACCTTCTCTTTCATCTTTATTACACCATACAACATTTCATTGGTTCTATTCCTTCTAACTTCTGTCTGTTTCTAACTCATCAACCACTGTCTAACAAATTCCCAAAGTATTATCTTGGCTTCTTTGTTCTTCTGAAGCCAGTGGAAGAGTGATGGTTGTTATTCTTAACTAAGGATTACTATATTCTCATAGTGAGTGTATCTATCATAGTTGTGTCTTCAGCAAATCTTCTTCTCTTAGGTCTATTACCCATCTAGACCCTGGGGCAAGAGCACTGTAGATGACTATTTTACTACTTAACCATATCTCTAATCCAGCGGTGAGAAAATACATAACCATTATTCATTCTTACCTAAGCATTGTGAACATTTAAGCTGAAAGAACAAAGGAGATTAAAGGTCTCAATAAACAAACTCGACTTCTACGTATAAATCCAAATTTATAAAAACTAATAATATTTTAAAAAGCAATATATGTATCGCAAAAGTCAACAATTCTAGAATGAAGTATTTAACAAATAGGAAAATGAACTCTCAAATAAACTTAAAGGAATGATAAGAATGATCAATGAAACTAAAGAGGACACATGAATTAATTTTTAAAAATACAAATAAGTACCTGATTGAACCCCAAGAAAATCAAGCAGCTACATGGCATAAGAAAGGAAATTCAGGATTTGAATAATGAAGTCAATAATTATACTGAAACACTGTTAAAAAATAAGTAACCCTGGAACAATCTGAATAAAAATCTTTGTAAAAGCTTTCATAATGAAAAGGATCAAGCTAAAAATAGAGTTTCAGAACTTGAACATAAAGTAGGGAAAATTTCATTGAAGACAAAGAAAAAAACTTAAAATCACAGAAGAAGATCTTTGGGATACCAATAAAGACCAAACATTCAAATCATGGGTATGTAGAAGAGAAGAGCAAGCTAAAAGAATAGATAATATGGGAATAAAATACTAGTATTGCATTCAGGTAGAGAATGCTTTCAAAATACCAACCAGGCAAGATCAGAGAGTTAAATGTCTCTACATATATTATAAAATACTAACTGTGCCAAACAACAAAAGAATTTTGAAAACTGAGGGAAAGAAGTAATAAGTCCCATACAAAAGCAAAGTCATTAGCATAATAGCAGTTTTTCAACAGAAAATTCTAAGTGCAGGAAGGACAGAGAACAATATATTTCAACTCTACACAGTAAACAATCATCAACCCAGGTTAAGTATCAAAAAAAACCTATTCTTCACAATTGAAGTGAAAACGAAAATTCTACATAATAAACATGGAAGGAAGTTATGAGCACTAAACCAAAACTAAAGGAGATTTTAAGTAAATCCTAAACATACAATCAGGAAAATATAGGAAAGAACAAATTCTGCTACACAAGTAAATTAGCAATGAGGATTAGGGAAAATAACATATATACAGCAAAATTACAAGAAATTATAGCTTTCAGTAGAAACCTTGAATGTTAATAGTCTAAATTTTCTATCAAAAGAGAGAAGTGATTAATTGAATGTAAAATCAAAATGCAATGCTTATTTCCTAAAAAAAACATATTTCACTCATAAAGATAAAAACTGACATAGGGTCGAAGGTGGGGAAATATTTTTCAAACAAATGAAGCTTAAAAGCACACAGGAGTAGTTGCATACATATCTGACAAAACCAAAACAAAATTAGTCAAAAGAGACAAAAAAGTCAAACCATATTAATAAAGGCAACAATCCATCAAGAAGAGATAATTGTCAATATATATTGATACACTCAGTTTCACAACACAGACACAATACATATTCTTCTCAGCAGCATCTAGAAAGTTCTCCCAAATAAGTCAAAACATGTCATGAACCAAGCCAAAACAAACACTAGAAAATTGAAGTAAGTCTGTATTTTAGCAGACCACAGCAAAAATAGTAAACAGTAACAAGAAAAAAAGCTACAGAAACTATTCAGACAGGTGAATACAAAACAGTAGTCTGAAAATGATTGCTGGGTCTTTGAGAAAGGAAGAGATGAAGAAAGATCCTTAGAATCAAATGAAAATATCATCACAACTTTGCAGAATTTCTAGAAAAGAAAGGATCATTAAGGAAGAAAATATACATTTGAATCATCTGGAAGATCTGGAAAAAATGGATAAATTCCTAGATGCAAATAACCAATTGAAATGCATCAAAAGAATACAGCCCATTTACACAGACCTCTAACAAATCACGAGACTGAAGCAGGGATAAAGAGGGATGGAGAAGTGATGACCAGTTACGAAGACCATCTAGAGAAAGCCTGTCAACTCCTGTCTGCTAGAAGATCCTGTGCCCGGGTACTAGGCAGTGTGACTTAATGAACAAAGTCCTAATTACACAGACTTAATCACAGAGTCTCTTCCTAAGGCACAGAGTAAAGAGTATTTGAATGACAGCGTATCAGCAACCATTGTGTCAAAATCCCCAAGGTCCTCTTTATTCCTGCCATACTTCAGTCCCTAATTCAAAATTCAATGAAGCATTTAAAATTTGAAAAGCATCCTTCTCATTCTACTGCTACCTGGATGTTTAGTCTCCGTTACAAATGTGAAGACCTGGTAGATATAAGTGCTTGGATGTCTGAGGATAGGTGAATCTGATAGCCTTGTCACTAAGCCTTAAAGCTAACACTGGGATTTGGGCCAAAATGCATGATGCTATGAAAATTAATTGCCAGATGAGCTTCCTACGAACAGGTTCACAGTGACCTTGGAATATATTGTCCTTCAATATATGCCAGCTCACAATCATACAAAGTGCTATTTAATTGCTGCACTGCGTTTAAGAGCAGCCACCTCTGTCATATTAGCCTTGTATTGGTTATATCAGCAAGAATTCAATAAATAACTCGTTGACCAATTGACTGAGCAATATTGGAAAGAGTACTGGGCAATTTCCTTTGCCGGATGACCAGATGTCCTTCGCAGAGATGAACAGAGCAGAGCCCAGCAGCAATCAGAGAACTGCTGAAAATGCTTCAGTGAGAGCACGAGAGAAGAGAGTGACATTCTCTGTACTCCATGCTGGACGATCCAGCATGGGAAGTAATGTGCCACAGGAGAGAAGACAGAGAACTGCCAAGGATCAGAAGTGCTGAAGTCTGGATTTAGGGTATCCTGCCAGTGACCATGTGTGAAGTCTCGAGGAAGTGTATTTACATTCGCTCTAGAAACTGGGCCTTATGTTTTCTAAGGTCATTTCCATACTTTTAACGATTTTCTTGTGACGAGTTTATCCATATTTAAACATCACAAAATTTTAGGCTTCTGCCTTCTCTCAGCTTTTCTTCCTTAACCATTCTAAGCCCACTTGAAACTGCAATCATGAATGTCCTAAGAATATCCCTCGTCTTAAGAGAGTTCAGCTAATTAGGGTCAATCAGCATACCAGAGAGCTCTCATATAATCGATCCCTTTCATCTTCAGTCATTCTTTCTATCAGGGGTAGTTTGTAAGTACTTAACATTTATTAAGAATCTATCCTCTTGGTCACATGCTAAACCAGATGGTCATGACAGGGTCCATACCTTCAAAGAGGTTATGGTCCAGTGAGGGAAATAAAAACTCAAAACAGGGAATTTCAACCTAGCACAGTCCCAGGGATATTCATGCAGAGTCATGATGGAGTCAAACCAAGGGAAGATTTGAAATAGGAACTTGCCAGACTGAAGAGGCACTCCAGGCAGAGAGAAACCACAGGATTATTTTGCAGTAATGTGTACATCTGATATAAGCTTGAAGATCTAGTGAGATGAAAGGCTGGGTTTGACCACTCTGAAGACCTAGAATGGAATAAGGAATAAAAGTAGAAAATAATTTTTAGAAACATATAAATGTCCTATTTGTGAACGGAGATATAAGGGAGACCAATCCCATGCTCTAGAGAAAATCTCAGTGCACCACACACAGAAAACTATTCTTTTCAGGCCAGGTATAGTGATGCATTCCTATAATTCTAGCTACTGGGGGGGGGGTAGATATCAGGAGGATCAGTTGGAGAACAAACCAAGCAAATAGTTGCTGAAATCCCAACGCAACAAATAACCTAGGCCTAGTAGCTCATAGCATAATCCCAATTGCACTGGAGACATAAGTGGGCAAATCACCACCTGAGGCCAACCTGGGCAAAAAATAAATAAAAGAATGCAATAGCATATCTGAAAAATAGCCTAAAGAAAAAAGAACTAGAACATATGGCTCAAGTGGTCCAAACCCCAGTACCCATAAAAAAGAAAAATTATCCATGAGCTAGTCCCTGGAGCATAAGGTTTTCTTGTAGCATCAGTCTATTCTGGTCCATTGTTTCTTGTTTTTCCTAAATTCTAGTTTCTCACAGGGCTTCTATTTACTCTTTATTGACTTTACATTCCTTTTGACTTCCTTATGCGTAATCCCACTGATTGTAACTTTTTCTTTACTTTTTTTTTGCCTATCCTGGGGCTTGACCTCAGGCCTGGGCACTGTTCTTGAGCCTTCTCAAGGCTACCGCTCTACCACTTAACCTGCAGCACCACTTCCGGCTTTTTATCTGTGTATGCAGTACTGAGGAATTGAACCCAGGAAATCACGCATGCTAGATGAGTACTCTACCACTAGGCCATGCTCCTGGCCCAACTTTTTTCTTTTTTTGTCAGTCATGGGCTTAAACTTGGGGCCTGGGGCCTGGACACTGTCGCTGAGCACATTTGACTAAGGTAAATACCATTTTGAATCACAGTGTTACAATGTCACTTCTTTTTTTGTTTTTTTTTTCTGTCAGTTGTGGGCTTGAACTCTGGGTCTAGGTATTGTCCCTGAGCTTTTCAGTTCAAAGCTAGCACTCTACCACTTGAGCCACAGCACCACTTCTGGTTTTCTGGTTGGAGGTAAGAGTCTCACAGACTTTCGTGCCAGGACTGGCTTTGAACCATGATCCTCAGATCTCAGTCCTGAGTAGCTAGGATTACAGGTGTGAGCCATCAGTGCCTGGCTGTACCACTTCTTGATTATAACTTAACTATCCTGCCCATTTGTCTGTTTTTAGGCTTTGGACTCTGAGGAAAAATGTGAGTCCTTCTCCATGTTATATCATTTGACCCCTGTTTATCCTTGAGTAGTCCATTAATTCCTTACATCCTTTAAGTCCACTGGAGCCCTAAACACAGTGCTTAGCATCGAGAAGCCAAAAATCCCATAATAACCTCCTGGAGCATGAATCATATTTTCTCTATGTGTTGCATTAATTTTCATAACTCTTCCCCCTCGACTTTGTGACCCTTCAGTTAGTAATGATAGAATTTGTTAACTCATATCTCTATTGTGTATGATTTTCTTTACAATCCCTGAAATTGAATGCCCAAAAATCCTACAGGAATCTATTTCTTTCTGAAGTAGAATAAATTAAGGTACAGAACAATAAGAGCAGACAGAAATAAAAGAGATAGAACCAGGGTTGAGCAGAAGCTGTGGCTCTCCTGCTCACATCCCCTGCTTCCTTTAGCTGAGTATAATGTATGAGCTCCTGTGTAATGGATAATGTGGTCATCAATTTTAATCTTGCTAGACTTTTACTGGATCGTGGCTGCCATTTCCATCCTAATCTTCAAAGGGCACTGCCAAGCCCATGGTCACAGCTGCCCCATTTCTCCTGTAATGTCACTGAATTTGCTCAGCCCATTTTCTTTTCAACTTGGGGTCACAGAGAGCTACTGCACTCACTCTCATAATCACCTTTCTCCCAAAGCACAGAGCTTAGAAGGACGGTGACCATAATTACATATTCTGTTATGTAACCCAGTTCAGACAAACATTCTATTCTAGAATACATAAAACGGCTAGGACATTTAGAATTGCTTGATCCTGCCTCTACTTAGCTGTACCAAGAAGGTATATCTTGTTAAGGATGCAAAGAAGGCAAGCATTCTCAAATGTTACTCCACTTCCCTGGAAAATACTTCTGATATTTAAATGGTCTACATGTACATATCTGTCTCATACAGATTGAAAAGTCTCCAGATTCCCTCTTTCATGTTGGATTATTACTGCATTCATGCCATGTTAATGTAGACATCAGTACTTATGGTTAAAATTCATGGAAAAAAGTGATTCCACTTTTAGTCCACGAATGAATGTTTTTCAATACCAAACTCTACAAGCAAATTTTCCGAGTTACCAGGTCCAGCCAGAAGATGTTTACTGTCTCTGCATCCACTTGACTTTTCCCAAGAAATAAAGACAGTCAAGACCTATTTTTACTAGGCTAGTCATTGCTTCCCTTTTTTACAGAATGTGAAGTAATCTACTTATTGTCTGAGTATAATGTCTTTTGTTTGTATGTATGTAAGTGACGTTACCAGTTATTCCAACAAAGTTATGAAGAAAAACTTTATGCATGTAGAGTCTTTAGTTTCCTACGATCAATTCAAAACCAAACACAAATTCCTATTCTGGCATCCATACTGGCTACCTTCCATCTTATTTAGCATTCTTTTTCTCTTACCAAATTCCACCATGCAAGTGATTCTTGATGAATTTTGTGTACATAAACATGCATTGTGTATCTGCTGTACTTCTGGGATGGCTCTAGTCTCATTTATTCTCAGTAGAAAATCCTCACATAAACTCATAATCTTCAGACTATCCTAATTGCATGCATAGACTACATAACATCGTTCTTTTAGGACATGTTCAAATATTTGTATACAGACTGATATGGTGAGTTTTCACATTGCAATCATTATTATACTTGAAGAGTCAATGGCCATTAACATTCTTTCAGACTGGAGTGTTTAGAAATCAATGAAGACTAAAATCATTAGTAAAACCAAGTTAACAGCACAAGTCCCCAGTGGATAAAAATGTTTGCCTACTCCTGTTCACTGTGGCATCTCCAGTTAACAGTGGCTGGATTATAGTAGTTTTTTTTGTTGTTGTTGTTTGTTTTTTAAAGTTCAAAAGGTGAACAAAGTAATTCTCTAAAAATACTAGGAGGGCCATTTGTTTCCCTTTAAAATTCCTTAGTGGCAAAGCAATGTACAGAAGAATATGCTTTTGGATCCAAAGAAGATAGAAATTTGGCCTCTATACTACCAATGGGGAGAATTTTGAGTATTTCTTACTCTCCAGAGCTGCAATGATCTATGTGTTGGAGGCAAACAACAGGATTTACAATTGCTGATAAGACTGACATGGAGGAGAGTAACCAGTATGACCAGGGGCGAGGTGACATAGAGGACAAAAGTAACACTGAGAAAGGGCAGCCAAATCATGCTGTTCTGTAGGACAGGAGTCTGAGGGCAATGGATTTACTTGCTTAGCTCTAATCACTACAAACGTATCTGTGACTAGAAGTATCCATTCTCCCATAGCCCACTTGTAGAAGGAAGCAGATCATATGCCTGATTGATAGGAAGTTCTAGGTTTCTACATTGTCAGCACATGGCCAGACCCCATTATCCTGGTGATAGATCCATTTTTCCCCCC
Organism: Megascapheus bottae; assembly: GCF_031878675.1. Taxonomy (NCBI): domain Eukaryota; kingdom Metazoa; phylum Chordata; class Mammalia; order Rodentia; family Geomyidae; genus Megascapheus; species Megascapheus bottae. The sequence continues at coordinate 13,067,417 of NC_143516.1, read as the reverse complement.
CAGTGGTGCTGGAAACATCTGAGTTTCATGGCTTATCTTCTTGGGTGTGGTCAGTTTAAAGACAGGATACTGGGATCCTGAGACAGGTTACATGACACCATCCTGTCCAAATAATCCATGATATCCAGCAAGGAACTGGAGTTTCCTCTTTCTCTTGTTTATGCTTATCCTGGTCTAACTCAAAAGGGTGGATGAGGATGCTTACAGAGGGGTAGGTTAGGTCACCAAGCCTTACACCCGGATTTGCTCCAAGAAACTAGGGCTGCATTTTGCTAGTAGGAGGTACATCTGGATGGAGAGTTCACCCATCAGGTGTTTTTCGTTATTAAACCAGACTATATCTGCTCATATACTCACAAAACTAGGATATATCATTGCTTAGCATTCCACCACATTTTGAAACATTAAGTAAAAGGGAAAGGAAGGAAAATGATAAGAAAACAATTTTGGGGGGCAGAATTTACTTTTTTCATATATTTTTAATGTAATTAATAGAAGGGTTACATTATATTCACCAGACAGAAGGTGCATTACTTCACAAACATTGATACCCTTTCTCATGTCTTGGTCCCCATTTCCATCCCATTCCAGCCCCTTATCTTGTTCTTCCCCCCCTCCTCTATCTTTTTTCAAATAAGCATATATACAATATATCAGATAACAAGGTGAAATACTGTAACAATATGAGATAACCAAAGGACAGCAAAAGAGATGAAAGATAACATAGTGCATGAAGGACAACAATCACTCATTATATGGCTTTTGTTTCAATACCCTGGAGGTCCTTTCATTTAACTTCATCCTATACGGCCTTATGTATCTAGGTTTTGTTCTATTGTAAATCTCTGCTAGGAGAGCCCAAGGTTTCTACTGATTATGACAAATGAGGGAAACCATTGAGCCTAAGTTCCTTTGAGTCTGGCTTACTTCACTTAATATAATTTTTTCTAAGTCTTTCCATTTCCTAACAAATGGGGTGACGTCGTTCCTTCTGACAGCAGCACAGAATTCCATTGTGTATAAATACCACATCTTGTTGATCCATTCATCAACTGAGGGGCATCTGGGTTGGTTCCATATCTTTGCTATGGTAAATAGTGCTGCAAACTTAATTTAAAAAACCAAAGGTGGGGGTGAAGTGAGAGATTTCACACTTTGAGGGTTTTTCCGTCTGTGAGCTATTTTTGCTTGTGAACTCTGCCATCTCTTCTCAGATGTGTTGCTCTCTGCCTGGGTGATTTACACTGTGCTGGTCACACTATTGGCTCTAGCATCACCTTCTCTTTCAAGTACAGCCAGAAATATGTCACTGGGAAAGGTGAATTACTGTATGTACAGGACACAAAAGAAAGTATCAATGGAGACTTCTGGTTAGAGGCTAAAAAAGCTTGTAATGGGATTTAGAAAGGAGCCATGCCTGCAGGTCTCAGGAACTTCCTGTGTAGTTTACCTGCCCAGCTGACGGATGGGAAGGACTTTAGAATCTAATTGGCCCAATGTTCATATTTTACAGTGGAGACATTGGTGGCAGATATAAATGGAAAAGCCTAAGAAACCGAACTTGACAATCTACAGCTAACCTGTCAAGATCAAAAGGGCTGGAGACATGGCTGAAACTTTCTTGATCTATTTTTCAATGGCAGAATGCTTTTAGGTAATAAAATAGCATATGATATTTTAGTAGCTATTTATTTCTTTCCACTGAAAGTAGCATTTGCATATCCAACAATTCCTGTAAATGAAAAACATAGCCGGCCATATCCCAAAGAGAAAGCATGCAGAGGAATTGTGCCCTCAGCATTCATGACACTGGCTCCATTACTGAAGTAGAGTCTCAGAGGGTGAAAGGCAAGTGATGCATCTCTGATAAGGAAACAATAAGGAAAAATTCTGTAATGTTAAAGAATTGCTATTATAAGAAAACCTGGGTGCATCAGAAAGGTACACAAATTTCATAGACTTAAATCGGGCCTTCTGGTTAAATCCAGCCTTCTTAAGAACTATGAGAAATTGTGCTCCGAGCACCATAGCAATAGACTTTGTACCACATGGGAGACAACTGGACATAATCTAAGATCATCTTGATTTCTAATCACCACTTTTGTGTTGGGTAGCAAGAAAACAGGAAAGGAATAAAATTCTGACAATCAATTGGTAGGATCAGACTTCAAAATTATTGCTTCTGTCAACTAGGTGGCCAAGATTAATTTAGGCTTTACACTACCATTTCTCAGGAAGGAAAAGTGCACTAAAGATTTTCTTTCCTCCTTTCTTTTTCCTGATCCTGGGCCTTGAACCTTGTCACTGAGCTTCTTCTTTTTTTTTTTTTTTGCCATTCGTGGGCTTGAGCTCAGGGCCTGAGCACTGTCCTCGGACTTTCTCAAGGCCAGAGCTCTACCATTTCTGGCTATTTTCTATGTATGTGGTACTGAGGAATTGAACCAGGGTCTTTGTGCATGGTAGGCAAGCACTCTACCACTAGGCCAAACTCCTGGCCCATCACTGAGCCTCTTTGTGCTTCAAGGCTAGTGCTATACAACTTGTGTCACAGCACCACTTCCAGTTGAGTAGTTCATTGGAGGTAGTCTCACAGAATGCTCAGCTCAGGCTAGCTTTGAACTGCAATCCTCAAATCCCAGCCTCCTGCTTAGCTAGGATTTTAGGCATGAGCCACCTGCAACCAGTAGGGCTAAATTCCATCTAAAGGGAAGTCGTTGAGATATGAATCCAAGAGAAAAACCAGTCAAGTGTCTCAAGCCTATAATTCTAATTACCAAGGATAGGAAACTTTCATTCTGCCAAGTGCTAGATATTTAAATAACACCACTCATAGGCCATAAAAAATGATCAGTACAGGCAGGTAGGCTGAGAGAAGCCAGCAAGAGCCAATGAGAAGCATATGTGTCTGTTTCATCATGCACCAAATGAATTTGCTGGTCTTATGTGCAAATAAATTATTTGGACAAGAGGCTGCAGCATGGTTATTCCTCATCCTTGTTAGTTGCTTGGAAGATAGAGATTGGGGGATCACAGTATGATGCCAGATCACACACAAAGGGACTCATGGCATCCAATGGTTGAGAGCAGTGGTGTATACCTGTCACCCCAGGTGTAAGGGAAAAACGATGGCTGGGTGTAGTGCATGCTCCTGTCATCCTCAGCAACACGGGGAATCACAAAGTAGTAAGAGGCTTTAAGCTCAGGTCTGTGGACAAACAGTTGAAATCATGCCTTGAAAACAACCAATGTAGAAAGAGCTAGAGGTATGGTTCAGTGGTAAAGCATTGGCCTACCATGCAGAAGAGTCAATCCCCATTACCGTTCAGCAAAGAAAGTTCACCTGATGGGTGGTTTCCTGTCACTGAAGTGGTTACTAAAGCTAGTAAGTAACTTGGGATGACTTCATTTAAGGCAGTGGTGGTGTTGGGACATTCTCACGTCTGTCTTTTTCCTCAGATGAGGAGATGCAATGGAGCCATTTACCTAAGATTTCTGAATGTATTTCTTTAAACTCAGACAAATGAAGTGAATAAGTAGTAGTAGGTGATCGTTTTTCATAAGTGAATAGAGTACTTTGATTTCTGCACAGCTGAGATATTGCTTCTAGCTTTTCTCAGAAAATTGTCAAAGTCCAAAAGTTCCTGCATAGTTGTGTCTCAGGAATGTCAGTTACCTTTTGAGATTCACTCCAAGTCTCCTGACACAGGATATGTATTAATACTTCTTTAAAAACTACAATAAGTTCTAGGTCACTAAGCAAAGTTTATACCAATGATCTCATGCCAATTACTCATGGAGAAGTTTCATGTTGATATGACAATGCATTGACTGCATTCTGGAATAATAACGCAATTGCTCTGTCAAAACACGCTCTTAATTGGCAGAAAATATTTTACAAATTATAAATAGTCTAGATTCAACTGACTTTCTCATTACTACCTTTCTAATTAGTATGAAATGAAGGTCATTGTAGGACCCTGAGTAGCTAACAAAGTGGTTTACTTCTGGAAGAGATGACTTTCTTCTAACATCAAAGCTGACACAGTTCTCATGACAGAATCTACAGTGGCAGAAGTAGAGGTAACACAGAATGACATCTTGTCTAAGCCATTGTCACAAACTATGTATCTTTGAGATCATCAAATTAGGCAAACATTTCCAATACAATTAATTGACAATATAAAGCCCAGTTAGTTGGGGGAGAGAATTGTGTTTTTAACAACTCTTCTTCCCTCCCTTCACTCTCTATCCCTCTTCCTCCTGTTTTTCCCTTTCCACTCTTCGTGTGTGTGTGTGTGTGTGTGTGTGTGTGTGTGTGTGTATGCGTATGCACATGTAATCTCTCATACACAAAGAAAAACAGAAAGAATGAGAGCTTTTCTATTGCTGACACACTGTGCCTGTTGTTAAGCATTCTGAAAAGCCACAGGCTTTTTACAATGCTATTATTTTCTGTAGATCTTAAACAGATTCAGATCAAGAAGCCATAGGGACCAAATTTATTTTATACATCTTTTATTTTATGCCTTGATGGCAGTAGGAATAATTATGTACATTGACTTTAATTTGTTTGTGGATTTTACTTATTGGGATCTCATCTCCACAACTTCTAAACTGAAATAAACAATACTTCATTCGTTGATAGTTTCTTTGGGCTCTGTGGTTTTAATTGCCTACTATAAGCCATCTACTGGCAGATTTATACCTCCAGTCTTGACCCTCTCCCTTAAAATACAGATCTGTAATGGAGTTACATTGTACATCTCTACTTTGACAAATCTTACACATCTTATATTCAGCGTAGCAACTTCCAGAAAGTGGCTGGTCAGCCCTGCTGTGGCTGAAGTCTTCTCAATCTTAGTTAATAGCAATTGCCTCCTTCCAAATTCTTAGCCTCAACTGTGTATCTTCATCTGTGAGTCCTTTCTTTTATACCTTAAATTCTGTTTATCAGCAATTCCCATTTGCTCAAACTTCAAAATATCTCCAGGATCTGAAAACCTTTGTTATCACATCCATTGCTGCCAAGCTACTCTAAAGGTCTCTTCCTCTACTACTCCAGGACCCTCCAATACTACAGAGTGTCCTCAGGTTAATCTCGAAGTCCTTTAATCCTGATGTTGTTTCTTCTGTCTACAAATAGCCAGACAGGCATATATATATATATATATATATATATATATATATATACACATATATGGGTCTTATGTGCTTTAAATCAATATCACATCAATATCTCTCCTGTTCTTCTGTGTAATTGACCAGAACATCTAGAAAACTCTATATAATTTGTTCCCATCCCCATCTCCAATAGTACTCTAAGTTCTTTCCTGAAACTTGATGAGTTCCACATATGAGGATGTAAGGAAGGAGGAGAGAGAGCAATGGAGCAGAGTTGCATAGTGCAGAAGCTGTGGGAATCTTTCCCCAGAGAAGCATTCTACAAGGCTCATTTGCGATGGTGGGGAAGCTAGGCTGGGATGACAGTGACACAAATCTGGCCATAGCACTGTCCAGTGATTGCCTCTTCCTAGGAAAGACCAGTCCCTCTCATCTTCTGAACAGCTAAATGCTAATGTTTGGCATTACCTATAGTTTAAAAAAATGTAAAATAATTATTAAGTGTCAAATTGCCATAGAAAATATAGATCTTTTGTAAGTTGGGGAAATGAACTTTTTGAAAATTATAAAAAGTATATATTGGTCGATAATTGTGTATATATATAGGGATATATGTATAATTATCTACACACATATATATGACACAATGTCTTCTTCCATTGCATGGATGCTTTCACCAACACTGTAACATCCCCAGTGATGCCTGCTAAGTTTACCTGTCCCTATGTATTTTTTTTAAATTTCCTGCACTGGATTGACTCAAGAGACAGATTTTGTCTGCATGTTAACATTATTACATGTGTGAATAACTTTTCCTTGAATGTCTATGACATGAACTTCTATCAGCTCCAACTAAAAACTTGTCCTGAGGCATTTCAAATGGTATCTGGGCAACTTTTCCAATATCAAGGCTGTTCTTTTTTTTTTTTTTTTTTTTTTTGTGAGTCATGAGGTTTGAACTCTGAGCCTGGGCGCTGTCCCTGAGTTCTTCAGCTCAAGACTACTGCCTTACCCCTGGAGCCACAGCCCCACTTCCAATCAAGACTATTTTTGTTGGCCAGAATCTCTATATGTGAATTGTGGGAAGCATTTACCAGAGAGAATGAGTGATCAACTTCAATTTGCAGGGAAGATAGCATAGTCCTTTCCCTAAAAGTGGGAGCCCATTACATGTTCTCACTCACGCTTCTGCTAGCAAAATCCCTTCCTGAAACATTCTGGACAGCAGAAAACACAAAGGAACCAAAAACAGCCACTTCTTTACCATGGCAAAATTACCTTGAACCAATAGTATACAACTCATCACTATCCTTAAAATGAAGCCACCCTTAAAATGAGAGAGAAAGACTGAATCCACCCCCATGTTCCCAGAACGGAACCTTTAAACATTCCTCTTATAATCACTGACCCTATTAGAAAAAGTAGCAGAAAAAATGACTTTGACAACTATTAACAGCTAATTTAAAATTTTGCTCCATGAATAGCAATGTTCTTTCTTGATTTGGTAGTCTTGCTCGGTCAGAGCATAGATATAGAGGTTGCTAAAGGAAATATTTTGAAGCTGGAAGAGTAGAAATAGTGTGTTTGACTCCTGGAGCAAGTAGATGAGCACAAAGCAAGGAGGGGTATCTGGGTCAGACTCTGAAGCACTAATTAACTTTGTGACTATGCCTATGTTTCGTGCTATGATTGATTCTATGAGAATAAGGAATCTGGGGGGCAGGGTCTCACATGTTAATATTCATTCATCACTGACATTTGAGTAATTTAACACACTGTAAATTACCTCTCTGTTTTAAACCCTCTATATCATGGAACAAAGTGTTCCCAGCCTGTTCTATTTTTGCCACTGGGTCATTTCATTTTCAAGACACACTTGTGAAAGACGACACCATTAATTTAATTAGCAGTATTCATTTTCTTGGCCTTCATTGTTTCTTGTAGACTCCTATTTTGATGCTTGATCTAATAAATGCATAATACCCAGAGAGTGCCACTGTTTGAATGAATAACAGCATCTCATTCACATGTCACTAATGACAGAGCAGTTCAGCCCCATGGTCCAGCATGGATTGGAAATGGTGGTTAGAGGAGGGATGTTTATGGTGCAGATCAAAACTGAAGGGAGATTGGAGCTGCAGTGAGTAGAGGAAATAAGTATATCATGACTGCAAGGCACTATATGGGATTAGCAGTCATGGCTTCTTAAAAGAGCACAGTGATGAAGGAAAACTATTTAAGGTGACTAATCCTCCATCTTTGTGTCTGGAAAATGGGTGGAGGTCATTTGCATCATGATAAAGCCTTATGGTTCCATAATTGTACACGAATACACATTGCATTTATAATTTTAAAAATTAATTGAGCAGTGATGATCCTGATGATTGCTTAACAGAAAATTTTAGAAGGAACGATTATATGCAAAAGTAAATTTGATATTCATTACTAGCAATAATAACATTAATAATAATTAGCATTTACTGGATGGTTATATGATAGGATCTATGCCATTCTTTCTGATGGCAGCACAGTTGGGAAAATAATCCATATTAAGTGTAATAAGCCAGATCCAAAGGAACAAAGTCTCCATGGTTTCCCTCATTTGTAATAATTAGTATGCATCTAGGATTCCCCTAACAGAGGAGCACGATAGCTCAAAACCTATGTGCATATGGCTGTATAGGAAGAGGCTAAGCGAAATGAAATCCAGGATAGGGAAACAAGAGGTTCATCCTTGTGGTTGTTGTTTTTAATGTTCTATGTGAAAATATTTCCTTACTCTTTTTTCTCTTTTTCTTTTTTCTTTCCCTTATGGTTTATCCTCTGCTTTTGTTGTGTCTGACTTTGGTACATACTTTTTTTGTATATGCTTTTATGTACAAGGGAAGGTGAAAACAAGAGGATGAGTTAAAGGACAAAGGATGAACCAGCGAAACAGTGATAGTCACAAGACTATCTGTTGGAAATGAACTCTACAATGTGGGGGGGTGGGAGGGAGTAATGCACTCACTACCTTAAGAATGTAGCTATCACCCCACCACATATCATGCTGATAATAAAATAATAAAAAATTAAAAATGAAGAAATAAAGAAGATAGACACTATGCTTATTATTAAATCATCACTACCGCATTGTTACACAAGTACACTTGGCCCTCCATTCATGTCCATGTGTCTCTACACACAGATTCAAAGCAACCTGGGGTCAGAAATATTCAAGATAAACATTGCACCTATCCTGAGCACATTTTTTTCATTTAGCATTTTTGTTCTAAGCCATGTAGTACAGAAACTAAAGATACGGTTTTTACATTACATTACAGATGATTTAATGGCTCACTGGATCTCCATGGGTTATAGGCAAGTACCATGCCACTTTATATTTGTGCCTACATAGATTCTGGCAACTTTTCCTGAGGAAACAGAGACAACTACATTTTATCCATACTTAAAAAAATCAAAACCCCAGGCCAGAGTTGGAGTTCAGTGGTAGAGTATGTGCTTTGCATACTAAGTTGAATGACCACTATCATTTACAAAAGGAAAAATGAGTCATATAATCAAAGAACTTCATATAAATTGCCCACTTTAATGTCACTTAGCTTGTAAGTGATAGAACCAAAAGCCAAATCCAGTACTCTCACACCACCAAGCCTGAGCACTTGCTGAGAAACCTCTCTTCTATCAGAATGTACGAGAGCATGTTACAGTTGTGTGTCTGCCACTAAGCCACAGAACTCAGTATCACTTCAACTACAAGTCTTTGCAAGGATGGGAAGAAACACAAGAGAAGAGAGCAAGTGTTTCGTTCTGTTCAAGTGGGAAAGAGTAAGAGTTAAACAAATAAATAGAGCACTAAAATATAGTAAAACATCACCTAGAGGGAAAAAATGGTGCCCTCAGCAGGAAGCCAAGTATACCAGAAAAATAAGTCACCTGAAAACTCCTTTCAAAAAGCAAGATTCCTTCTCCAGTGAAATTTATTGGGAGAAAAGATTCTGTAATATTTTCTACACAATGACCTTTATTAACTTCAAGCACTGTACTCAACTATACCAAAAGATAACTTGAAAAGTTGACTTGATTGAGATGCATAGGGAACTGATCGGTACAACAGCAGAAGAAATATAGAGTTGGATACTGGTAGTGAAAAATACAATCTTAATGGTGGAACCAGGGGTGAAATAATTCAGCAGTGATACCCACTGGACACTAGGGAAAGGAGCTGGGAGAGAAAAGCTGGGAGAAAATGAGGGAGGTGGTGACACTGTTCAAAAAGAAATATATTCATTGCCTGACTTCTATGACTCCTCTGTACATCACCTGCACAAGTTAAGAAAAAGAAAAATTTAGTCTTAAGTTTTGTCACAACAGCTTGAAGTTGTGAAAAGAGAGGAGAACTGAGAGCTCTACTGGCATTGTAGAATTTATTTCCTGCCCATCTCAGGTTGAAGTTGGTTCCCTTGCTTAGGGTCTCTCCACAGTCCTTACAAATCAGAATCCCAGAAGAAATTATGGCCCAATGTAGGTATGTGCAGAGAAAACAAATCTACAGCTATTCCAGAATAGATTTGTCATAGATTTAAACAATATGTCCACATCAGTGGCCATGAATCACACCAAATCAATCACAGTCTCATTAACCAGCCCTGAAAATCCTGTGCAAAAATAACTACTGAATATTATGGTCTTTGATGCCTATTGGGAAGAATTATGTATTGTGTAAAATCTCTAAGGACTTCCTTTCAGGTCTTTCTCTTAGTAGTAGTAGAATAGACACCTAAAAGTTTGTTTTGGTTTTGGTTTTGGGTTTTTTGGTGTAGTCTTGGGGCTTGAACTCAGGGCCTATCATCCCTGAGTATTTTCAAGGCTAGTGCACTATCACTTGTGCCACAGCTTCACTTTCAGCTTTCAGACTTCCCCGCCCAAACTAGCTTTGAACCTTTATCTTCTGATCTATACCTCCTGAGTACCTAGGGTTACAGGCATGAGTCCCTGGGCCCAGTTTCCTAAGTGGCATTTTGCGGGCCTCACATTAATGTAAGTATGGCTGCTTTCTATGTAATTTAAGTGTTTTTCTTATGATAGAATGAAATCAGTCTTTCTTCAGTGCATTGAAGATAGCACTGTGAAATCAGTAACAATTTTGCATCAACTTACTGACTTTAATTTTAAGTGATAGTGAAAATATTAGCTGAAGTAACAATCTTTTGTCATTTTTCTGATACCAGTAAGGCCTTGCAGTGGCCAGGCAGCTCTCTACCACTGGAGCCCTAGTCCTTTGCTTTTTTAGCATTTTTTTCTTTTTTCTTACCCAGAACTCTAAACCTCCTGCATTCACCTCCTAAGAAACTGAGACTACAGACATGTGTCCCACAACTGGCCTTAATGTAATCATTTTTGTATTCCTCTTCCCTTCCCTAAATGCCTCTTTTTGTTGTTCTTAAGCCAAGTGTCTCCAAGTATCTGAGTTGGTGAACATTAAAGAGCAGAATTTTTAGTGTCATTTTTTTTCCAGTTTCTCCCCTTCCTCCACCTTCTGAGGCCTTTACTGAGCTGACACTGAATCAGTCTGATAACATTCTACCTGTTCACTGTGAACCAGCTGGGGCACTGGCAAAAACAATCAAAAAGAAAAACCCAAGAAGACTAAGAAGTTGGGAATACTCCCCATTCCTGGCTTGAGATGGCGCCTCTCTACTGACTCTACCCATATCCCCATTTTCAGGCCTCTCTCCTTCACTTTTCAAGTCATCTAACTCAGGACAACTACTTTCTTTTCTAAAGAGCCATGTCAGCTTCTTGCTGTTGCTTGTCTTTGAGCAACAAATACTCTTCCTATTCCCTAGCCCAGAGATTCATTTCTGGGGTGTCCAGTCTTTGCCTTGGGTAGAAGATGAAATCTTGCAGACATTAATTATCCTGAGGTCAGGAAGCAAATAGGTAGCTGTGTAAACTCTTCAGGGAACTAATGGAAATTCTTCAAATGAAAGGAAGTGGCCTGGCAAGAATGAGCCTTTGTCCTGGAGGAGTCCTGACTGTCCAGTTGTGAGTTCCTGCTCCATTTGGGGGAAAGCCGAGCAAGCTGTGCAGAGAAATGCGGCACCTGCCTCTCTCCTGTGGGGCCCCCCTCCCTTCTGATTAGGTTTTCATCCTTGGCAAATTCAATCAGGAACTTAATGTAACCTTGCAGCATATGTGTTGGGAGTGAGTCTCTTCCTGTCAGTCTGCGATCTGACTGATAGACTGCAGTGCTCAATAAACATCGTCTATTAATGTCATTTTAATCATTGTGATTTCCTCACTAGCAACAGGCATTTTTCTGAATTGAAGCTTTTTTAGTTGATTTACAATGCAGTCTTACAACAATCACAGATGAAAGGCTAAAAAACTTCCTAGTAATTATGAATAAAAGCATAGTTGAAAGAAATAAGAATGTCATCTCATCTGGGGGCATTCCTGGACTATATACTAGCATGTGAATGAAGAAGAGACATTTTGACTAGGCTGGACCGACCATACCAGACAAAATTCCCTTAATAGCATATGACTAAAGATTTTACTAATTTCCAAGAAGAATTGGAAAAGTTCATCTCAAAGCCTGTTTTCTGTGGTTCAAAGATCTTTGCTGTTTAATTAGGCTTAAATTCACTTGAAAGAGCAATTTATAGAGTGAATTCTTATTTTCTGTAATTGTCCGTGTCTTCAGAAATAGGTTTAGATGATTAATCAAATCTTTTTTTTTTTTTTTTTTTTTTGGCAGTCCTGGTGTTTGAACTTGGAGTCTGAGCACTGTCCTTGGGCTTTCTCAACGCTACAGCTCTACTCTATCACTTGAGCCACTGCACCATTTCCAGCTTTTTCTATGTATGTGGTACCAAGGAATTGAATTCAGGTCTTCATGCATGCTAAGCCCTCTACCACTAGGCCAAACTTTCAACCATGATTCATCTAATCTACTAGCTGGTACCCTTAGTCACTGTTCAGCATTGAATGGACAGGGCAGGTGGGAACGGAACTGTTCTCCTGGACAGGGCAGAAGCTGTGCACTCCCTGTGTTGGTGAGCCACTGACTGGCCATGCCACACCCTCAGGCTTGCTGCTATCCATGAGTGATGCATGTTGACAGGATGAACAAGGAAGCAAACGAAGCAACTCATTATGCCTCAACTTTTTTTTTTAATAGAAATGTTGCCTTATATTTATTTTTTAATGTTGTCCAAAATATGACACAAAAATCAAAGCATTCCATTTGAAATGGAAAATTGGAAGCATGGATTTTTTTCATTTACTTCCACATTGCCTGCCATTAGACAGCACCTAGGCATCCAAAGGCATCTAAAGACTCTTCACGGGAAGTGGGGACGGGGAAAGGCTTCTGAGGAGCTTTTCTGCCCTGGCACACTCCATTCCAAAACTGTATTGGATTCTGGTGTCATTTACTAAATGTTTAATTTGTGCAATACCGAAATAAGTGGTTTATACCCAGAATCTGGTTTAAACTTTAGCATTTTCTGCAAGGTATAGATTATTCCCTTGTACAGATACAGAACTGAAGTTCTGAAATGTATATTACTTGCTTCAGGTCACTTAGACTTGTAAGTACAGCTCTAGAATTCAAATTAGGTGCAGACAGACCCAAAGCACAATACTTTCTAACTTGTCTATTGAAGAGCACATAGAGGAAAATTAGCAAGCAGAAGTAGTATGGTCTGAACCTCACCTTGAAAGACCTGGTCTGGTGATTCTCCCCCTCTGTACACCAGCTTTCTCTTCTTCTCACCACTCCCCTGAGATATTCTGACTTGAAAATCAATATTTGGAATAATTTTCTCTAGGTATGAGAATTTCTAGCATTAACTATTATTTCTCTATGTGTCATTGGTTCCTTATTCCATTTATGTGAATACACAACTTTTGTGGGTCATGGGGCTTGAACTTGGCCTGGACACTGTCCCTGAGCTCTTCAGCTCAAGGCTACCACTCTACCCCTGAGATACAGTTCCACTTCCTGTTTTCCAGAGGTTAATTGGAGATAAGAGTCTCAGGTCCTTTTGTGCCGTGGCTGGCTTTTAACTAAGATCCTCAGATCTCAGCCTGCTGAGTAGCTAGGATTACAGGTGTGAGCCGCTGCATCCACCTTCTTAAAGTGGTTTGCTCAGCTTTTCCACAGAGCACAATCAATGGTATGACATGAAGAAACACAGCAGTACATCTAAAGCATCCATCTAAAGCTAGAATTTACAGGTTTTTTGTATGATCTGTTGGTCTTAAAAGTCTATAAAAGGAAATTTTGGTCACCTAATCCTATTAAGCTCCTTGCATTTTGTAGACAGAAAGGGGAAGAATGAAATGTAGGTATTGTGCCTTTTATTCAATATTTTTTCCTCAGTTCACTAATTTAAATTTGAGCAAACCAGGTCTCTCTTTCCAAATGAGTTTTCTTAATCTCCACCAACAATCAATGATAATGCAGTCTTTGCAACTTTGAAGGGAGATAATTAGCCTTACTTAGGAAGAATGTTTTTATAACTCATTTAAAATTATTGCAATATAAATAAGCACATGTATATATGAATCAATTTTGAATCAGACCAGAGGGTAGGTTATTAAGAACTAATACCAACAATTATATAACAGTGAACTCATGAAATAGCACATATGATTGCAGCTCCTTGGTTTCGCCCTTCGTACCGCTTTGAAGTTAGCTTCATTTCCTAGCACTGAACACAAAAGTAACATTGCTGAGGGATGATTGTGCTCTAAGTCACTCAAACCAAAATTTCTTTTCTCTGTTCTTAGAATCCTTGAACTCTGCGAAGCTCTGGTAATTGTTCCGTCATTAGTATTACATTGGAAATTTGCCTCTATTGCATTGGTCACCTTTTGAAACCCTGGGTATCATTTTCACATGCTTTCAATATTAATTTTATCATCCTTTCATTTCAATTTACCAATTAGCTCAGATGTCACATCAATTCACAGCTTCAAATATTTTTCTGTTGAGAGAATGCTTAAATACAAATGACTGAAACTTCTTTTAGCAGAAAGAAATGACCTATTTGTACACTGATCTTCACTTACCTGAAAGAGAATTCATGTTTTTTGAAGAGACAGGATGAATTTACACTTCATGAACTGTTGAAATTCTTTCTCTTGTTTACAAAGTTAGGAAGGTCTCCTTCTGCTACTGAATCTTGAAGACATTTCTTTAATTCTCTCTTTATCATCTTTGCCTCTTTCTCTCCCCTTTCTGAGAACAGAGACTTGCACTATCTGGATTTGGTATCTCCATTTATCAATATAAGTTATTGGATTTTGAACATGGTCTCCCCCTTTTAGGTCATACAACACAGAAATAGGCACTTTGCACAACAAATTCCAAAGAAGAAAAGTTCTAAGCAAGTAAAGAGCTGAGTGTGAACCTATGTGAGAACTAGGAAGTGAAACTGCGTATTGTAGCTTTTTGCAAACATTTCCTGGCATCTTTTTTTTTTGGAAAAATTGAAACTTCCATGGTTCCGTTAAATGACAGAGTACCAAGTCAAGCCACATGTTGCTATAGAAGCTCAGAACTCAATAGCAGTAACTTCAGCTTCAACGCTTTCATTTTTTAAGCATCACAATTATACATGTTTGTTAGGGTTCTTGGAAGTATTAAAGTGATACACACTTGATTAAATTCACAGCTGTGCACTAATATATCTGTCCACTGGGACCTTGGCTTCCACAATTTTTTTGCCAGTCCTGGGCCTTGAACTCAGGGCCTGGGCACTGTCCTTGGGCTTTCTCAAGGCTAGAGCTCTACCACTTGAGCCAAAGCACCATTTCTGGCTTTTTGCTGTGTATGTGGTACCAAGGAACTGAATCCAGGTCTTCGTGCATGCTAGGCAAGCACTCTAGCACTAGGCCAAACACCCGGTCCAGCTCCCACAATTTTAAAACTAGGGTGACGATTATAGCTCCAGCATACTGAGATCACATGAGTGCAAGGCTCACATGGGCTAATGGTCCCGAACCCTTTTAAATGTGCTGTCAGGTAAAGGTTACTTTCATTAACATCACTGGCATCCAAGTGTAAATGATTGTGAATTTCACAAGTATATTTAAATTTCACACTTCTTGCACTTGCTCTAGAAAACTATCTTCAGTCGACGATTTTTTTTTTTTGTGGGTCATGAGTTTGAACTCTGGACCTGGATGCTGTCCCTGAGCTCTTCTGCTCAAGTCTACCACCCTACCCCTGAGCCACAGCCCCACTTCCCCTTTTTCTACTGATTAATTGGAGATAAGAGGCTCATGGTCTTCAGTGCCTGCAGTGGCTTTGAACCTTGATCCTCAGATCTCAACCTCCTGAGTAGCTAAGATTACAGGCGTGACCCACCAGCATTCAGCTCGACACTTTTTTATTGTAATTAATAGAAGGGTTACAGTTATATTCGACAGATAGAAGGTGTATTACTTCACATACATTGATACTCCTTCTCATGTTTCCCCATTTCCCTTCCCCTCATCTTTTCCCCCTCCCCTTTCCTATTTCTAATAAACAAAGAAATGTATATACAATATACCAGATACCAAGGTAAGATACTGTAACAATATGAGAATAACTAAGGGGCAACAAAAGAGATGAGAAATAACAGTATATTGAGAACAATAATCACATAATATATCGCTCTTGTTTCCATATCTTGGAGGTCATTTCATTTAGCCTCATCCTATATGGCCCGTAAGCCAATGCTAACCTACTTGAATAGTGTACAAGAGGCCTAGATTCACAATCTAAGTCTCAGTCATGCCCTAAACTGGTCAAAAACAGTATGCAGTCAGATGACAGGTAATGGCCTAAATATTGGGGACTCTAGAGGATGTAATGTTTTCTTTTTCATATAACAGTTGTTATTTTTATATCATTACTAATGAAACTAAAATCTCCATTAAGAACCAATAGAAATTCCCCTAACTGAGCCCTAGTTAACAGACTCTCACTGGCTTTTGGCTGCACAGTGGAACTTTATAGTGAATGTGGTCTCTGGGCCATGGATGTTGACATTATCACTGTTCCTAACACGAAGCTATATTCTTGCTAGGAGTCAATCAAGTTTGTTTCCAGTCTATTTGCAGTGCTATGATTGTGCTGGTAATTGTAATTATATAATTTAAGTTACTATCTAATAAACTAATTAAGTTTAAGTGGAAAGAATTGTTTCCATCCATTTGAAGTTAGACGACTTAGAAAGATTCAATGACTTAAAACATTATTGTCTAACTAGTTGTGGAAAGAATAATTATAGAAGAATATGGGGACGATTAAGAAAAATGTGAAGGATTCTTAATTGTGTCAAAATTATCTTTAATTTCTAATTCTGCTTTTAGGAATATTAACATTTATGCATACAATTAATACAATAAAATAAAGTAGAACTTTTATCAGTAGAATCATGGACAAAGAATATGCCTTAACCTATCTAAAAAGTCAGATGAATGGGCCAGGAGTTTGGCCTAGTGGTTAAAGTGCTTGCCTAGCATGCATGAAGACCCGGGTTCAATTCCTCGGTACCACATATAGAAAAAAGCACAAGTGGTGCTGAGGCTCAAGTGGTAGAGCTCTAGCCTTGAGAAAGTCCAAGGACAGTGCTCAGGCCCTGAGCTCAAGCCCAGGACTGGCAAAAAAAAAAGTCTGATGAATTGGTTCAGGTGCCAGCAACTCACATCTATAATCACAGCTATGCCAAAAAAAAATAAATAAATAAAAGATCTGACAACAGTAGAAAGCCAGCGCAGAGAGGAAAGTCTGTGAGAGTCTTATCCCCAGTTAGGCAACATAACAACCAGAAGTGGAGTTGTGACTCAAGTGGTAGAACACTAGCCTTTGGGAAATAACTTGCTCAGGGACAGCACTAAGGTCCTGAGTTCAAGTCCCAGGACCAAAAACTAAAAACATAAAAATAAAAACATTATGAATCAATGCATCTAAAACTGAAACTAAAAATTTTAACTATTCAGAATAATTCTTTCATCTACTTTTCAAATAAATTGGTTACGTATTCTTTTTTTTTTTCCAATCCTGGGGATTGAACTCAGGGCCTGGGCACTGTCCTTGGACACTTTTGCGTAAGGTTAGTGCTCTGCTACTTGCAGAGCTACCTGCTTTTTCCTAGTGTATGTGGTACTGAGGAATCGAACCCAGTCTTCATGCACCTTAGGCAAGCACTCTACCACTGGGCCACACTCATGGCCCTGGTTTCATATTCTTAACATATATGTTGACATATGATATGTTTGCTCATGACTAATTATTTCAATTAAACATTATTATTTCAAATTAAACATACGTGCAATTCCTGTTACTTGAGGGGAGGTAATTAAATCAAGATCTGAGGCAAAAGTTTGAGCCCCTATCTGAAAGCAAGCTAAAAGCAAAAGTACTATTGAGCAATGATTGAGTGCTTAATGAACAAGCATGTGAATATTAATTCAATTTCCAGTACTAGAAGAAAAAAAAGAATTCCATTACATCAGGAGATATGGATTCATTTCTAACTTTGTCTTCAGTGTAATAGGAAACACTGTAATCAGACATATGTATAAAACGTAGGTCCTACATTCAAAGTCCCCAAACTGCAATTTCTTATATATTCCTGGGCCACATCTGAGCAACTTTTCAGTGTTTCCTGAATTTGTGCAGATTGAAATGTGCATCAAGTGATAGACTTAGCCCTGCAGGCTGTCAGGTGGTTCAAATAAATGTGTTCTTTGTTCTCTGAACAAATTTGATCCAGGCAATAAAAATACAATATATTATTTTAAAGTCCATGTTATATGTGAGCAAAATGAATCATGTTTATGAATAATTCACCAAATGTATGAGAAAGAGATCTTTCAATCCAAAGGGAAGAAAGAAGGAACCCCAGGTAAACTGTTCTGTAGTGTTTTCACACAGTGTGTGTTGACTTATCATCCATTCCTTTCAACATTTTGAATTTCTATTATATGACAGACCTGAAAAGTGATAAAGCAGGGAAACACATTAACAAGATCTCTGAATTAACGTCAAAAGTACACCCCAAACATCAAGTGCAAGTGGCTCACGCCTGTCATCCTACCTACTGAGGAGGCTGAGATATGAAGATTTCAGTTCCAAGCCAACACAGGTTTGAACATCCATGAAACTCTTAACTCCAGTAAATTACCAAACAAGCAAAAACAAAACACCGAACAGGGCTGGGAATTTGGCCTAGTGGTAGAGTGCTTGCCTAGCATGCATGAAGCCCTGGGCTCAATTCCCCGTACCATATACACAGAAAAAGCTGGAAGTAGTGCAGTGCTGCTATCTTTGAGCAAAGGAAGCTTAGAGACAGCACCCAGACCCTGATTTCAAGGCCCAGGATCATCTTCCTCCTGCAAATATAGCTGAAGCTGACTGAAGAACTGTACGTTAGTGATGGAATCTGATTCCTGCTAATGTCTCTTGTTACTAGAAAGAAAGGGTGAGAGGAGAGACAGGGAAATGATGTCCTCTCCAGGAATTTGACCGTATGGCCTGTGTCCCTCCTCCTAGGCTCAATGCTAAACTACTTGTTATCAGGAAGCAAATATCTATTTGCTCAGTAACAAGAATTTTCTAGAATTAGTCCGATTTTTCCCGAACTATAATCACAAAAAACATACCACAAATTCCAGTAAGATCATGCTAGTTTTTCTTCTTCTACTCAAAACAACCTAAAATTCCTCCCCCTATTTTAGCCTGGAATATTTGGCCTTGAACTCAGAGCACCATACCAGAGGTCCTTTTTCCATACTACTAAAGAATTTTGAGGTAGGAAAAGTGAGAGCAGAGACTCAAAATTTATTTGAAAGTGAGAGTAATGGAAAGTGAGGAAAGCCCTCTTAGCTTCTGGCAGGTTGGTAGAGACCCCCAACTAGGTGGTCTTGTTCATCTGCTTCCTGGCGAAGAGGAGGAGGAGGGAAGGAGGGAGAAGAGAGTACAGACTCTGTGCAAGAGTGAACAAGAGGGCCAGCAACTGGCAGTCTGGTGTAGGCACATGGGACCTCTCTTGTATAACCTTGTTGGACAGGGGTCAGGTGTTCTGGCTGGGTCATTTCCCACCTCCCTCCAAGGGGAGGGGTGCCTGCCCTGTGTGGATCTGCTCCAGGGCTTGTCAGGTCACTTGTGGGTCTTCAGAAAGAGGAAGGGGCTTTATCACTCCTGGTCCACGATCTCTACTTCCCAAGGTCTTAAGAGAAGGAATGATCTCTAGATCCCCAGGAGGAAAGGGGGTGCGTCTCTAACCTGGTCACCATCTCTCCCTGTCTGATGAATCTTACTCCATTTTGCCTTTCCCTCACAGTAGATTTATGACAATGCACTAAAAACAAAAATACTACTCTAAGGTAACTTTTGAAAATGTGAGCAGGCATCAAAAATGACAGCAATTTGGGGGGCCATTTGGGCTATTTTTGTAGAATTACATGCATTTGCTTTTATTTTGGACTCATCGGCCAATTTTCAAAGCAATTTGAGTTCCCTTTTTTCTTGTGTGAGCCAGTCTTAAAGTAAATATTCTGCCAAGGACTTGGGGACACATGGAAAATGACACCCCTACATTTCCCTTTACTAAACTCCTTTTATGAATCCATGCAAAAGAATGTGCTGTTCAATGGCAGCCTCTCCTTCCACACCTCTGCTCCTGCTATGCCCTCTTCTGCTTCTGTGGCTTTCACTTATTCCTCTTTTTCCCTATTGAACTGACTTTCCTCAGATTTTGTGGTTGAATCAGTTCTGCTACAGAATTTGAATATCAGGGACTAAGCTTGTGATAGAATGAAATGGTAAAAGTTCTATGCAATTCTTACTATTCAATTCTCATTTTTTAATTTCATACATAAAATTCAAATCATCTTAAAAAAACATAAAATAAAGTTTTGGCACACTTGAACTTTCCTTTTAGATTAATTCGTGGGTAATGTCACTGAAGTCACTGTGACCGAAAAGAAAAAATTACTTCCCTTCAACTAATCTAGAATAAAAATAAGCTGGTAAATAATTTGAATTTCACTAAGTCAATGTTGGTAGTATCATGGAAAGAATGTCAAAATGAGAATCAGAAGCTTTGTTTATATACTAATAGCCTCTTCTGTTTATTAGAACCTCAGATATTAAGAAAGTTGGTATATAGCATATTATCCATATATTACTTATATATATATTTGTGTATTACATAGTATTAATATATGTATAATATGTATAAGGGAAATTACAAATAAATTACAAAGCAGGTTCAGATGTAGTCTGGATGCCAAGGAAGGGGAAGAAAACTTAGAATTTGGAAGCCGATTAAGGATCTAACTTCACTTTTTTCTCCAGCTCTTATCTTGTGACTCTTAGACAATCCCTCCTCTCTATTGTGACTCAGCTCCCTCTCTGCACAGCTTTCATTCTGCCTGGTCATAAAATTTCTCCCTGGAACTCAAATGTACTTACACATTCTATTTACTCACAGGGAAGGTCACGTACATTGCCCTCTTCTATTTCTGTATTTCCTTCCACATCAGCCTTTATTATCAACTAGAGTACATTCCTTGTGTATTGAACTAACACTCTCCAGGAAAAAAAACAAAACACAAATATCTTAGCCATCATTACTTTGCTTCAGCAAAGTTCTTACGTCAGAACATCACTGGGGGCTATAAGGTAAGGAGTGAACCTATCATCCTTAAGTTACTCTTTCAATCTGAAGTTGGTCTAAAGTGCTGCTACTGCAGGATGCCATCACTTGGTAATTTTCTGTGGTGTGCTACATTCAAGAACCCATTTATGACTACTCACAGTTGTTGGTGGGGACTTAGCTTTTTTTCTCTAGTCTTCTCCTTAAGCTCTCATTTCCACATCAAATCGGGAAACAGGTTGCTCATATTCAGTTTAAAATCCCTTCCACCCCTAAGGTTCAACTAGTTTATGCAACAGAAAGGGGAGATTGAGAAATGTTTTTAAAGTATGTAATGCCAATGTTGAATTAATCTAATAAGCCAAAAGTACAAATGTTTTAATTCATTTTTGTGCCTTTGGCATGAAAAATGACTGTATATAAAAATACAAGTTATGGACACCCACAAACTATTGCTAACTGAAAAACCAAATATCTTCAATACCATCAATCAGTTTATATTCCTTTTATATGTTGCAGCAATGGCAGTGGACTTGCATTTAACATTGTTTTTGTTGTTGTTTTTGCCAGTCCTGGGGCTTGAACTCAGGGCCTTAGCACTATCTCTGAGCTTCTTTTTTGCTCAAGATTAACACTCTAGAACTAGAGTATACTTTTGGCTTTTTCTGTATATGTGGTACTGAGGAATCAAACCCAGGCCTTCATGCATGCTAAGCAAGTGTTCTACCACTAAGTCACATTCCTAGTCTTGCATTTAAATTTTTTATTTCAACATTTTATCTTATTTTCAGTTATTCTTTTCTCCTTCCTTCCATTCTTCTATTTCTTTCTTTCTTTCTTTCTTTCTTTTTTCTTCTCTTTTTTCCTTCTTTCTTTTTAGCAGAACTGATGTTTGAGATCAGGGTCTTCAGCTTATTTAGTCAAGCACTTTACCAATGGGGCCAAACCTCCAGTCCTTTCTATTTGAGATACAGTCTTACTCTTGTCCAGTTTGGCTTGGACTGCTTTTTTCCTAATGTGGCTTTGTTTATTGAGATTGAATGTCATGAAGTTTTTCCCATGAGTTGACACTGAACCTTAATGCCCCAATACCTGCCTCAGGAAGTACATTTTTCCCAATCTCTACCTACCCTTGATTAACTATGATTACTAGCACCCAGCTAATATTGTTTATTTTTGAAAACTATAAACTTGTGTATTTGTAGTTTTTCATTCACTATAGACACTTTTCTGTTGTTCAGTGTTATGATTTTCATTTTCCAAATGAATATTTTTAAATGTATATACATTTCTGATTTCTTGATTGATTATATTGTTAAATGAAACATTGTTTATAAATATTAATCCACTGATTTTTTAACCTACTTTTTCACTAAACTGTTCCTAGATGATATACAATGTCTGATACTTTTTCATACTTGGTTTATGGTTGCAATTATGATTTCCCAAAAGACTTTCTTATATTCAAAAAAATCTTTTCTACTGTCCAGTAGAAAAAAATTTATATCTACTAGATCATATTTCTAAATTATATTATTAAAACATTCCATATATTTGCCAGCTCCACTATCAACAATACAAATCAATGGTGATAAAGTCTTTCAATATGATACTGGAGATTTTTTTTGTTTTTTCCTAAAGTTTTGTCCACATTTTTGCTTCTTATATGTTCAATCTCATATATATCTTTACAGGGTATAATTTTCACCCCAAATATGTCCTATATTGTCTGATACTATTCCATTGTTGATAACTGTGTGAAATTGCTAATTTTGTGGGTAAAAAATTGGCAGTTTCATGAAGTTCAATGAAGTTCAATGCTTTACCAGTTTTCTCTTTGCTCTATGATTTTTGTATTAGATTTATGCCCTATGTAGACACTGCTTTGTCTTTTCAAAGCATACATATACCCAGATAATCTCTTCCAGCTTACAGTACTTCCTTAAAAATTTGAATTATTTCTGCTTTAGGCAAGAAACATTTAACAAGTTTCACTAGAGAAAACAAGGTCTGTGAATCAGCCAGGTATCAGACCAGTTGTGATCTAGACAGGTCCTTAAAGCAGTGTGGAATTTCACGGGCAGATACAGAAAGATAACAAAGATATAACTCGATATGGAAAAATCACTAGTTAGAAGTATAGTGGCAGTTTCTGACTGATGACATCAATGACCTCTTAACTGGATATTTTATTAGTCAGATGGCTCAGTAAAGGATGATAGCAAACTAGTTTATTACGGAGAAAAATCCATACTTGTTGCCACAGATAAATATGGAATTTAAATATATTGTAGAAATAAATCAATGAAAATGATAAAGACCAAAGATGATTTTCCTGGGCCTGAGGAAAGAACTTTGGTAACAAAACGCTAAAATCATCAATGAAGAGATTTCATCACATTAGAAAATTCTATGGATAAAGCTAAGATATATATGTAATATATATATATCATATATATATTGCATGCTTAGAGCCACAAAGAAACTATTATCTAGAATATATAGATAAATCAATCATATGAAAAGAATTATTAGACGTTTTAAATATAGGAAACATATTTGAGTCAATTTTATGGCTAAAGAAACCTAAAGCCTTGACAAAAATATAGTCAAATCCATAAGTAATCAGACAAACGATGCTTTGAATAGAAAGAAAATACCATATTAGACCTTTCTGATCCTAAACAGTTTGGTAAAAGTTAAGAAACAAAATACCATGTGTGTAAATTTAGACTGCATGAAATGGCAGACTTTATACAATGGTTCAAACTGGAAGGATATACTAAATAAAAGTGGGGAGATCTTGAGAAGAAAAAAAAAACACCAGGAACTCTACATAGACAAATTTTGCTAGTTGAGCACAATTATAGTAGATAGCTGGCACATTAAAATAAAGCAAATCATCATAGACAAAGGAGATATGACATGTCACACTGTATTCTAGCTTCTCTCTCAGGAGTTTTTAACCTCCCTGACTTGGAAATCTATCCTCCAAGATTTTTGCTTTTCTGTGACTTTCTACGGTCCCAACAATCCTATTTCCTAATACTAGTCATGGTTCTCTAGAGGAACAGAACAAACCTAAGACACAAAAATTTATAGAGATTTCTTAGGTTGGTTTATATAATTAGAGACTGGGATAGCCCAGCTATGACAATCTATTGAAGGCTGAAAAGCCAGAGAGCAAGCACTTGCGCAGTCCATGGAGCAGGAAAGTAAGGGATGAGACAACAAGTGGGCAATGCTTTTATTTTAACCCAAACTTTTTTTCTGGGTGGTCATGTTGTCTTGTATCTTTTCTCTGCCCCAATTTACTTAACAGAATTCATTACATCAAAAAAAAATCTGGGAAAGTATTTTATGAAACTGGCAGAACAAGATATTATGTTAGGGAAAAAAAAATGGCCTCCTCAACCTCAGACCACACAGAAACAGCAGGGGTGCAGGGGACAAAGAATATGGCTGTAAATCAGTCCAGCCAAGGGTAGGCTACTGAGTAGGAAGTCCTGCAGGAAGCTCTCTCCATCGGGAACTGATGCTGTGAGACAGGGCTGAGTCGTTGCCCCAGAAAGAGCCCAGAGCTAGCAAGATTCCTGTGCTCCTGTGCTTAGGCCTAACTCCCTAGCATAGTACTGCACACAGGCCTGATAGACTGAATGCTCAATCACATTATTTTTTTTTGCTGAGAAATACGGATGGTCTTTGACTTACCATGAAGTCGTACCCTCAAATAACCCATCATATGTTAGGGCTGTCAGCTCAATCCACATAATCAAGAGAAACTCAGCAGTTACACAACACACTGCAATGTCGGTTGTTCATGTGGCTTCCTGGGAGCTATGGCTCACTGCCTTTACCCAGTTTCACAAGAGACTCATGTCAATCATATGCTGCTAAGTGTGAAAGTGAGAGAAACCAAGTCAAATCTAAAGTAAGGTTTTGTCTATCGTATTGGTACGCACGTGAGTTGAGATATTGCAAGTAGAGAACCCTGCTCTAGTACAAAATAACCAATGCTCAGTTCTTCATTTAGGGAGGAGAGTTCTGAGGAGATGGAAAAGTGACTTTAAAGGTCAAAAAAGTCATCCACAACAGGGAAGTGAATCATAATCATGAAGATAGATACTAGAGATTTACAACAGAAGAAGGAAGAAGAGGAGGAGGAGGAGGGAGAGGAGGAGGAGGAGGAGGGAGAGGAGGAGGAGAAAAGGCCAGGGGGAAGAGAAACCAAGTGAAGAACTCATTCATAGAGCAACCTTCAGAAGAAAAGAAGTTGCGATGAGGATTGTGAATTCTTTTCAGGGAGGTGAGATTACTTTTAAACTTTCAGACTCCATATTTCCCCTTGATGAAGACAATGTCATGGGAAACCCCCAACAGGCTGGCAAAAAATACTAGCAAAGAGAAAAAATGGGAACTTTTTTCTACACTGGCTGGAATGAAAACAAAAACCTAAAATAAAAAATAAGGATGCAAAAGAGGCAAAAAGGAACAAGAAAAAAGGGAAAAAAGAACCATAAAATATTTGCATTGGATAAAAAATAAATTAATGGCATGCTACCCTAGTGTTCCATTTTTATGTGAAAGCAAATAACTGTGAAGTATCACCAACATAAACACTGATGAAAAGAGATTAAATGTCCTGAGAGGAAATGTCATCACATTACACAGTGTCAGTTTGCAATATTCTCAAAATGTTAATGACCTCCAGCTTCAGCTGCTTCTATCACTGAGATCCCAGGGGAAAGAAACCTCAGCTGCAGAACTCCCAAGGCGAGCTAGGGCCTTGTCCTAGCCCTTTGCTGTTAGCAGATAAAAGTTTCATTGAAAATGAGTTGGTGACATTTTCCCATAATTCAGAAGGGGCTAGATTTTATAAGAAGAAATTGGTTTTTTTTTACCAGAAAGTAGTTGGGTTTATCTTACCATTTCAATAATGTTCCAGACCTGATTCCGTCAGTCTGAGATACTCTTTAGAATAAATGGCTTCTATTCTTTCACGGTGACATTTCCCCAACAACAGTAGCATCTGCAGAAAATCTAGGAAGTGAGAGTTCATCATTGCACAAACTAATTCTAAAGGGGACAAAAAAAAGCATAGATCAGAGTGAATTTACAACTACTTCACCAGGACAAATCCCCTAATCCTTCAAGAAGTGTTAAGGTATATTCTCAGTGGCCACATCCCCTCATTAGTACACCACAATTTTTACTTTTGCCTCCCAGCTACATACAGTAAAAAAAGGCTAATATTCTGGGTTCTTCCACTGATCAGTTATCTTTTTCTACCTATTCTACTGAACCTTTTTTCCCAGTCAGGACCCGTGCCTTCCCATTTTATTGAAAACATTTGGCCATATGAATCTATATATCTGTTACTTAGAAAAACCTACATATCATGTTATCTAATATATAAGGATATACATCTATTACTAGAAAATGTCTGGAGTGTATGTAGACATGTATGGTCGGCCCAATTTTGCTGGTAGATTTTATTTAACTTTAATAAGTTTTACCTCTTAGAAATCTGATAACATTTGGAGTGTGTTGGGAGGCAGATAAAACATGGGAAACAATATGGAAACAGTATAGATAAATTCCAAATCTAGGGTCCAATTAGAATACTTAGTACATTAGCTTGAGATATCAGAGTTACACAACTTGACATTCCTGTTTTTTAGAGCATATGGATGGGGAGGCACTGAATAAAATATTCTATTTGTTCTTGAGTAGAGTAGTCACTAACTAGGTATCTACATAAGTTTGAATGAAACTGGAATAAAATTAAAAATTCAGTTTCTTCATGTGTTCAGGCAAGAACAATATGATCACTTGAGGCTACCATATTGAAGTGTATAGAAGAATAGTTCCATCTCTGTAGAATATATGGGGATTTCTCTATGCTAAGTTGAAGAAGTGGGATCATCACTCATTGGATACAGCACGGGAATTAACATGTTTGATCAGGAAACCTCCCATATGAGCTGGAACACAGGTTATGAAGATAAGAATGGCAATTAGCTCAATTTTCAGTGAATCTTAAATGCATTCATTCGGAACCAAGCTTTTGCTCAGAAGACTGGTTTTAGAAGGTCTAAACTTTGATCATGTGTGAACCAATGACTCAGAATAGCAATGAGACGAGAGGTGCTCAGCTACAAGGATGTTTTGTTTCTCTTTTAGTTCTCAGTACTCAAGCCACACCCTCGATGAAGGCAATCAAAATCTCTTGACAATTTTGAGCTGATCCCGGCATGTTCAATGTGCAGTTACTTAGTCATCTGTTGCCTTTATACGTACAGCATCTTGCCCTTCTTCCACTTCTGTCACCAATAGCCTTTTTCCTTCAGGAACTTCTTTTAGTATTTTCTGCCCTCTCTTAGCAGTTTCCCACACCCCCAAAAAATAGTTAATTACCTGGTTCCATAGGATATTCTTAAAAGCAAGACCTGGCCAATCAAATCTATCCAGTATGTCAGGTACAGTTCAGACCACATACCATGATTATACCAGAATATATGGCAGGCAAATGAAAGACTTCTTAGGGATTTTACATACATCTCATCTTGGCTTAGAAGTCTATGCTTTATCAAGAATGTCATGAATATTGGATGGCCTTGGCCATAACATCTCTGTGAATGTATTCTCCTATAGGCTCTACAACTACCAGTATGCTTTTATATGGTAAAAGTTAATCCCTACACCCGTGTACAAAACTCATGGATACATGTGGGTGAAGAGACACAAAGAAGATTCAAAATTGTGGGTAAAGAGACACAAAGAAGAGCGCAATGAATTCTGGGAGTTCACTGAGATCCCATACTTCGCTGGATTTCTTAGCTATATGACCCAGGAAATTACTAATCTTTTTTTTTTATTGCTCCTCCATCCCTTCCTCCACTTCATCTTTCTTTTTATTATATTTATATGAGATGGGTAAAAAAAATCCAGAGAAGGAATATTATTTTGCCAAACCTGTTTAAACATAGAGCTCTCTTTCTAAGAACAACTATTACAAAAGATTGTCAAAATGAGAGGCCCCCTTCTCTAAGTAGGCCCAACATGGTAAAATTACCTTGTAAACCTGGAGCTAAAGGTATGAGCTGACTTTACAACAGAACCAAATAACCAATATCAGAGTGCTTCAGGCACTCTGATACCTAAAAGGAAAAAGGGCAATGAGAAAAAGCCACATGGGAAAAATGAGAAAAGGATAATAGTATAAGAAGTTCTATCACTTTTACATTACATTAGTGTCTTGTATATGAGCACAAACTTCATTTCTATTGGCTACATGTCTCAAGCTCTAGGTCTTGTGACAGGTAAGAGCAGGTAGTTTTATCTTGGGTCAGGTCGTCATAAACCACTTCACTGTAGGTAGAGCTTTGGCATGAAGAAGAAAACCTTTCAAAGCTCACATATGTATTTAGTTTATTCTTCTCGATGTTTGTTTCAAACATCTATTGCACCTTGGATTGCTTCTTTCCTGGCAATCTCATAGAGTGTAGCTATTATAAGATGAACCTAAGACTACCTTTGATTCTCCTCACTTTGTCAGGCCTCACCTTCCTGGTTGATTACTTTGGCCATGACCACCTAACCTTATGAAAAGTGTGGCTGTGTGTGTAAGGGACCTTAAAGACCATTTCTTTTAATTGTCGGCAAGGTAGACAATACAAAGCACATATACATGCCAGTCTAACACATTCCTCTTTGCATCTAACTTTCTTTGTAATTTGTCTAAAGGGTTAATCCAGGTTGAGTATCATATCCAGTTTTGAACCTTTTCTTAGCTTCTGAGCAGAATGCAAACTACTCAGGTCTATTGCTCAGCCATTCCCATGTATGAATTCATGGGGCTTCTTGTATTTGTGCTAATAATTCGTGACAACCAAGAATATGTAGAAATCAGTGAATGTGTTTCATTGCATGAGAAAAAGTGGAGAGGATATTGGATGTTCCCACAGGAGGAGAAATAAGGCTTTAGATAAAGAAACTACCTGGTAGCAGAGGAGTTTTTTTTTTCTACCTAGCAATTCTCCATAGCTGATATATCCTGTCACATTTACTTGAAGACACACTTTCACCTTCTACTACCTCAGGCATTTTATGTAACTCAACCCAGGCAATTTTTGGATGCCAGTCTCTATAGGTTGTATTTGAAGACACTTTACAATATATTTCCACTTGCAGCACACTAAAATGTACGATTCAAAGATGTCTGACAAAGAAATCTGTTCCCTGGTAGGAGATTACTCTTCTTGTTCTAATACTAAATGGCACATTTTAAACTCTCAAAAATATGACTATTGCATGAATTCAGAAAAGAAAAATATTCTAAGAGTCTATAAGTAAAGGTCAAAAGCCAAGGGCAAGCCATGTGCCACTGGCTTACACCTACAATCCTAGCTACTAAGGAGACTGACATCTGAGGATAGAGATTCAATGGCATCCCAGGTAGGGAAGTCCATGAGACTTGTTTTCAAATAACAACCAAAAAGCCAGATAGATCAAGTGGTAGAGCAATAGCCATGAGCACATAATGCTCAGGAACAACACCTAGGCCTGAGTTCAAGTCCCAGAACTGCATACAAACACACACACACACACACACACACAGATGTGTGTAACTCTCTTCCTTTACCACATGAATGTATTTAAAAATAAGAAATTATTCAAAAACTTTCGACATTGAAGGAATTCAGTCTTCTGCATTGTCACCATGTCAGCCTTGCAATGTTTGCTTTTCATTGTTGTTCCTTGTGGGAGTCCGGTGGTCACAAAGACAATGTTATATATTATATTCAGTAACAGGCTATTTGATCATGAGTCCTTGATCAAGATTGTAGTCATGCCCAGATATTAACCCACAGACCTATGGCCAACTAACCTTTGATAACGGAATCAAAAAAATAGAATGGAAGAAAGACAGCATCTTCAACAAGTGGTGCTGGTAGAACTAGTTAAGCATCTGCAGAAAACTAAAGTTGGATCCTTCTTTGTCACCCTGAATCAGGATTAAATCCACATGGATCAAAGACCTCAAGGTAAAAGCTGACACTGAAAATTTTACAAGAAGGAATAGGAGATACATTAGGTCTCCTTGAAACTGGTCGATATTTTCTTAACAAGGACCCAGAAATACAACAAGTCAAAGAAAGTCTGGATATGTGGGACTGCATTAAACTGCAGAGCTTCTGTATGGCAAAGGACATAGCTAGCAAACTAACTAGAAAGCCTACAGAGTGGGAGAAGATCTTCACCAACGATACAACAGACAAAGGCCTCATATCTAAAATATATCAACAGGCCAAAAAATTGAATCACTCCAAAACTAATCTCCAAAATAACAACCATCCCATTAAAAGATGGGCCAAAGACTTAAAGAGAGTCTTCTCTGAAGAAGAAATACTAATGACCTATAGACACATGAAGAAATGCTTGACATCTTTGGCCAAAAAGAAATGCAAACTAAAACAACTCTAAGGATCCACCTCACTCCAGTTAGAATGGCCAGGATCAAGAAAACGAATAACAACAGATGCTGGAGGGGATGTGGCCAGGGGATCACTACTACACTGATGGTGGGAGTGCAAACTTGTTCAACCACTATGGAAAGCAGTGTGGCAGTGCCTCAAAAGACTAAACATAGAGCTCCCCTATGACCCAGCAATTCCACTACTTGGCATTTACTCAATTGTCCAGAAAACAAGGACATACTAAATCCACTAGCACAATGGTGTTCATTGCAGCACTATTTACCATAGCAAAGATATGGAACCAACCCAGATACCCCTCTGTTGATGAGTGGATCAACAAGATGTGGTATTTGTACACAATGGAATTCTATGCTGCTGTCAGAAGGAACGACATCGCCCCATTTGTTAGGAAATGGAAAGACTTAGAAAAAATCATATTAAGTGAAGTAAGCCAGACCCAAAGGAACACAGGCTCAATTGTTTCCCTCATTTGTCATAATCAGTAGAAACCTTGGGCTCTCCTAGCAGAGATTTACAATAGAACAAAACCTAGATACATAAGGCCAAATAGGATGACCTAAATGAAAGGACATCTAGGATAAGGAAACAAAATCCATATAATTAGTGACTGTTGTCCTTAATGTACTATGTTATCTCTCATCTCTTTTGCTCATATTGTTATCTCATATTGTTACAGTATTTCACCTTGTTATCTGATATATTGTATATATGCTTGATTGGTTATTTGAAATAGGATAGAGAAAGGGGGAAAACAAGATGAGGGGCAAGGGTGGGAGGAGGGAAATGGGAACCAAGACATGAGAAAGGTTATCAATGTTTGTGAAGTAATGCACCATCTAGGTGGTAAATATAATGTAACCCTTCTATTAAGTACAATTAAAATATATGGAAAAAATTTTTAAAAAAAGAATCCCCGACATACTAGAAATTGGGGAACCCCGGTGATCTGAGACTTCCTTGTGAGTTCAGGACAGGACAGTAACCAGGCAATAAACTAAAAAAAGATTATGGTTATGAAGATGTATTATCTCAAATCAACTGTTTCCTACTAGATAAAAATATCTTTCCCATATTGTCTGTCAATCCATTTATTGGAAATTTAGATATGTATCATACACATAGAGAGATATCAGATATATGATGTATATTCTCTAAGGCTATAAATTTCTAACCTTTTTCAATGACGTCAATTTGTAACATAGAATTGGATAAAAGAACCTACAGGTGGTAGAGGAAATGAGAATCATTTCAATTCTGTCTTTATGTCCTCACTCATCCCAGAGATTCCAAACCATGAAAACTGTGAGTCCTGAATTATTTCCTTTGTTGGCTGCCAAATATAGTATGTCTAGATGACTTGAGAATGCAATGGAGTCACCATATAACTGAGAGGTTTCTGTGTCTTTTACATCCTCGATAAAAATGCAAGTGTTCCTGGAAGATGAGACATTTTATTCAAGTGTGGGGATTAGATTGTCAATTCACAATTGAAAAGTTCAGTCCACAGCAAACCTTGTAGGTTGGGACACTAGAGGATAAAGAAGCAGAAACAAATGTAGGCAAAGAAAGCCCTCCTTCTCCCCTTAGGCTATATGTAACCCACTAACATGCTATTGATAAGTATTAAATGAAGAGTCTAGAAAGAAGAATGATTCAAGGGTCAGAGTGCCTTCTTAGAAAGTGTAAGTCCATGAATTCAAATCCCAGTACTATGAGAATCAAAACTGGAAATCAAGAGATAGCTTTAAAATAAATAGTTATAGCTGGGTGCTGGTGTCGTGTTGGGGCCTGACCTCCATCTCTGAGGCCTGATTCTGGCTCAGCAGCAATTAAAGGGCTTTGACCAGGCATTCGGTCCTTTGCATACCTCTCTTAAGGCATCTCTGTTTACGTGACTCGA
This sequence comes from Megascapheus bottae, assembly GCF_031878675.1. Lineage (NCBI taxonomy): Eukaryota > Metazoa > Chordata > Mammalia > Rodentia > Geomyidae > Megascapheus > Megascapheus bottae. The sequence continues at coordinate 13,035,228 of NC_143516.1, read as the reverse complement.
TTGAACCCCCCGCAGCTTCGCGGTTCTCGCAGCAGCTCAGGTCTCACACTTTCCTGCACCTGTCCTGCCCAGTACCTGAAAGCCCCACCCAGACCCTTAGTGGTAGCACAGAGCCCCTCTTCCTATTGGCTAGCTTCCCAGTTCCCACTTTCTCTTACCCCAACAGTATATAACTAATTCTCTGACGCAATAAAGAGAGAACATGAGAGAACAGCAGATCAGATCAGCAGAGATCAGCAGAGAGACCTGATGCGCTTTCACGGTTAACACTGCTTCTGACTCAGCGTGGTTTTTTCTTCCCAGGTAATTGGGGGAGGACTGGGTCATCGACACTTACCATCTCGCTCAGCTCCCGGGGGACTACAGGCTGGCCCTGTGTGTCCCTCCCCGTTCCCGTGTTGCTGCCCCAGAGAGAAGCAACAGTGGCTCATGCCTGTAATCCTAGTTACTCAGAAGGTTGAGATCAGAGGATTGCGGTTCAAAGCTAGCCCAGGCACCAAAGACCCTGAGACTCTTCTCTCCAATTAACTACCAAAAAAATGAAAGTGGCACTGTGGTTAAAGTGGTAGAGTGCTATCATTGTGTTAAAGAGCTCAGGCCCAGAGTTCATGCCCCATGACCAACAAATAAATAAATAAGTAAATACATACATGCATGCATACATAAATGCATAAGTAAATGAATAAATACATAAATAAATAGTTATAAATCCACCAACATTTGAACATATTCTGAGAGACAGATTTCCTTCAAAGTCTTGCTTTAAATACTATGATTCATTATAAATTATTTAGTAGTTACAATTATTTGGCAAAAGTAGTGTTTTATACATTTGTTGTGAGAGTTAAAAACACATAGCTATAAAGAGTTGAAGCCAAGACTCAAATCTAGGCAGTGTAGCTTTAAGGCCCATGATAACCTTTCATGATGCTTCAGCTCCCAGAGACCTAGAAAATCATTACAGCTCATTCCAGACCCTCCAGAAGTTAGCCCCTTCTGAATGGTAACATTCTCATTTCTCTGATCCTTCTGATTATTTTAGAGGAATGTAGCAAGATGCCCTTCTAGAGAGCTACATCCTTCCTGAGATGAGAGTGAGCCTCCAGTTTTACAGCCCAAGCTCTAGCCAGCTGAATAAGGATCTTGCTTCATGGAAGGAGTTGTTTTCAGGTTTGCTGTGCACTTCAGCAAGGGCCCTCTTGCTGCAAAGTGCCAGGAAATGACACACCAATAAATTTTGATACTAATGCCATTCATCTTCTTGAGCTGGCCTATGAAACCTGGTCCTCTGCAAAGGTCATCCTGTGGCCAGAATGTTAAATCAAATACTTTACTGTGTAACCTGTTCTGTATCTTTTACAGAATTGTTCAACTTAGGATGCTCTCATTAATGATTTTTTCCTTGTCAGTACTGGAGCTTGAACTCATGAACTAGGTGCTATCCTTTAGGTTTTTCCACTCAAGCTAGGTGCTCTTCCACTTGAACCACACCTTTATTTCTGGATTTTTTTGCTGATCAATTGGAAATAAGCCTCATATACTTTTCTAATGGAGCTGGCTTTGAAATGTTATTCTAAGATATCAGCATCCTGACTAGCTAAGATTACAGGCATGCACACCAGCATCTGACTATTATTTTTATTGGACAACCTGATGACAGCATTTATGTAGATGAGCTAGTTTGGAATCAGAAGAACAAAGTTAAGCTGGAAAATATAGTTATTTCAAGCTTTACTATTTCACTTAAGCAATCAAATATTTTAATATTTGAACAATTAAGAACAAAGATGAAACAGAAACATAAATGAACAGTTTAGAAACAGGTATGCAGGTACATATGGCTAAATTATTTTCAACCATGGTAATAAAGTAATTCAGCATGGACACAGTCTTATTTTCAACCAATATTGTTTGATCAATTAGGCATCCAAAATAACAAAAAAATTGACTTTACACTGTGAAATATAACTAGAGATGCAATATAGATCTGTAATTTTAAGATTTACACAATAAAACTTCTGTTTGGAAACAAAATATAAAAACTTGTGACTTTGTATGAAAGCAACTTTCTCATTTAAGCATAAAAAATTACTTAGTGGAACTTCATAAAAATGAAAACTTTTATTTCTCAAGAACATCTTAAAGGAAATCCACACAATAAGAGAGAAAAAACTGAAATATAAACCTGTTAAGTGGCTTATCTACAATACTTAAAAGAATCCTTCAACTTAATAAGGAGAAAACAGCCCTTCATTTAAAATGAGTGAAAGACTTAAATTAACATTCAATGAAGAGTAAATAGAGATGAAAAATAGGCACAAAGAAAAGATAGATAATATAATTCATCGTTAAGAAAATGAAAATGAGAATCACAATAACATAGTGTAGATCCACCAAACTAGTTAAATGTAAAAGGCTGAAATTACCAAGTGTCACAGGAATATGATATAATCCAAGTCTATAGACAATGAGTATTCTGGGAAACATTTGAGACATCTCTTATAAAGATAAATGTATATTTACTCTATGAGTCTTAAAATCCTCTTTTAAGTATATTGACTCAAGGGAAAGGAACACATATCCATAAGGCACGTACAAAAATTTGCTTGTAAATACTTATGGAAGCTTCCTTCATATCCATCAATAATGAAAACAAAATAAATATCCTTCCACTCGTGCATGGGAAAACAAAGTAGAAATGTACATCATATCAGAGTACTCAATAAGAAAGAAATCAGTTGAAAACACTTGCCTCAATATATATAAATTTCACAAGTGAGTACAAAACATGGGAAGGGGTTTGTTTGTTAAATACATCATTTGAAACATGATGTAAAAATCAATGTTAATAAATTCCTTAAGAAATGGAAAACATGGGAAGGGGTATCAATGTTGAAGAAATGTACCCACCACCTAATGAATGTAACAGTAACCCATCTATATGTTACCCTGACAATAAAATAATTACAAAAAAACCCAGTAAGTACAAAATGGCAAACACCAAGTATTTATGAAATGTAGATCTATCGAATCAAAGTACAGGTGCATGCTCTGTATCAGTTCTTGTTTTTAAATTGAATATTAGACAAATGAAACCTTAATGATTCTAGCAAATGTGTGTTTGCTTGGGACCAGGGGGATTGGTGAAAATAGTGGATAACAAACAAATACCTAGAAATTTTGACATTATAGAAATGGTCTCCATAATGATGTTTTGGGATTTGGCTACCATTTAAAGTTGTATATAGGTGAATAACTCCGACAAAAACCAAAAGGAAAACAAAATAAACAGGAAAATGACTTCTTTATGAAATAATTATGCCCTTTGCCAAAATCCAAATTTAAAAAAGCATTAAAGAGTTTTACTGAGAAAAAAATTTCCGCCAAAATATTTTCTACTTTATGTTAACATTTTTCAGAAGACACAAAAATAATAGTAGGAAGGAAGGAAGAGTTTCAAAAATAAGAGAAAGACCTAAAGACCAAGTAAGAGACAGAAATAAAGACAAGAAAGAGAAAGAGAAAAGAAATTTTGTGATTGACTTGTGTTTTCAAGGCTTCACCAAGTTCACAGTTCAAGTCCAAAGGTGGAGTGCTGGTATAATCATTTCTTCATACTGTGCAGTAAGTCTTTTTAAATTTTTTTGCCAGTCCTGGGCTTGAGCTCAGGGCCTGAGCACTGTCCTTAGAATTCCTCAAGGCTAGAGATCTACCATTTGAGCCTCAGCACCACTTCCAGCTTTTTTCTATGTATGTGGTACAGAGGAGTCGAACCATGGTCTTTGTGCATGCTTGGCAAGCACTCTACCAGTAGGCCATCTCCTGGCCTTTTACAAATGGGGACTTTGATTGATTGGATGAAACCCATTCTCATTATGAAAGTAAATATATTTTACATGTAGTCTACATATTTAATGCTAATCTCATCATCAAGATAGCATCACAGAAATATCTAGAATAATATCTGACCAAATATCTTAGTCGTATGATCTATTTACATGGACACATGAAAAGAGCCACAAAATTACATAATTCTATTATCAATGTTAAATCATTGTTTTTCGATCTAAACCAATTAGATAAAAGTTACAAATTCTACCATTTGGAGGGTGAGAAATTTCAAAAATTAAATCCTCATCTCTCCTAGGTGACAATGGGTGCTTTTGTAATTTAACCCAGTCATGAATTACATGCTCTTTTGATCACAATGTGCTAGAGAAAGTATTAGGGATTAAATATTTCTTGTGAACTTTCCCTGGAATTTTTCCAAGCCCAAGATATTTAAGTACTATATATTTTTCATGTTTATTTTTAGAGTTATGTAAAAGCTACAATAGTTTTAAGACTTACTTCACTCTTGTTCCATGACAAGATGAAGTCATAGAAGATAGGCAGAAAGAATGTAACATCTTATAATGAAATTCCCATGTGTTTCATCCTGCTATTTATTTCAAAGAGAGGACTGTGAAAGGGAGTGAGCAAAAGAAACCATGAACTTCAGAAAAATACTTGAGAGGTACAGAAAAAGTCATGTAAGAAAAGAAAATTTCATGGAAGGATCAAGTATGGTTCATCTACATTAATTAATTACATTTTCCCCTCCTCAACTACCAAAAAGAATATATTCAGTTTACAACTTCCTCATTGTTTTCTAAATTTTCAGTTTAAAGGGACAAGAACTTCCCTTTCCTTTCCATTTAAAGGAAAAATGTACTCATTTCTATGTCATTTAATTTGATTTGGAGCTACATAGAAAGAGTCACTTAGCAAACACTGTTTGCCCAATGCTCTTAAGGAGAAAGATGGGACGAATTCATTATGTATTACCTTTTTTCCTGTACCTAGCTGGGCTGTGGTCTCAGAGCAAATGCAGCCCTTTGGGCCTCTGTCTACAAAATTAATATACCAGGTAGATACAACTGTGACAGACAGAGGTATTAGTAAGTATCTGAATCACTGGAGATTAGGAATGTCAGCTTCTCCTGATGTCTGCTGTTGCTAAGTTCCAATGATTCCTAGCAAGTCCTCTCATAACCACAACCTTCATCCTAGGCCTAACTCCTTCCTGTGTCCTGGTTGCTTACCTAGATGGTCTATGCACTATAGCGTGGACTCCCAGTCACACAGGAGACTAAAGCAACGACACTCCATGACTACAGAGAGTGTCCAAAGAATCTCAGAAAGCAACAAATAATGGCTCATGCCTTGCCTTATGATGTTCCCTGACATTCCCGAAATAGCAATACTTAAAAATGAAGAAAAATATATACACAAGTACCTGCTCTAAATGGTGGAGACAACAATGGGCACCAAATTTTATCAACATTATTAACCATAAAAAACAGCTACCCTTCTTGGCTTCTGCAAGGGCAGCAATTAATATGATTACACTTAATCCTTCTTGGATCCAGTATGGTAGCTATTATCCTTCTTAAATGACAGATCAGAAACGGATTAGTTAAAGAAATTCAATCAGTACAAGTCAGGATTTGCACCACTGTCAAGAACAAAGACTGTAAAATTGTGCAACATTTTGCACCACTGTGTGAATCCAGTACAAAAGGGCTAATTTATAAACTACTCAAAATGGAGAAAGGAAGCTGGGCTCTGATAGATAGCTCAATCCTGTGTTTATAGCTACAAAGGATGCTGAGATGTGAACATTGATGAAGGTTATAAGCTGGTCTTGACAAGGTGTGAAATTCCTTAAGACTCATTTTTAGTTAACCACCCAAAGGGGGGGGGGGAGCCAGAAGTGGGGCTGTAGCTCAAATGGTAGAGCACTACTTACCTGAGCCAAAAGTCCCAGGGACAGTGCTTAGGCCCTGAGTTCAAGCCCCTGGATTGCCAGAAAATGAGGGAACAAGGAATATTCAGAAGAGAAAATGAGTAAGGGTGGAATACTCTCAGAAATTTTCTCATTTGGAAGCCCAAACCCACACCACAGAAGTAGTGGTAAGAACTGAAGGCTGCCTTGGGTTGAACACTTGACAAACGGCGTTTTCTTCTCCCCACAGTATCGCCACACTTCTAAAGGTTTCCTCAATAGCCAGCTTCCAGTTTCTGGCATCTTCTCAGCATCTTCATGTCTACAGACTATTCTAAATAGAAACATCTTTCATGCTCTGCTTTCTTTTGGAAATTGATTGGAGGTAAGTAGGTGGGCAAGGCAGCAAGGAGAACCTACCAAAGAAAAAAAGGTGGTAGGTGGGTGGCTGTGGGTCACTGGAAATAAAAAGAAATCAGAACTATACTTGTACTTACTTGGGAAAAAATGACTAAGTAAAATAAGTGTGATCATTTGAGGCAGTCAGTCATTTTGAACTTTGTAAAAAGGGCAACATGCATTTATTTTTCTCCCACTCCAAGCCATTTTAAAGCAATCCAAAAAGGTTTCCTTCTCCTAGTACTGAGATGTTATAGAGCTATTATCTGCAAAGAGGGAGTTTGAAGGTTCAGAGCATGCATTTTTTTTAAGTGTAGGGGAGGTGGACTCTAAAGAAAAATCAGGTGTTTGTTCTTGCCTGACTCACCATGGATATGGCATAAAAGAAAGGCAGTGGAAGATAACATAATGCAAAAATCTGTTGAGAAAGAAATGATAAAATATTTTTACCTTTAAATACACATACATATATATATATACATATATATTACATTCTTTTTCCTGATTATCAGATAGGGTATCAAAAGATACATAGTAAGGTAGTTCAGGACTCTAAACTAAAATATCTCCACATTACTGAATCATTCTACATGGCAAAAGCAAAGGTAATTATGTCTCTTATGGAATGAGATGATTCCCTCATGTCATCTGTGGTGTTCAGATTATAATCATGAAAAATAATGTAGGGCGATACTTATTGTCTGAAATGCTTCTCAAATCTGTTGAACTTTTTGATCTTCACCATGTGCAGAGGATTAATAAACTTTGCGACTTATCTCAAAAAAAAAAAGCAAAGAGAGGTGGAAGATGGCGGAGGTTCAGTGTGAGATGTACTGAGCTCCCGCCAAGATTCAAGTTGTGGCAGCATAGGGGACAGTTCTTTACCAGAAATTGATCCTAAGTAAACTTTAGCGACACAGAGATCTCAGTCAGAGAGGAAAAAGGCAGAATACCCTTGCGAGAAGACAGCGTGGAGCCCCGCAAACTGCTGAGTAGACAGCGCTTCACTAAGGCGCAGACACGCCAGCTGCAGACAGAACCACACTGAGCCTGCGCGAGCCCAGAGCCGACACCCGGCTGGGCACAGACCCGCCAGCTTTACGGAACCAGAGAATCCAGCAATTTGTGAGTAGCTCCGAGGAGAAGTTTCCACTTCTGCTCCAGGAATGGCATTGGGAGGAAGCCCCTCCCCCTCCAGCTGAGAGCAGCGCCATCTTGACTGCTGGCAAAGACCTGGCCAAAGCAATTGGAGACTGAGAGGTGGTGCTGACAGCGCCATCAATCTATAGGGCAAAGGATTTCCCAGAGATCCCTTAGCTGGAAATCCGGCCCCAGTGCTGCTGAAGTCCATCCCTAGCGCCACCCGCAGACCTGGTAAACAAAGCCGCCCGCAGATCTTTCAGCTTTGTTTTACCAAACAAGCAATCTGATCCGAAAAACCACAAAGCCAAATCGCACGAAAAAAAAAAAACTTTGTGAAGTGTTTAGATCCCGAATTTAATGGAGACACAAGTTTCCTATCCCGCCCCCCCAAAGAACTGAAGAATACCCTTTTTCTTTTTTTTGTTCTTCTACCCCCTTTTCATTTGCATTTTTAGGTGTTCTTATTTTTCTCTCTGCCATTTTACCTACACCTTTTTTTCTAATGTTATGATTCATTCCTCTTTTTTTCTCCTCTTTTTTCCCCGGATCCCTTCTGTCACTGTGGTCGTTTCTAGAAACAGTGACAGCTCTGAGTAAAGTCTGAATAAAAATGATATCCATATTGATAGTCATCTGCTTTTTAAATTCCTGGTTCTTAACCCTAGTATCTCTTGGGTAAGAACTCACAATAGTGAGGAATCTCCCCCCATCTTTTCTTTCTTTCTTTTTTTTGGGGGGGTTTGTATTTTGGTTTTTGGTTTTGTGTGTGTGTGTGTGTGTGTGTGTGTGTGTGTGTTCTATTTTCTTTTATTTTGTTATTGTTTTGTTTCTTTTTTCTTTTTAAAATTTGTATTATTGAAATCTCCTTTATCTTCCTCCCTCTTTTCTCTATATATTATTCTTATTACTCTTCTTATTTTCATAAGCTTTATCTAAGTTCATCTAAACTTTCTACTCAAATATTCTACCTATCACCTTAGGTCAGTTATCCTTACACGATACCTTTTCTTCATTACTATAATAATCCTACACTCCTGCAGTATTCTTCTCCTACCTCCCTTGTTGTCTTTTATATTATTTGTCTATCTCTGGTCCTCTGTTCATCCTTCAACTCTTATAATGCATGGATCTACATTTGATGGTTGTTGAGCAATGCTGTGTATCTAGGTGTTCAATTACACTCTAGGTCTAGAGGGACTTAAATACAATAGAGATTGGATTGAGGGGCTTATTGTTTTGGTCATAAATCGGTAATCTGTGTTTGTATTAGATTGGGATGTAAGTGCACAAAAAGAAAGAGAGAGTGATATCACCAATCAAAAAGAGCAAACATTGTCAGCCAACTAAAAAGGTCTAGGTTGGTTATATCGAAAAATTATAATCTTGTTTAGTATTAATCTTGCTCCCATCCTCAAATGGGACAAACAAGAAAATCAAGAAAAATGTCAAATCAAGGACAGCATCTCCCACCCAACATAAACAATCAATGGAGCAGTCAATTGCAAATCTAGAGGAGAGTCTTCCAAGTGCTATACAAATGCAATTGATAAACATCATTAATGGAAAGTGTGAAAACATACAGAAAGAGATAAGGGAGGAATCCATAGCTAAACAAGAGGAAGCCATAAACAAAGTGATATGTGAAAAAGGGGAAGCCATAAAGGAGGCCATAATAAAGGTTTTTCAAAGAAAAATGGATGAATTCATAGAATCCACAAACAAAAAGGTGACCAAACTCCAACGAATGTCCAAAAAGGGAGAATCTTGCCTTGCCCTTTCAAGCTTTAGGAAGTAGGCATTCCTTAATGGAATTCCTTAACCTTCAACTGCCTGGATCCAGCCTCAACCTTTGTCATCCACCACCTGGCAATAAGTATCTTTGTTTTTGCATGCTATTTTCTCTCTACATAGTGATACTTAACTCAGCCTAATCCCAATGACATCATCTTAACTTTATTACACCTGTAGGCTACATTCCAAATACCTGGGAGCTAGAATGTCTTTTGTGGCGTAGACATGGGGGAAACTTTGTAACTCATGACCACAGCTCTTGCATTCCAGCAGAAGTAAAGCCAAGTTATGTCAACAAGTCCTACAGGAAAAGGAGGAGGTTCTGAGAGGGGAAGGTCACAAAACTCCTGTCAGGAGGGATAAGTAGTATCAAGAGAAGTGAAAGACAACAGAATGCAATCAAGAAATTTTATTGGGTTAGAATTACTAGAGTACAAAAAGGAAGAAAAGGGAGTGAGATGCAGTATCAATTTCTCAAGAAGTTCTGATATAAAGGTTTGAGACACAACAGAATAACAACTTTACCTCCTTTCATCTTCTGTCCCAAAGTGCATCATACTTTGTTTTAAAACTGGATTTTACTTTTGTTTAAGATATATTTTGTTCTCATTAAGCAGCTGTACAAAGGAGTTGCCATTTATGCACACACTTGAATGTCATCCCTTTCACCATTCTTGCCCATCCTTCTTAATCTAACCTTTCCCTTAGGTTTCTTTTTTTTTTTTTCCAGTCCTGGGGCTTGAACCCAAGGCCTGCGCACTGTCCTTGGGCTTTTTCCTCAAGACTAGCACTCTGCCAGTTGAGCCACAGCACCATTGATGGCTTTTACTACACATGTGGTACCAAGGAATTGAACCCAGATCTTCGTGCATGCTAGGCAAGCACTCTACCACTAGGCCAATCTCCCGGCCCAGGTTTCTTAATTTTATAAAATACACATTGAATTTTTATTGCATTTTCCCCCTTCTTGTCTTCATTTGTCTATCCCTTTTCACTTGCTGACATGTAGTTTTGATGCAAGTTTTACAACATATCCCTAAATGTTGATAGTTTTCCACTGAAATTTATATATTTGTATATATTCCTGAAACATACTTTAAAATTTTTAAGCTGTATTTTAGAAAAATTAACCCAGAAAAATTGAGCTACCTAAATAAAGGGCCCCAACTGTGAGATGATTTTAAAGATGTATTTCTCAATGATAAACTAGTTAAAGTGAGTTTTTTACATATTACTTCTGAAGGAATATTACTGGTTCAACTGAATCAGCTTTACTTTTACTCCAAATATAAAGAAATGCTTACCAAATTTGATACTTTCAAATATAAAACAAATTGTAAAGAGAGCAAGTTAATAAAATGAAACAAATTCAAGGGTTGATGCCTCTATCTTAAACAAAGAAAAAAATCTGTCACATCTGAAAATAGATCTTGACAGCAAAAGGTAATGCCTCCAACACCTCTTCAGGACAAGACACATAAAAATAAAACAAGGATGCTATATTACCCATTTCCCATTAAAATGACACTAGAAGTTGAGGAAAAATGCTTAAACTCTATTCAAAACACTCAGTAGGAAAAATAAATTTCCCAAGAGAAATTAAAAGGGTATATCTAATTATGAGATTAAGGGTATAATACCCAGTTGGTTGAGGATACTAAATTTGATTAATGAATTTTAAAAATTCATGATGAAAAAATATAAAAAAATGTGTAAAAATATATACACAAAATACTCTCCTAGAGCAAAGAAAGTAGATATTTTTGATAGAAACAAAACAGACAAGAAGAAAAAAACACTGCTTCATAGGAAACCATATCACTTAAAACTTCCTCAGATAAACAATTGTAAAGCTAAGCTGACGCTAAGAAAATATAAACAAGGAAGTAAGTAACCACTAAAGGAGCATATAAAGCAGAAGGTATCAGCCAATTAAAACCTTCCAAATAAGTAAATAAAATGCTTCCAAACAAGTATTATTTTAAGTGTCTCAAAATAGGAAGAAAGAATAAAACACTAAAAGTCAATGATATTATTGTAAAATCATGTTTGGAAAAATGTATTTCTGGAAATGTTAAAAGCTAATCACTAAAATGCAGAAAGAAAATGCTTAGACCAGCAAAGCATTGAAAGAATAAAGAAATAAGATAGCCAGAGAAAAGCTCAAAAAAAGTCAAAATAGGAGTATGACTTATGTGGTAGAGCACCAACAAAGCCACCTCAGGTGCCTGAGTTCAAACTGTAAAGCAAGACAAAAACAAAAACAAAAACAAACAAATAAGTATTTTTTAGTACCAGAGTAAAAGCATGGCATTAAGTACTACTTCTTCACAGGGAATGTAAATTACTACATGTAAACTTACTTAGCTGTCCTCATGTCCTTTCTATTTCTATTACATCCATGTCTTTCCCTTTCCTTTCTTCTGGAGTCCTGTCTTTTGCTCACAAAGATATTCTGGTATGCAGATGAGGGTGTCAGTGAAGTGCTTCTCATAACTTCTTGCATACATGCTGAGAATGAAATGGAGAGAAATGTAATTAATGAGATTAGCCATCTGTACCAATACAAGAAATGTCTCTCAGGAATGAGGGGCTGAAGTGGTACAGGAACAGCCAGTCTCAGAGCCCTCAGTACTCTCTCAGAGAATCATGAGCCTGTATAGGGCTATCAACTGAATCATAAAAATCGTATGATTAGGAAACAAGCACTCACTGTTTAAATAATTCGAGTAAAAGTACTTGTATAATTTTCTTCAATTTATCCAACATTTTCTTATCTATACAGTAAAGTGAGTGGTACATACTTCACTAGATTGTAGAGCTACATGACAGGGCATATTTGGTGCCTGTACATGGTGAGAGGTAAGGGTCTCCCTGAAAAGATGGGGCAATCTCACACCAAGCATGAGGACCTGGAGCTCAAGGCATTGAAATTTATGCTTAAAAGCTGAGGTTTGGAGATCTCGGATCCCCAGGCTGAGGAAGGTCTGGGAGGGCTTAACATGTGCAGCTCCCGGGTTAATGGTGGCCAATCTTTTCAACTGGGCCACCTGGAGCTGCGTAGAGTGCCTGGTAAGAAGGAGGGAGATTAACCTAGGAGAGGACCCTCTTCTTGGGGTCTACCCGACTTTGTCTGCCTGCTTCTGTCCTGGCTGTTAAGGAGACATCTAGGGATGGCAGAGATGCCCCCAAGGTGACCTCAAAGGGCGACCCAGCCTATGAAACCTGTACTGATGAGTGGTCAGGGTCGCAGCGAGTTAGCCCTCCCCCTGCTCAGGAGGGGAAGGGTTTAGAGCCTCGCCCTGAGGGGGGATTGTTGGTCCCCTTTGATCCTGGGGCCAGGCCCCGGAGCCCTATACCAAGTGCTCCTGTCCCGGAACTCGCAGCAGACAATTGGGGTACAGAGCAACCTCTGCCATATTACCATCCCTCTTCCCAGGGGAAAACTCTTCCCCTCCTCATGCTAAACCAGAAGAACGGGTTAAGTCACCATTCTATAAAATCAGTGGTGACTCCTCTCCACCATTCATGGCTTTCCCAGTAAATGCCAACCCTGGGGGCAATAGACCAGCCCTATGCTGTCCCTGGGAGGCCCAAGATTTAAAGGAGCTTAACAAAGCAGTCTCTGAGGATGGGCTTAATTCACCCTGGGCCAAGACCATTCTCCAAGACCTGGCTCACCAGCAGTGCACCACCCAAGACTGGAAACATTTAACCAAGGCCCTGGTCCCCTGTACCTCAAATGGTGTGTCTTTTTTAATGAGCAGTGCCATGCCCAGGCAGAGAGGAACCAGGCTGTTAATCTCCCGGTCCCTGTGATTTATAGGATGCTATCAGGATCCCGTGATCCATTTTCCACAGGCCTCCAGCATGCTGCTATCCCTGCCCCCTAACAAGAACAGATGCGGGCTTTGGGACTGGCTGCGTAGAAAAAATTGGAAGAAGGCCCCTCAGAGCCTCCAATTGCAGGAATTACTCAGAAGCCTACTAAGGCCACCTTTATAGAAAGAGTAGAGTGGAGCCTCCAAAGAAAGTCCCCCCTCCCCCCTCTCCTGGGGCCCCTGCAAGATCAATTTGTCAAGATGCTGGTCTGGGAGGGGATGACCCCAGACCACAAACTGGCCTATGCAGGAATGAAGGACAGACCTATGGGGAGGTGGGTAGTTGCCAATAAGGATGTAGGCACTCAAACCCACCAGTCAGAGATGCTGGTTGCAGCCCAAGTGGCTTTATTAGCCGAGGCGCTTACTACCACCTTTAACTCTTTCAATGGAGCCGGAAGAGGAGTAATTACTCAGCTAGGCGAGCCCCTTCCATGGATACATGTGTCGGTAAGAGGGGTTCCTAGAGTTTACTCACAACTTGACCAGTTGGCTGACCTAGTAATTAAAGGTAGAGATATTTCCCTGAGGCATTACAGTCAAGATCCAGATGTGCTGGGAATCTCCTACCATTGTCAGACTTCAAGTGGGTCAGAAGAAACCATGGTCGGTTACCACTGCCTTGGAGGGTTTCATGGGAAAGGTGGGTTGCCATTACGGTACTTTGAGATGGGTACTTAGAGATGGGTGTCGTCATTCTCAAGGTTACAATGGACACTACCCATACTATTTTCCACTAGGCCCCTCCCGGGAGCAGCAAATGTGTTCACAGATGGGGGAAAAGGCAGGATCTGCCATATACCTCGCCTCCCTTCCTACCAAAGAAAGGAGAGGCACCCAGTATTTTGAGCCAGTCACAGGATCTGCATAGTTTAAGGAGCTGTATGCAGCTGCCTTGGCCTTAACCCATGGTTATGGATCAATGAACTTGTTTTCTGATAGCCTATATGTAGTCAATTTGCTACCAACCTTAGTGTCAGCCTATATAAAACTGGACAAAAACCCAATTACTCCCTTAATGATTCAAGTCAGATTCCTTTTAAACAAATGAGATAATCCCATTTTTTACAGCATCTCAGGGGACACCAGGATTTGCCTGGGAGGCTGACACGAGGAAACCAAATGGCTGATCAATTGGCAACCAATGGGATTATTACAGCTACTAAGCAGCCTCAGCAGGACCTTCAATTAGCTCATGGGTTACATGAACTAATTCACTTAAGTTGGAGAGGGCTGTATCAGAGATTCCCCCGATCCCTATAAAAGATCATGAGAACATGTAAATTGTGCATGCCATTTTTACAAGTCCCACATCTACAATTCCCTGGGGTCAATTCCCGGGGCCTCAAACCTAACTTTATCTGGTAGATGGATGTAACCCACTATTCACCCTTTGGAAAATTAAAATACATATTTATGTTTATAGGTACTCATTCACATGCTTGTTAGGGTACGGCGCATTCTGGAGAAAGAGCCTGACATGCTGAAAGCCATTTTTTACAATGTTTTGCTATCTTGGGTTTACCCCTATAGATTAAAATAGATAATGGGCCTTGTTTTATTAGCAAATCATTACAAAATTTTTTTCAGACTTGGAATATTAAACATACCACTGGGATACCATATAATCCCATGGGACAAGCTATAGTTGAAAGACACAATAAGACCTTAAAAATCAACTAATAAAACAAAAAGGCGGAGGCAACCCCCATGATCAATTAAGGACAGCCATGCTTACACTAAACATTTTAAATTTTTCCAAGGATCAGCCTCTGACTGCCTTTCAGAGACATTGGTCTAATCAGACACCTTATTTAAAGGTTGAAGTCCATTGGAGAGATCTTCTTACTGGATCATGGAGAGGCCCTGATCCCCTCAGTAGTGTGGGGAGAGGATTTGGATGTGTCTTCCCAGTGGGAGAACCAAGCCCAATTTGGGTACTGGCTAGAGATTGAAAATATTGTCAGCAAACTAAAAAATAATTACCCAAGAGCACCCCCTCTTGAGGTATGATTTTCCTCTCCCTCTCGTTCACAGGAATGGACACTCTGCCTACTTGTGGTTGGATTCCTCATAGTCACCTGATTCTCCTCATCCTGGGCATCATTATCCACGCCACCTATGAAGACATTCAACGATTCCCTTCTCCCCTTCGTGGACCCCTCGGTTCCTTGTATTCACATTCAGACCTTGTGTGATCAATAAGCTCCTTCAGTTTCTTAGAGATCAGGTTCAGGTTAAAGCTGTTTAGCTAATAGTGGTCGGACAACAATATGTTATGATATGAGATGCTGGGAATCCTATGAGGTTGGCCCCTGCCCTTACCAGGATGTACAGGGGTAGACCAGAGGATAGAAGGGTTTCCTTTGTGGACCTTGGCCATCTCCCCTACTTAAAATCTCCATTTCGGTCTGCCAACACTACAGGTGAATTGCCTTCACAGGTCTCCCTGACACATCTGATTGTCTTCTGGCAAGGTAGGGCTGGGTGCAAGGGGTCAGACTGCCTTCTCATTTCTTGTCCTGGTCAGGGCGTGTTCTTCCTATCTCTCCTGCGGGTCGGGAGGGACGGAGGACTAAAAACCCCAACAGTATGTGGTCTATCCTGGGCTACAAATGCTTTATAGCTGGGGTCACTTGATTTAGTCCATAGCTTCATGGAGAAGAGATGGAGTAAGAGTAGTGTTGCTCTAGGCAAATGCATGATTGTCCCATTATACCATTGCATTCTCCTGGTCAGCAGATGGTTGTTTCTTCTAGATAAACAAAATTTCAATTACCATATGAATTATCAACACAAGTATACCGTCATTCCTTACATTTATTTTGCTGTTTGTTTTGTTGAATCTTTAGATCCTTTACTTTCATAGAATTATTTAATATAAATGGTAATGGACTAAAGAGATCATGAAGAACTATTTAGAGCTTGAAAATCATTTCAAAATTTCCCTATTGGTGTTGTCTCAGTTTCACACCTGTAGTCTGTGTCTGCTGAATGGTTTCCTTCCAACTACACAGCAAGATATGTATTGTTAATCTGTATGATTCAACTAGACCTTGGAGTCTACTGACCTTACTGATGTTTTTCTTCTGATACAGTCATGAAATTTTCTAGAATTAGATTTAGTGCATTACAAAACAAGTGTCTTCTATAAGAGCAGTGGAACTTTGAAGTCTTTTCTAGTCAAAGCAAGTGAGTTGTCTGGTAGTTCAGGGTACAAGGAAAAGTCCCAAAGAAGATAAGGATTTTATTTTCCTTGCATAGACTTCTTTTAAAATGTAAGTGGCCCTAGTAGAGGAGTTTGAATCTGAGCCACAAAAACCTAACATGCTCCTCTCCAAGTGAGCTACTTTTGTGTGTTCCCTACTCAACTCAGGTCATCATACCAAAGCTTTTTCCAGCTTCTTGACAAGTCATGCCCATTTCTAAATCCATTGTCAGAGCTTATATAATTAAGTGACAAGCTATATCAGACCTAAATGAGTCCAAAGGATTGATTGGTTCTGCTGGCCAGCAGGACATGATTCTCACAGACAAATCTAAGTTCAACTACTTATCATGTATAAATTGAGTGTTCATAATGGACTTCTTTGGGAATATGCTATAGTTGGTTTTTTTTTAAACATATCTTGGATTTCACTAAACAGCATGTGATTAGGAGATGCACTGGGGAGGCTACAGAGATAAAGTAGGACATAAAGGAATACTATTTTCCAATAGTTAACTCCAGGCTTTTATTTTCTCTTAATTTGCTATTTTTTAATCGTGTTTTCACGTTGTGTTATAGGTTGTGATGTGGTTGCCATTTTTAAGGACAGATTCATTATCGCAAAACACTTTTAAGTGCTTCTCAGACAATGTTGAATTTCCACTTAAAATAATGAACATTTCAAAGTTTCCTCAATTCTTTCATATAATTCATGATCTCTTGCTTGGGATGTCATAGGGAAAGCAGGATTCCATCCAGCTCTTGCAGCTTAATGCAAGCCATGGTGAGCTTATAGTCGTTTGTCCAGGAAGTACTTTCCTTGCAGCACTGGGTACTCTAAGAGCACTGGACTCATCTGCCCTCTTTATATACTGGCAGCCAGAATCTTACCTGACAAAAGCCTGCCATTTAATAAGTAATTTATATTTGCACATGGAGTTTGTTCATTACTCTGTATTGAATGCTCAGTTAAGTCAATCCTTCCATCAAAAGAAAAAAAACTTGTTGATTAATATTCACAAAATGCCACAATTCCAACTCTTCAATTTTCCAACAGCGATTTTCTGACAGAAATACCGGTGAAGTGCAATGCAGGAAAAGCCTGAATATATTGTTATGTGATTCAAACCATAATTCAAAATAAAGATGAGAACCAATTAACCGAAGAGTATTATTTATCTAACATAACCAGCAGGGTAGGAACAGTATCTTTTTAAAATTAGGGCTGTTGAGAGATTTGAAATAACAATAGAAGTTATCTCTAGATGCCAACCAAAAGGCAGGAGACACAACTGTGAGAATGCAGCAATGTTGTGCATGCTAAGGGGGCCTAAAGGACAAGTATATGGCAGAACTCTCATAAGTGGCATCATTGTGCCTGGAGAGATGGCCTCTCTTCCAAAGTTGTATACTTGGAGGAAAAAAAACAACACCTGTTTCAGACCCAAAGGGCTTCTATAGAGGCCAGTGTCCATGAAGGTAGGGGTGGAGAATCTCCGCAAGGAAGGCTTTCGGCCATCCCAGAGCATTTGGGTTGCTCTGGAGTCAGTGTGAGTATATGTGAGGGCAGATGAGACTGTTAAATACACAGTGACATATTCTGAAGGTGTGGCAAGAAATTAAGGCCAGGCATAATGCTCCAGTTATAACACACAACACATTTCTGACCTCATAAATTCTTCCAGCTTCTAGCTAGATTAGAATACCCTTTTTGTTGATCTGCTTTTTTGGCCTGGTACAAGCTTGATCTATGAAGGTAGATAGACATACTGACTTATACTTATACTGAAAGTTTATACTCCTTCTACACAGGGAAATCTAGTTAACATAGGAAGAGAGAGAGAGAGAGAGAGAGAGAGAGAGAGAGAGAGAGAGAGAGAGAGAGAGAGAGCGAGCGAGCGAGCAGGGGAAGGGAGGGAGAAAGAGGGAGAGAGAATTAAGGGACATGTGAAAGTAGGCAAAGAATAAGGGATGAGAGAAACCCAGAGAAGAAGGAAGGAAGGAAGGGAGGGAGGGAGGGAGGGAGGGAGGGAGGGAGGGAGGGAAGGAAAAAAACCGAAAGCTGCTGCCAAGACTATTTAAAACAAATCTACATAACATCTTGATGCATTCAGTCCTGCAGCTTGAACTCAGGGCACTGCCTTTGGGCTTTCTCAAGGCTAGCACTCTGCCACTTGAGCCACAGCATCACTTCTGGCTTTTTCTATGTATGTGGTACCAAAGGATCTAACCCAGGGCTTTGTACATTCTAGGCAAGCACTCTACCACTAGGCCACACTCCTGGCCCTGACTACTGTGTTTCACAAAAGAATGTACTTTGTGCTAACATATTTGGGGCATAGGACTGCTTAGATGACAATAACATATATAACTAGTTCAAGCCTGGGTGTGAACACGTTAAGAGTTATACTTCAAACACAAATGTAGATTCTGGAAATATTGTTCAGAGGTTATTTCGCATAACAGCAGTGAATACTTCTTGAGAATGAATTCACCCTGAGGCAGAAAAAAGAGGAGCAATTTTAAGTATAGTATCTCACCAATATTCAAGTAAGTTCTTAAACTTAGTGCATAGGAATCAGGCCCGAAGCTACGATAAATGATGCTAACAACATCTGCAAGCCAGCAGGTCAAGAAAAAGCTCTGAATGGAATCTTGGCAGTATAATATCAGAATTAGGGCCATAGAGCCACATGAGATATCAAATGATCTTCCTTGAAAGACTGGATTCAAGCATTTTCTGAGATTCTCACAGCTAAGGCTTTGCCATCTACAATTAATTTGGGATGTAGTTTTGATAATGGTAAGGTAAATTTCACTGAGGTTTTCTAGAATCATGCTCACCACCATCCTGGTACCAGAAGGCATGGTACCAGATGTTTCTTCTTTCTTTAGAGTATTCTGAGATATTTCTTCAAAGGAGTACTAAGAACTTGAAGGAATGGAATGAAATAATTCTATCCCTGTGGTGATGCTACTATGAACTCTTACCCAGTGAGAAGTCATGGAGATGAGTACACACGATGGAAACTGCGAAACAATTCTGAAAACTCCAAAGGGCCAATTGGTAAATACTCTTGTTATTTATATGTTTAAAATGTTTCTGCTTTTCAGAGTCAGTGCCAAGAACAAATCATGCAAATATGAAATATAAAATGAACCACAAATAATTTAGGAGTTGTCAGACAATAACTGGTTGGACAGACCTCGGACTAGCTTCACACATTCCATCTGCAACACACACAGCAACTATATTGCCAAGACCACATAAATAATAAATAAATGGAGAAGTAAATTACGACTAGGATTAAATTCCACAAACTAACCTGAGCTCTACAGTCCCAGGCATTAATGTACCAAAATAAAATACTCTAGTAAAGTATTTCCATCATGCACTCCCAGAAATTTCATATCATTGTTGACTAGACTTGCCATTTCTGATTCCAACAGTCAAAATTAAGGTGAATTTCAAATATATATGCATAGGTACAGGTGTCTCAGAAGCTTAAGCTTAACCAAGTGGGGGGAAGGAGAGAGGAATTACAAATCTGACCATCCCATTGTCATCTCTGAATAACTCAAATTTACCCTCCAAGACTGTGTAGATCACATATGATGCCTTAAAAAACAGATTGGATTAATCTCATGTAGTTGTCATACAAGGTAAAGCCACAAGAAAACATATATAAAAGACTAGAGTATAAAAATCTATAGTAAACTTTTTTCTATTGATTTTTCCCATAATTTTACTATACTCTAGCTTTGAAATTAGATACATGTCAACATGGTTTCTAGGCCTTCCAAGTGCTAATTACACTACTGTGCAAGTGTTTGGCCTCTTTTATTAGTTCTACTGACCTTATAATGATAAATGGCAAAACCTCATAGTGTCTACAAGAGTAACTGAAATAATGCATGCATTATACTTAGCATGGTGTTTAGTGTACAATCAATTCTCCACAAAGAGTGGACTTTCACTTTTGTTGCTACTGTGACTTCCACTAATGCTGTCAATGGTTTTGTACAGCTACTATTACTATTATTACTGTTACTAATGCTAAATAACCAATTGAGAACATGAGACTCTAGATAGGAGAGTCATAAATAGAGTTCACTTATTTCTTTCATAGGTGAAAATACAAAAATTAGAAAATTCAAAAGGATAGTGCTAAATTTCTTGATGTTGGAGTATCCTTACTAAATTTTTTCTCTCTTAGACCATCATAGAATTAACATTAGCTTGGCTTGCTTGCAGCATACTTGATTAAAACACAGAGTGAGTCCCTTCACTCTAGTCACTTTGTCCTTTGGGAAGCCTGATCAAAGATCCTAGAATGTAACGATTACAGAACAGCTGCACAGAACTGTAAGTATCATTTGGGAATGCAAGATGTTCCAAACAAATCCTCATCATAAACCAAGTCACAGAAACAGGTCCAGTTCTACTGGTTTGCCAGAATGATGGGATCACTGGTTCTGCAAAGCATTTTGCAAAATAGTGCTTTCCAAAATTGCATTTAAGTCAGCAAGCTGGTAACTTGAGAAATTCTCTGTAGGAAAAATGTCTAGAATCAAAATGCCAGATGATTTGTAGATAACAAAGTCTGCAGACAGGAAAAGCTTGTGGGAGGTTATAAGAACCTGCATGAGGCAGAGTTTGGGCAGGGTGACTGCAGAAAAAGAAAAATTAGTGAGAAAAAGTCTGAAGGATGCTATGTAGGCCTTGTTATCTGGCTGGATGTGGGGAATGCACATGTCTGGAAAGAAAGAAAGAACGAAAGAAAGAAAGAAAGAAAGAAAGAAAGAAAGAAAGAAAGAAAGAAAGAGAGAGGAAGGGAGGAAAGAAGGAAGAGAAGGAGGGAGGGAGGGAGGGAGAGAGGGAGGGAGGCAAGCAGGAAGGTTCTAATTCCAAGTTACTTAAGCATTGGTGCTTGATAAGAACCACGAACCCCAGAATAAATGAATTCCAGAGTGTTGAGAATAAGCCAATAAGAAGAGTCTGGTAAAAAAAAAATTATATAGATAGACAGATAGATAGATAGATAGATAGATAGATAGATAGATAGATAAGCTGAAATACACATGTGGCTTCAAGAAAGAGGGAGGCAGCTATAGATTGGCAAGTTATGATTTATGGGCAAGAAAGCATAACCTCATGCAAATAAAAAAAGGTGTCTCTCTGTTCTGAACACAGTCCAGACACATGGTAACAGAGGAAGGTCAAGAGATGGAACAAAGACAATCGTGTTGTCTCCTACGCACACTGCCGGCGTCTTTGGTGCTTGACAGTGGCGGTCCATCCTCATCCTGTCTCAGACACAAATGAAGCCAGGGCTCTTATGATCCAGAAGATATAGCCAGAACTGCTACCAGGCGATTTGAACTTGGAACCCAGATGTATTCATAGTCAAATCAACCCTTAGTTCTCCCACTCCCAACTTTACCTTTTTCTTTATGTTGATCAAAGTCCAACATTTCTACCTGAGAACAGGATTTAGCTTTCCTAGAGCTAAGTTAACTCTAATAAATTAGGAGTATTGTCTTCTAGATTCCTTGACTTCAGTAGAAAGAATTGCTTCCAGGGACATTATTTGAAAGGAGATGTAAGAAGAGTGAATTTATGCAACTATTTATGATCTACTTCAAGTCCACTAATGATGTCAAAATAAATCATAAATCTTTCACAGAAAGGGACTGCCCTCGATGGTAATGCTACTTTTTGTTTTTGTTATCATTTGTCTCACCTACTCCTTTGAAATTAGAGAAGAAATCCATAAGAACAGTCATAAGAATGTAGAAAACTTAAGTCATTCTAGAACATCAAATACCAACAAAGAAAAACTGGTAAAAAAAAATATGACCTTGTATTAAGTGCCAAGATATTCCTGAAAGCTGCAGATCAGACTGAAAACTCCAAGTTTATTTTATAATAGTGTGCCAACAATAAATATAGTTCATGAAGAATAAAGGCACAAAATTTAAGAATAAACTTTTACAGTTACATTTTTGTCTACCAAACTTTGCGTCATCATGTGACTTCGTTCCGTTGATATTTAAGTTTAGTCTGCTTCAAAAGAGATCTCACCTCATCCAGGAAATTCTAGTATACTTTGGTATATGGAAGGAAATGAGCCTCCATATTCTTAACCTCTAGAAGTTCTAATTATGAGGTCAGTTTAAAATCTCAAATCAGTGAGTAGGTTTGGTAAGGAGGCAAAAAGGAATGCTGAATGTGAACGGAGCAAATTTCCTTTTGCGGTTGTGCAAATGGGTAGACATGCACTATTTTGAGAGGAAGCATGATGCGACTACATTTGCATTTTAGACATATCACTATGGTGATATGTGTTGGAAGGAGGCTGTTTGGGAAGCAGGAAAGTGAGGACAAGAACTGCTGCCTCATCCATGGCAATGCAAAGGAGTTTGTTGTAGAGATGAGAGTTAGAATCAGGCAGAGGGAGGACTCCATCTCCTCCACTAACTATAACACTCCACACATGGAAGAGGCAACTCTTGTCGGTCATGGGACTTGAATTCTAGGTCTGGGCTCTGACCCTGAGCTCTTTAGCTCAAGGCTACCTCCCTACCCCTTGAGCCACAGCACCACTTCCAGTTTTCTAGTGGTTAATTGGAAATAAGAGTCTTACAGACTTTAGTACCCAGGTTGGCTTTGAACCTTGATCTTTAGATTTCAACCACCTGAGCAGTTAGGATTACAGGATTACAGGCATGAGCCATGGAGCCCTGCAGGGCAAGTTTTTACTCTGCCCAAGAAGGCATGTCTACTCCACCTAAGCCAAAGCGCTGCCTATTTTTACACCGTTAAAGGCAATAAGAATTTATCTAAGTGAAGCCAGGCACAAATGACTCATGCCACTCATGCTGATAACCCTAGCTACTCAGGAGGCTGAGGGTCATTGTTCAAAGCCATGAAAAGTCCAGGAGGCAGGAAAAGTCCATGAGACTCTTATCTTCAAATAAGGAGCAAAGAAAGCTGGGAGTAGGGCTGTGGCTCAAGTGGTAGAGTACTAGCCTTGAGTGAGAAAGCTCAGTGACATTGTCTAGGCCCTGAATTCAAGCCTCAGGATTGTCCTCCACCCCTCCCACCAACAAAAAAGAATTTATCAGAGTGAAATGGGATGATCCAAACTGGTGCTTTTCATTTATTCTTAAATTTATCCTAACCTTTTCTTCACTAAGTTGATGTGATGGATAAAACAAAACTTGGAATATCAGGCAATGTTTGATTCTCAGTGCCCGCATGTTTTTGGTAGTAGTGAGGCTTGAATTCAGGAGCTCATGCTTGCTCAGTTGGTGCTATACCACTTGAGTCTTGCCTCCAGTCCAGACTCTTAAAGGTTAATGACAGTTGATAGAGTCTTCCTTGCCTGCACTAGTTTCTAAACACAGTCCTATGGATCACAACCTCTCAAGTAGCCAGGATTACAGACATGAGTTACCAGTGTCCAGTTGGCAGTTTTGATGAGAGAAATTACCTCGAGCACATATATAATTACTTTCTTCAAATTTCATTTAGTCTATAAAACATAAGAATTGAACCAGCTTTAACTATTCCTTCCATATGTTTCTTCTTTTTATCTGTTGTAAATTATGTTTGCCTTCTTATTATTAATACATTCTTATTATATATCCTAAATATACTTCTATTTATTGTCTGCTAATCTCTTATTGGGATTTATAGAAAATATGGATTAATCATCCAAGCAGCTTATATCCATTATACACTAGATCACTTCTTGAAAAAGAAAGTCCCTGAAGCAGAATACACACTTCTCTAAATTAAAACGAAGAAAAAGAGAGCAATTCTGTGAGATTCGATTGCTAGAAAAATACTGAACTTGAATTAGATATCTAAATTTAAGAAAACCACATAATGCTCTATCTGATGAATATAACGTAACCCTTCTATTTATTACAATAGAAATATATGGACAAAAAGAAAACCACTCTGTGCAACTCAAGATCCTGTAAGTCTCTATTCTCTCGTTGCTGAGATTCACCTTGAATTCCTTCTAACTAATATACTCACTTAGTGAACATTTGCTTTGTCTTTCCAATCGTTTGTATTTGGTTGTAATCATGTAGTCATCTTCTTGAAGAACAGCCTCCTTCCATCTCTCTGGCTGTGGCCCCTGACTCTAACACATCATGACCTGGAACCTGTCATCTGACTGTTCCAGCCATAACAACCATCATAGCAATTTAGCAGCACTTCTTCCTTCATGTGACCCAAACAATAAGAGTTTGGGAGGATTTTTTCATGTGGAGCTGAATGGCAAAAAGCCCTACCATTCTGATGACAACACTGAAATGACATAGCCTCAAAGTTGTCAGTAGTCAAAAAATGTTATGTTAAGAAAACATTCCTTTTTACATGAAGAATGGAGATGAGAATGAGCCTGAACATGTTCAAATGTCAATTGTTGCTTCTCAGACTCCAACTTCTCTGTACCTTGTTAAAAAAATGTCTCCTCAAAATTTTTCAGCCTAGATTTCCTACCAAAACTAGTTTCTAAATTTTTAAGTCACAAAACATAGAAAGGCCCTTTTTGATGGATTGTTCCCACAAGGAAGAAAAGCAAAAACAAAAGAAAAACAAAAACAGAACAGAACAAAGTTATTTCTGTCAATTACCAGAAAACAATTTAAGTATCCAAACACCAGTGGCATGTCAGTAGAATGTTTGTTTATTATCTATCTTTTCAGATTATTTGTTAAGAAGCTAAGAAGGTTTAAAAATAGATTCTCCTCAGAAATATGAAAGAACAGATTTGTGGACAATGAATTTTGAAGTAGGGGTATTGAACATTTATGGAAAGTTATTTCTTCTTTCTTTTATTTCCCCTTAAGGGAAATTGGTGTATTGGTGTATTTGAAATAGGGAAAAGGGAAATAATAAGATGATTGGGAGGAGATAGAGGGAAGGAACATAGGAGAAAAACATGGGAAGATGTACCAGTGTTCAAGAAGTAATGCACCTACTACCTGATGAATGTAACTGTAACCCCTCTGTACAACAACCCGAAAATAACATGCAATTAAAAAACATTTTGGTTTCTTTTTATGATCACCTTTCACATTTTTGAGAATCTTACAGAAACTTTACCAATCTCAATAAAGAGCATACCCATACTCCCAATTTTTTTCAGGACATTTATTCCCTTAACTATGAGCTCAAGCATAATGGGTTAACAGCAAGTTCTTTTGGTTCTACTATCCTTCCCAGAGCTTCACCCTAGTCAAATCTAATAGAGGTAGATTAAGACAAAGTCCTACCAACTATACTCCAATCCTTTTCCCTCTCATGCTTCAGTCTACATATTGCAGGAAATAAATTGTTCCTTTAAACTGTAAATCATGTCACTATTGCCCAAATATATACCCAATAGCTTCATAATTGTATGTAAATAAAGTTAAAATACTACAAGATCTAACAGGATGTATCCTCTAAACTAGTGGTAGGATAATGGAAGCTGATATTTGAGTACATACCCATTTTATTTCAAGCTATTGTGATGATGGTCACTGATTTCATAGGTTATATATTACGACTTGCAGACATTGTAAAGATGGAAAATCTGAGACATGGGTTAGGGAATTTGTGCAAAGATGAATGGGAAAAAAATCTAAGAAACACTGGTCTGTCATTTGATTCAGGTACTACAACCCTTGAGTTTAAACCTCTACTCCTTCTCAAAACTTGCATGGTCCAAGAAAAAAAATCTAAGAAACACTGGTCTATCATTTGATTCAGATACTACAACCCTTAAGTTTAAACCTCTACTCCTTCTCAAAACTTGCATGGTCCAAGAGGACTTTGTACCAGCTACCCATCTCTCTATTCACTCTGAGACATATGAACTTGTTTGCTTCTTTCTAACATCTTTCCTTCAGGTCTTAAGATGCTTTGCTCCTTCTTATTCAAGACTATACTTACTAAACAGTACACTCCTATCTTAATCCATGTTCCTTTTATCTGCCCTCCCCTACTTTTGTTTGACTATTCAACCTTTATTCTTAGGCTTAAGAAAAATTATCCCAAACTCAAGCTCTGTTGAAGATTTAGATCTAGGCCAATTGTGATAGTTTCATCCCTGTGGAGGTTAAATATTTAGAATGATAACATAGGGAATAAAAATTTTGCTTACTAGAAATAATGACATTGCCCCATTTACAAGGAAATGGGAAGACTTGGAAAAAATCCTATTAAGTGAAGTAAGCCAGACCCAAAGGAATATAGGCTCAATGGTTTCTCTCATTTGTAACAATTAGTACAAAACTTGGAATCTCCTAGCAGAGGATTACAATAGCTCAAAACTGATGTACATACGGCCATATAAGATGAGGGTAAATGAAAGGATCTCCAGGATATGGAAACAAGAGCTATATATGAATGAATATTGTTCTTAATGTACTATGTTATCTCTCATCTCTTTTGTTGTCCCTTGGCTATTCTCATAGTGTTACAGTATCTTATCTTATAATCTGGTATATTGTATATATGTTTATTTGAAACAGGAGAGGGAAGGGGGAAAACAAAATGAGGGGAAGGGGAGGAGGGAGGGAAATGGGGACAAGAACATGAGAAGGGGTAGCAATGTGGGTGAAGTAATGCCCCTCCTTCTCTCTGGTGACTATAACTAACCCCTCTATTACAATAAAAAAATTTTAAATGCTTGCTATTAAGAAAGAGCCTGGTGGGAATAAAGTGTCTGTTTTGCCTAAGAATTTTTCCTAAGCTGTGCAAGGATAGAATGTGCAGATGTCTTGTAGTCACGGTGTAAATAAGGAGGTAGCTAGTTGTCTTGCCGAAGGAGGGGTATGGAAATCAATGTTCCCTCATATCCTTAGGCTCTAAATGACTAAATGTCTCTAGATTTTTATTCAAGCTAACAAATTTCTCATTATTTGCTATTTTGTATTCTGTTTCCAGGTACTTGGTCTTTAAGATTTCTTCAAAAGGAATCAGCCATTTTGTAAGAATACTATCACCCTTCTCCACTTAAAATTGTAACTCTGGAAAATTCTATTCATACTGCAATGTCTCTGTTGAACTATGAAGATTGAATGAATTATTTCTCATTAAAATGTCTTAAGAATGTACCTGATATAGTCACTTCTCAGTCACAATAACGTTTCATGATATTATTATTCTTTATCCAGGCACTCAATAAGTATTTGTTGAATGAATGCAAAATAAAGCAACAAATCTCTGGGATGTGATTGACCTCTCACTTCATACAAAATAATAGATTTGTCTTATTCAAGAGAAGCAGACTCATAAGAGCAGAATCGGAGTAGTGCTAAGGGTTGAAGAGATTAGCATCTACAAAGAAATCCATTTCTTGAGGTCCAGGTGCACTAGAAAGCATTGGGTTATTCTACCAGGGGCCATTCCGCATTGTCCATTGTGGGACAGGAATTAGAGATAGACCAGACAAGCGAGGCTCCTGTTCCTATTATCAATTAGGTGGTGGAGAGCACATTGGCCGAACATTATACTTGGCTAAGAGCTAACTATGTAACAGATTCCTGAATGTCATTAATGATAATTTAATCTCTTAAAAAAAGGCCAGGAAACAGGCAGAGGAAACAACCACTTTGGATCTGGTTCTGATAAAAAGAAGACTTGAGTGGAACTAATGTGAACTTTAAAAGAAAATGACTTTCTTATTCTGAACAATTTTCCAAAGAAATGTGAGCTGGACACCACACATTATATACTCTAGATTGTATAAAAGTCTGTGACATGTTTAGAGAAAGTTATGCATTATTCATAGCATGACACTTCTAAAGAGATTATGACTCAAAAGTGTTATGATGTTCTCAAGCAATTGCAAATGGTAAAATGAAGAGGAAAGGGAAAAGAAAACTGAAAAGAAATGTAGCCGTAGATGTCTTTAAAAGAATAATACAATTGAGAAGTATTCATGCATTTCTTATTCATCCTCTCAGCATTGCAGTGCCAAGAATATAGCAAATAGTCAAAAAGCATTGACAAATAAATGAATGGATGACTAAATACTGAACTCAAGAATTGCAGGGCCAGTAAAATTCAAGTCAGAGAAAATGAAGCTTGGAATGAGCTGAGATTCTAGAGATAAAAGTTAAAACACCCAACAGTCATGATAGCATGATACAATAATAGAAATTAAAACCATTCAACTTCCAAACCTCAGATTAAACTCCTTTAGGAAGAAATTAAGGCCCAATGAGGGCAAAGGCTTTACTGATTGGACCTTATCTGTCCTAAATCACTTTGTGTTTCTTAATCATGAATTGAAAAACACTAAGTAAAACTATTTTGTAATTGAGATCTGTGGAAACATGAGCTTTGTGAGGAGAGTGGAAATAAATGTAACAACAAAGCCAGGTGTGGTGGCTTATGCCCGTAATCCTAGCTGCTCAGGAGGCTGAGATCTGAGGGTCATGGTTCAAAGCTAGCCTGGGCATTAAAAGTCAGTTAGACTCTTGTCTCAAATTAATCACCAGAAAACCGGAAGTGGCGCCATGGCTCAAGGGATAGGGTGGTAGCCTTGACCTGAAGAGCTCAGGAACAACACCAGGGCCCAGAGTTCAAGTCCCACTACCAACAAAAAAACAAATAAATGTAACAATGAATTTTAAAGTTACAATGTGGGGCATGGGTGATCCTAAACTCAAAGCCAAAGTTTTAATAACACAAAACAAGATATTATGAGGCGCCAGACTCTACAATTAAAATAAAAATTGATTGTAAAGGTGATGTACAGAATGGTTACAGTTACATGAGTCTGGTAATAAGCACAGTTCCTTTTTTTTGTCTTGTCACATTGTCTGAACTCTGGGCATTGATACTGTCTCTGAGCAATACAACTCAATGCTAGCACTCTGCCACTTGAGCATCAGTGCCACTTCTGATTTTCTGGTGGTTAATTGGAGATATGAGTCTCACAGGCTTTCATTCCCCGAGCTGGCTTTGATCCTCAGACTTCAACCTTCTAAGTAGCTAGGATTACAAGCATGAGCCACAGGTGCCCAGCTCTGTATTTATTTTTGAACAGTGTCACCCCTTCTCTTATTCTCTCCCAGGTTTTCCCCTCCTGACTTCCCTTCCCCTAAAGTTGTATAGTTCATTTCCAACATAGACTCCATTTTTTATATTTGATTACTGACATAATTTAATCTTCTCATTCTTCCCCTTCTGCCCCACATCTGGTAAAGCTGCTGCCAGATGCTACGGGGTATTTTTTTTAACTTCCTCGGTCTCCTTCAGGAGACTTAAATCATGTAAACCTTTAGCCCAGACAAAACTTTGACCTCCTATCACAATTTAAAACCCCAGTCCAATCTTGTTCTTAAGTCTCTTTCCTTAAGAAGCCTTCCTGGTCTCCTTAGATGGAATCATCCTCAAACCACATGGGTGGAGGGTTTATCAATTCCTGTGAAGTGGACACAACAGGAGGGCAAGGAAGAAGGAAGAGCAGGTAGAGCTCAGTAGTAGTGCACTAAGGAGGAAGAGGTAGCAGAGGGCACATGGGGATTGGAAAGCTTGGTACAAGTCCACAGGAGGAGGAAGGGAATTAGTATAATCTCCAAGAAGACTGGTAGAGTTTTGGAGGCTGTAATAAGTAGAAGTGAACCTTCAGGAGGGTAAGAGGGTCTCTTCCCAAGAGCCCTGTGTGTCTCACTACCCAGAGATCCTAGCTCCACTCCCCTTCCCTCCCCACCTCTCCTCTCCCTCCCTACTTCCCTTCTCCCTTACATTACTTCAGTCGCTGGATTTAAATTCCAGCCATAAGCTGATAATGCCTGCATTTGATCTTCAACCCAGATCTCCCTTCAGTCAGCTACATGTGCATCCTAAACTTGACAGATCCAAAGCTGGACTCCTGGTCATCAGTCCCTCCCCGCCCCTTCACTCAGCCTCCTCATCACAGCCAACCATGACTCAGTTGAAAATGGGGTGTTATCCTTGACACTGCTTTCTCTTCCACAATGCACTTCTGATCCATTAGCAAATCTTGTCAGTTTGAGCTTTAAACCACAGCCAGGATTTAACCCAGTCCCTCTATCACCATGTTGGCTCCCCTATGTCATTGCAATAACCTCCTAGCTGGGCACCCTGCCCCACTTTCTATATAATCATGACGAGCAACCACAGAGAGTTTTTGTGTTTGAGGGTTTTTTTTTTTGTTTGTTTTTTGTTTTGCTAACAATAACATGAAGTCACTCCTCTGTTCCAAATGTTCCAGCAGTTCTCCATTGCTTTCAGGATAATAGCAAAGTCCTAACGGATGTGACTCCATTGTGGCTTTCTCCCAGTGTTACTGCAGCTCACTTCTTTTCTCCCTCACACGATGTTCTACTTGATTTTGTTTATTAACCTAGTGACTTGCCTTACCGCAGGACTTTGGACTTGCTGCTTCACCTGCCCAGTGTGTTCTTATTCAGATGTTCATCCAACGCATTTCCTCATATTCATAACTCCACTTAAATTTCACCTTCTCAGCGAGACTTCCCTGACTTCATGAAAAAAGGATTATGACACCTGTTCTTTCCATCCACACCTATTCTCCATCGTATTTGATTTCTTTCTCTAAAACACTCTTACGTACTCTATTGTTGGGAGCCAGAGTGGAATCAAACTGTACCTTGATTTGCATCAGACAATGGCTTTATTGTCTTATTGTTTTCTGGCCTTATTCTGTTTAAATGACCTGAGATTTACCATATGAATGTAACACCTGGAAGTTCCCTGGGTCTCAAGGAGGGAAGAAGCTGGAGTGGAAAAAAAAAAACGCGGCAGTCTTTACCTGGACTGCGGACATCCCGGACCCGGTGTGTCTGTCTCTCTTCTATTTCTTCCTAGTCCTTGCCCCCTATTTCAGGAACCCCAATCTGCGAACCCTGGTTTGCTGCCGGTTGGCCCCGGCACTCTATATTATTACCTTGCATAATTTTAGGTCCCAGTTGAATTACAACTTCTGTGGTGAGAGCACCTCACGGCACTGTGCTCGGTATCTTTCGTCCCCTGCACATTTCCCTAGCTTAGTGAGTAGCTTCTAAATGTTTACTTGAATGAAGGCATGGCCCTTAATATTGCATTTTAATTGAGTATGATCAACAATATAATTGAACTGTATTTTTTTCTTTTTTTGGCCATGAACAGAATAAACAATGCTTCACAAACAATGCAGAAGACAATGAATATTCTTAGCCTAGAAAAGAGGAGATAGGGAGATGTTTGAATGGAAGCTGGCCACCATTATGGAAAGGAGTTATCCTAATGTGTTTCTTTAAATCACCAAGTTGTACAAATAAATGTACATTACAGGCATATAGATTTTGATATAATTTAGGATTTTTGAGATATTTCAAGGGTAACTTAGGCTGCCAGAATGAGCAAGTTTCCCTTCCTAAAGATTTAGAATGATCAAAAAAATTCATAAAGATGTTATAGTATCTCACTTTGTTATCTGATATATTGAATTTATTTGTATTTGGTTATTTGAAATTTGATAAGGAAGGGGGAAAACAAAGTGGAGGGCTGGGGGGGAGGGTAATGGGTACCAAGACATGTGAAAGGGTATCAATGTATGTGAATTAATGCACCTTCTATCTGGCAAATATCATGCAACCCTTTTATTAATTACAATAAAAAATAAAATTAAAAAAAGATGATGATCAGACTAACAATAGATCAATCTCTGTTACTTATATTCTGTGGAGTTGATTATACAAGTATCTTGTATTGATATTATTATTTGGATAAATTGACACAAAATGTATTTATAAATAAATCCTAAAAATAAATTTCTGCTGGGAGTTTGGCCTAGTGGTAGAGTGCTCACCTAGCATGCATGAAGACCCACATACATAGAAAAAGCTGGAAATGGTGCTTTGGTTCAAGAAAGCCCAAGGACAGATCTCAGGCCCTGAGCAAGCCCCAGGACTGGCAAAAAGAAAAAATAAGTCTCAATAGCTTGCAAATTTAAATTTGATATGCTACAATAATTTTTCTAGCTCACTAAATGACTTGAAAAACTTTTAATACTTCTAAAATTCCATTATATAAAGTCTCCAATTTCTCTAATATTAATCTTTTTTATTTTATTTTTTTGTCAATCCTGGGCCTCAAACTCAGGGCCTGAACTCTGTCCTTGGGCTTTCTCAAGGCTAGAGCTCTACCACTTGAGCCACAGCACAACTTCTAGCTTTTTTCTATGTATGTGGTACCAAGGAATTGGACCCAGGTCTTTGTATATGCTAGGTAAGCACTCCACCACTAGGCCAAACTCCCAGCCCCTAATACTAATTTTTAATACTAATCTTCTGTGCCTTTGCTTCCTATTTCTCTCCAACACACACACACACACACACACACACACACTGAACTGAATATTGAACATCCCTTTTTCAAATATTCCCATTCACTATGTAGATTCCAACTCCCCAAACAGTCTATATGTCTCTTCTCTTTGCCTTCATCTACAAAATCCTCCTTATTTTTAAAACAGAGCAGCAGAATCATATTACAGGAATTAGAACTCCTGCAAAGAAGTCTTGACTCATTTTTGATATTTTCTGTTCTTGCATCCCCTATAGCTAAACTAACCTCCAAATCTATTTTTGTCCTGAACTATCCTCCAGAATGAATATCTCATTTTCCATGTTTCCTGTCCTGTATTGAAAAACTATAAACTTACCACAGGCTTTCTTCTCTATCACTTTATATTCTGGGGTGAGGGGTACTGGTCCTGGAGGTTGAACACAGGACCCAGACACTGTCCCTAAGCTGTTTTGCTTAAGGCTAGCAGTTTACCACTGGAGCTACAGCTCCACTTACAGCGTTTTGTGTATGTGCTTAATTGGAGGTAAGAGTATCACAGACTTTCCTGTCTGGAGTGGCTTCAAACAACCATCTTCAGATCTCGGCCTCCTGAGTGGCTAGGATTATAAGTATGAGCCACAAACTCCCAGCTTGCATGCAATTTTTAACCTCATTCAATTCAGAGATTTTTTACAGGCCTCTTGTACCTAGTCAACCCTCTATAATTTCAAGTTAATATCTTCCACATATCTGAACACCTCCCAGCAGCATAATGAGTATCTAGAGCAGGCACAATTCACATATCACCTTTGGTCTGGAGACATTCACATTCTGCAGTTTGATAACCCTTGTTTATTCAAATGTTGCTTATATTTGAAGACCTTCTACTACTTTCAAATTTAATTTCCATTTTGAAGACTTAAACCAAAACTTATCTCTCCATTAGCCTTTATATCATTTGTCAGAAACACATAGCATTACTAGAACCTAGCAATGCTTCAAGTATGTCTGTGTTTTTGCTTTTTTAAATGTCCCCCAAATTTGACATGAACTCCTAGGAATAGGCGATCGTCTACTTAATGCACTGAGCCAGGCTGAATCCTGTGGAATGTGGGCTGTGTTCATTTATTGAATGGCATAACAGTGATTTACAAGACAGGCTGGGGGTGACCTCCGCTTCTAAGGGCAAATTATTTTAATGTCTTGCCTTTCGTGTTCTTATACATAAAACAATGATAGACTCAGTGACAAAGTTTCTTGTGATGGCTTCAGTGTGTTCAACCAATCCATTTGCTGATGCTACTTGAAGCTGAGGGTTTGGGGAGGTGAGGTGAGATGGAGTCCTGAAGGCGTGTCCTTCATGATAGGAGGAAAGGCATCCAAGGAAGAGGAAGAGTTTATAGTTTCTGTTCTTTTGTTTTATGCTGTTTTCTACTACCAGGTTATGATGCAGAAAGAAAGTCCTCACTCGGGCCCTTTGGAGCCTTTGAGCTTCCACAACAGTGAGCAATAAGTTAATTTCTTTGCAAAGACTCTGGAAATTCTGTTATATCAACACAAAATAGACTAGCATAGCCACCGAGAAGATGGAAAGCGTTAATACATAGAAAGCATTTAGTAGAGCAGTTTTTAAGGGCACTTAAGTTTATATACTATGGCATCTGTGCTAGTCCCTTCCAGGATATACCATGAGGACAGGAAAGGATTATTCAAGATATATATCCCTTTGTGAAGAGTGATGAGGACAGTCTGAGATAGTCCCCTCCACCCTCTGCTTTTAGCGGGTCAGAAGGTAGATGTTAGCTTGGGATCGTTTCAGTTTATAAATCAAAGGGCACATTTTAAGAGATAGGTAAGAGGGTATCGGGGTGCAGTAAAGATTAGTGACACTGAAGAATAGTCAATCATCCTGTCTTTGGGCAGGATCATCATGGATATTAAGGTATTCAGAAACCCCTGTCTTTATGCAAAAACACAAAGCCGCAGTTCTTCACTGGCATTAGACTCTTTCTGCAGCCTCCATCAAATTGTAATTCCTGTACCCAGTCACAGCTCAAACAGGGCTCTGGGTCCCCATACATCTTCATTTCACAAATAAAAATATTAAGTCCTAAAGAAGTAAATTAAACTGGAAGACTAGAGTCTGCCTCTAGGGGAATTGGTCAGTGGCTTTCTTCGTGGTTCTTCCTGGCTCCAGGCAGACTGAGGACGAAGGGCTGACCTCCAGCAATTCAGCTCGCTGCCCTCTCTTCAGCTTCTGATGCCACCATAATTAAATCAGAGGCTGAAAAGCCTTCAAATGATTGACAAAACTCTAAATCAAGGGTTTTACTTGGACTATTATTGGAGATTCTAGAGACAGCTTTTAAGATTGTCCTGATAAATTAACTTCAAAATCAATACAGAATTAAAAGATGTTATCTGTGATTCTAAACAAAAGTGCTGCTGAATCATTATCCCTTAGAAGAGAACAAAATGGATTTGAAGATTTGTTCTGGGCGTTCTCCTTCCAGACTCTCTACATTGTTTGTTCAAGTATGTTTATCTATGCGGGAAGAAGCCCACAAAAGTGACTATGCATTTTCTTGAGTGGGAAAAAGAACTCTATATATCAGCCTGCCAAAAAGAAATCTAGAGTAACCCCAAGAGAATGGAAGAGGTAGCACAACGTACACAAAGAGATAAATCGCTGCTACAATCACCTGTGCCTACTCTCTTACCCAGAAGAATTTCAAACAATGGATGACTTCAACAAGTCACAAGGGAACCGCTTCTACGGCGCGTTCAGCATTGACTCAGTCCCTGCAGCCAGCTCACAAGAATGTTTCCAGTCTCCACTGACATCCAGCTATATGTTGCCTGTATCTAACCTGTGACTGTTGGACCTGTTCTCCTGCCCCTCATACACATGGATGTATGTCCATATTTCCCTCTGTCTACAGAACCTTGCTGTGTTTACTAAAGCACTGAGTTGCATGGAAAGACTCACTTCCAAGGAAGTCTAAGAAGCTATGGCTTGCCAAATGTTTTCCATATTCCATCTATTGCTCTGAGGATTTATATATAGACAGTATGGGTGGAGGTCATAATTACAAATCTATGACTAACTCCTACTATAGAACACAATAGTCAATAAATTCTTAGCAAATGACAACCCTAGTGAACTTACTTACACAGGAAGGGATAGATCTATAAAACAAACAGCAAGCTAACAGACTCCAGAGACTTCATTGTTGGCTTCTTAATTGTTGGCTTAACTGTTGACTTCTTAGAATGGCCATGATCAAGAAATCTAATAACAGATGCTGCCCGAGATGTGGCCAGGAGGGATCACTACTACAATGTTGGTGGGAGTATAAACTTATTCAACCACTCTGGGGAGCAGTATAGCAGTTCCTCAAAAGACTAAACATAGAACTCCCCTGTGACCCAGCAACTCCACTCCTGGGCATTTACCCAAATGTCCAGAAACAAGGGAATACTAAAGCTACTAGCACAAGGATGTTCATTGCAGCACTATTTACTATAGCAAAGATATGGAACCAACTGGATGCTCCTCAGTGGATGAATGAATCAAGAAGATGTGGTACTTATACACAATGGAAATCTGTGCTGCCATCAGAAAGAACGACATTGCCCCATTTGTAAGGAAATGGAAAAACTCATATTAAGTGAAGTAATCCAGATCCAAAGGAATATAGGCTCCATGGTTTCCCTCATTTGTAGTAATTAGTACACATCTAGCAGTCTCCTAGTAGAGGATCACAGTAGCTCCAAAGCTATGTACATATGGTCATTTAGGATGAGGCTAAGTGAAATGAAGTCCAGGATATGAAAACAAGCGGTTCATCTTTGTGATTGTTGTTCTTAAGGTACTGTGTGAAGTTATTTCTTTTCTCTTATGGTTACTATGTGGTTACTATATTTGACTTTGTTACCTGGTATATTGTATATACGTTTAATTGTTTATTTGAAATAGGGAAGGGAAGGGAGAAAACAAGGTGATTGGGAGTTGGGAGGGAATGGGGGAGAGAAAGGTAACAAAAACATGAGAAAGGGTATCAAGGTTTAAGAAGCAATGTACCCACTATCCAACAACAAAATTCATGATCTCTCTCTCTCTCTCTCTCTCTCTCTCTCTCTCTCTCTCTCTCTCTCTCTCTCTCTTTTTTTTTTTCTCTCTCTTCCCCTCTCTCTGTTTCTCTGTTTCTGTCTCTGTCTATTTCTATTTCTATCTCTATGTGTATCGCCTCTGTCTCTCTCCCTCTCTCTCCCTCTCTCTGGCATCCTCTCACGGGAGAACTTTATAGGCCTCACCAAACCTTAGATATGCCAGAGCCTTGATATGGAAATTCTGGTGACCAGAACTATGAGGACATAAATTTCTATTGCTGAAAACACACAATCCATGATAGTTTTTCATGGCAGCCTGTTGTGGTTTGAATGTGACCTCCCCTTAAAAGTTCATATGCTAAAACCTTACCATTCAGTGTTGGGACCTAAACCAGAGGCACTTGGGTTATAAGGAGCATTTCCTTAAAAATGGATAAAGGCTGTTCTCCCAACGACAGGTAATTTTCATGGGTTCATTATTAGGGAATGGATTTGCTGTAAAAGCAAGCTGTCACACTCAAGTTTTCTTGCTATCTTGTGCAGAGTTGACTTCAAGCCCTCTTGAGCCTCAGTAAGAAGGTCCTCACCAAAACCCAAGCACATTGGTGTGTTTACTGTCAGACTTCTCAGCCTCTAGAACCTTGAGCCAAGAAAAGTTCTTTTCCTTGCAAATCTCTCAGTCTGTACTATTGTTACAGCAAACACAAAATAACTAAGACACAACCTGAGAAGCTGAATATAGATCCTGTACCTAAAATTTCCCAGCCCTGAGTGTTAATGTAGTTCTACTCACCTGAGGTTATTGTTGTTTGCCAGTCCTTGTTTGGTGCTTGAACTCAGAGCCTGGGCACTTTCCTTGAGTACTTTTTCTCAAGGCTAGCAGTCTACCACTTAAGCCACAATACCACTTCTGATTTTTTCTGTGTATGTGGGACTGAGGATTTTAACCTAGGGCTTTATGCATGCTAGGCAAGCACTCTATCATTAGGCCACACTCCTGGCCCAAGGTTTTCTTTGTCATCAGACTGGAGTATATGTGTCAATTGAAAAGCCCAGGATCCAAAAGACCTCTCCCATTTTAATATATAATCATAAGCAGAACCTCAGCCTACTCAATGGAAGGCAAACATTGAGTATTTTTGTCAAGTCCTACCCAAACCTTGCCAGCTGAAACTTTACATAGGAAAAAAAGCTCATGACAAAATATTCAGTGTGATTATAGATTCAAAAAGTATATTAAAATAGTTATTAAAAACATATTGATAGAATGACTCATCATCTAGATATGAGCATGCTAAATATCACACCACCAGTATTTACATCTCAAGAATGTTTCTTAATCTTCTGCATAGTAGACAATGGACCCCACAAAGAAACATTGAAAGCCACACTGCACAGTGTAGAGTAGAGACTGAGCCCAGCATCTGTCCTCACATTTCCCCTGAGAATCTTGGAACCATGGACAGTTCCCAAGACTAAATCAACTGAGCTCTGAAGCAGTACCCTCAACATCTGTCATGATGGCCAAAGTAGGGAAACAGAAGTTAGATGTCTCTGAGAGTCTATCAGACATGCTTCCACATCTGCAAAGATACTTGACGATCATGTAGCAACATGTTAGCACACTGGTGGAAAGACTGCCTAAAGTCTGCTGGTAGGAGACATTGCACAGGTTCAAAGTTGTTTACCATGATGTCCTTGATACTTCCATTGCAGTAGAAACACATGTCAACAATGTACCAATTGTCTGTATCATAAGAAATCCTCTTCTCTTGCCTAGGAAACTCTTTACATGGAAGAAGATGAATATCTGAAATTAGCATCTCCCCAAAGCATGTCATCAGGCAGACCTAGTTTTCTGTAAAGAAGCTACCACCCACACTTATGTGAAACTTCTTCCTCCCTCAAATTGCTGGCTGGTCATACCATAATCATCCCTTTAATGTAGAGTGCTTTCATTATTATTCTCTGGCTCACCTGCATCCTTTCAAAGCAGATTGGTAGAGGTGAAGAGCAACTGGAGATAAGACAACTGCAGTCCTAAGAGTTTTAAGGAGTCCGCAAAGTTCATACAAGTAAATGAATGCATTCCACATCCCCTACAATTTCCTTTTTCCACACAAGCTTTCTCTCTGTTGGTCTCCCCCACCTTCTCTGTCACTACCCCCTTGATTTGTTATGGCACCAGTTCTATATAGACCCCAAAGGAGGTAGCATGGCCCAGCCAGCTATCTATCTTTCTGCAAGCAGATTCTCACCAGAAAACTGGCACTCTGTGCCTTGGCAGAGAATGTGCTCAAGCAGGAGCAGAGAAGAGCACACCATCTGGACAGCATGATGCTTGGTGCCAGATGGACCCCAGCCATGGGGAAGGAGAAGGAGAAGCCAGGTCTGTCACCTGACTGCACACATTTATTTTCCCTTTAAGGAGATTTGTTGGTAATCATGCTATTCTGAGTGGAAGCCATTGTAGGTGGTTCTGATGGCTGACAAATGTGTAGGCAAGGATGATACAAGGTGAGTGGTAGCCAGGCAATTTGCAAAATGGTTTTTGAGACAGAAATAGTCGATGGTGTCTGATTACTATGTATGAATGGAAGGGTACAGTTTTCAAAGGTAAAAGTATATGTGTCTCTTCTACTTTTTAGAAAAAAAACACAGTAAGTGCAAAGATTCTTCTGATACTACTTAGAAAAATACGTTTAGCAGCATCCACTGGCTGGGATCTCTTCTTGCTAAAGTTTAAGCACCCTAAAATTTTTCTATGCTACAGTTCTGTGTCTTCCCTATGAAAACTGTGGCTATTTATATTATTACTTTCAATGGTCAACCAGTAGCATCTTAATTACTACAGAGGATTTCTTCTTCAATACATGCTGGTTTAGGTAATCATTTTCATATAATTTATGTACCTGAAATGCATTATTATTATTTATTAGGAAAATGGTTCCTGTGAACTTTATCCACAAAGGAAACAAGGACATTTTTTTTTGCCAGTCCTGGGGTTGAGCTCAGGGTCTGAGCACTGTCCTTGGACTTTCTCAAGGTAGAGCTCTACCACTTGAGCCTCAGCACCACTTCTGGCTTTTTTTCTATATATGTGGTGTCTAGGAATTGAGCCCGGGTCTTCGTGCATGCTAGGCAAGAACTCTACCACTAGGCCAAACTCCTGGCCCCAACATGGACATTTTTAAATTGTTAATTTTAGAATCATGCTGAATCTTCAATAATCCACAATATATCAGTTCCATTGTTTGATGTTTTCAATTTTATAAGGCACAGACATATTCATGATGACATTATATTTTTGCCCATGTAATCTGATGTTGGTAGCCATTCATGCTCTATAGAAGTGCTGAGAAGCATTGTAGTATGTGGAGAATTCACTCTGGCTGGCATTAGATGAACATGGATTTAGTAAAATGAGCAAATTAGTGGACTCTAATAGACTTCAGTGGTGAAAATCCCCACCTTTAAGATTCATGAATGGGAGGATGCTTGGTTCAGGATGAAGATCGCTACCTGTATCTCCCTTTTCCACTCACTCTAGGTCTTACACTTTACTATTACACAACAATCCTCCTTTCCCCTCTCTAGTTTTCCTTTTACTCACTTAACACACATAGCTACGTGAGATTAAGAAGACAGAACCTTTAGCTTATAAAAAACACGCTGTGAAAAATGGCAGACAAAAAGAGGGGAACTATGCTCTACCATTGTGCTAATTATACTGACCAACACTGTAATTAATGGGAAAATGGTATTACACAGCTATCTGTATTTCAGCTTTCCTCTCCTAATCTAAATAGGGCCCATTTTCTTTTACAGAGGCTTACGCCTTTATGTTTCTAGAATTTGATAGTTTATGTTTGACAGGGACTTAAATTTATAGTTGGTGAAAAGTAAACTGTTCATAACAAAAATATGAAATATCTAATAAGCTGCTTCTTCTGAAATGATTTTTATCCATCTCTGTAGTCATATAAAACCTAATGACCAAGCCAGGAAAAAATGGATTTGGTACAGCTGATCCATCCAAAATCTGCTCTAGCTGGAATAATGGCCTCAAGGTAAAAATCTTTAGTACTTAGAATATCCTCTCGGGTCCATCAGGATTCAGTCTCTGTGAAATAAAATTTGAATGCTTCAATGTAATTCTGTCAAGGAGAAGTCACTGTTTCCCTAATAATAGGAATCCATGCATTAGATTGTGTCCTTCCAATCCAACCAAGACGAGATGGCCTCATAATTTCATTGCTTTATGGCAGAGCCTAAATACAATTCACAAACTAAGAACAGAACGGTTTCCTCCTCATTAAGAGAGGAATGCTCCCCTCCCTCTGGCCCCTACTGTGCCCTTTCACCTGGAGGGCCAGGTACTGATCAACCATTCTTGGCTTCTCTTCTCCTCTGCACTCCTTGCTTCCAAGAGGACAAGAATAACCTCAGTCTTACGAAGCTTAAAGATGTTATTTTTGAAAGCACAGTCTAGCTCCACTTCTCCCATTTTCTCCTAAGAAAGACTGTCCTGTTAGGTTGCCCAGCTATTGGCAGCCCAAGCCTCTGAGGAAACAAAAGCCAACAAATTGCAGTGTTTTAACCAAAGCTTACTGTGTGCATATAGGAACTATAGTAATGCTAGTATCTAATTTTTGAAGAGAAAAAATACTATGTATTCAATGTGTTTTTATAAACATTCACTTCAGTAAATAAAAGCTTTACTCCTGCAAGAGTATAAAATTATAGCAAGAAAAAATCAAGTAAAGCATTTTAATTCATTTATTTATTTTTGAGGCAGGGTCTTGGGCCCTCATTATCCCATACTTTGGGATTATAGACCATGCAACCCTGTCTGGTTCCATTTTTAATTGCTAAAGTATATTCACAATCTAGTCTAGCTGTCCATATAAAATAAAATTATATTTACATTGAGCTCATTATAATAGATAAGGTAAGAGATACATGGAAATTCTGTCTTGAATCCATCTTTTAAATTCTCCTGGTCACCTAATATAAAATAAATACAAAACAAGGAAATTTTAAATCAACTCTAGAAAATATGGTTCATCAGGAATCACTTAACAGGCACCCCTGGTCAAATCTGTAATCCAAGCTACTAAAGACGCTGAAATCAGAGGATTGTAGTTCAAAGCCAGCCCATGGCATGAAAGTCAGTCAGACTCTTATTTACAGTTAACCACCAACATTCAGGAAGTGGAGCTATGGCTAGTGATAGAGTGCTAGCCTTGAGTGAAAAATGGTAAAGGACAGCCCCTGAGTTCAAGCACACACACATGTTCATACATACACGAAACCATTTGCACACTGTGTTTTAAAAATAAAACACAAGAATAAAGTTTCAAATAAGTATTTTTAAGTCAAAGGGGAAGAGTCACTTCAGAAACAATTTCATTTTCCATCCTTAATGGTACTCTCGCTGTCTTGGGTACATGGGTGGCTGGCTCTGAAATACCATTGCTACAGTCACAATGATACTCTGAAATATGTCAGACATGCTGTCATTGTCAAATAAAATACGTTCCCATGGGTATGCTGGCATTTTGAAAACTTTGCTGTAAGCATAACACAACAGCAATGAAAGAATAAGATGGAAATGTTCACATGCGGTCATTGCACTATTGTTCCTTTCCCTCCTCACACTTCCACAGTCATTCTAAATCTGCTCATTGTCTAGGCCACTGCAAGGTTGCCTGTAAAGCCAATGGGACCACAGGCTTTGTCCATGCTCGTCCCTCAGCATCAAGTAAGCTTTTAGTCTACTTCACGACTGCTCTGCCAAAGTCACCTTCTTTATTCACCTTGTCCACATTACACTGAACTTCAGAGTGTCCTTTCCTCCCACCTTCCTACCCCTTTTTTACTCAGTGAAATGTGCACATTCAGGGTTATAAATAATTAAGAATTATAGAGAATCATTTAAAAAATAAGCCCGGTACAGTGGCTCACGCCTGTAATCCTAGCTAATCAGGAGGCTGAGATCTGTGGATCAAGGTTCAAAGCCAGTCTGGGCACAAAAGGACCTGAGACTCTTGTCTCTAGTTAACCTCTAGAAAATGGAAAGTGAGATTTGGCTCAAGGGTAAGGGGGTAGCCTTTAGCTGAAGAGCTCATCGACAGTGCCCAGGCCTAGTTCAAGCCCCGTGACCCACAAAAATATAAAATAAAAAAAATAAAAAGCACAGCAATTGATTTATTAGCGTAAACTAGCAAACTAGCATGAAAAGCTTCTAAAGTAATTCAGGAAAATGTTAATGATTCAGAAATTTATATCCAAGGTTTAATTTTCTGTCTTCTGTTTGTATGGATATTTACATTACCACACTAGGAATATTTAAAGATGTTTAGATTTTTCTATTTTTATTACATATATATGTGTGTATTTATATTATATTATGTATTGTAAGATGCCTTATACCTTACTTTCTAAGTATAATTGTAAGCATGGGTTGTATTTTCTATGAATTTTATTTGGGAAGGTACAAAGTCGTGTCAAAATATTGGCCACACACAAGAACAGACCTGAGGACCAATGTAATACAACTGAAGACCCAGAAATCAACCCATGGCCACCCAATCTTTGATAAGGATGGAAAAAATAGGATGGAAGAAAGATGGCCTCTTCAACA
The DNA here is from genome assembly GCF_031878675.1 of Megascapheus bottae. Classification (NCBI taxonomy): domain Eukaryota; kingdom Metazoa; phylum Chordata; class Mammalia; order Rodentia; family Geomyidae; genus Megascapheus; species Megascapheus bottae. Next base: position 12,991,947 of record NC_143516.1, on the reverse strand, counting down.
AATAGTCATGGCAGAATTGGTTAAATACCTGTAGAAAACTAAAGTTGTATCCTTATATGTCAACCTGCACTAGAATTAATTCCAAATGGATCAAAGACCTTTAGGTAAAAGCAGATAACCTGAAAATTTTGTAGAAAGAAATAGGAGATACACTAGGGCTCCTCGGCATAGGTTGAAACTTTTTTGATAAAGGCCCAGAAACAAAACAAATTAAAGAAAGTTTTGACAAATAGGACTGCATTAAACTGAAGAGCTTTTGTATGGAAAAGGACATAGCTAGCAAGTTCAATAGAAAGTCTGGAGAAGATATTAACTAGCCAATCAAAAGACAAGAGCCACATATCTAACATATACTTACAGCTTACAAAATGGAATCTCCCAAAAATAAATCCACAAGGAAACAACCATCCCATTAAAGGTGGGCTAATGACTTAAAGAGAAACTTTTCTAAAAAAAGGAAATAAGAAGAGCTTATTAGACACATGAAGAAATGCTCTGCATCCCTGGCCATAAAAGGAATGCAAATCAAAACAACTTTCAGATTCCACCTCACTCCAGTTAGAATGGCCATTATCAAGAAACCTAATAATAACAGGTGCTGGAGGGAATGTGGCCAGGAGGGATCACTACAACAATGTTTGTGGGAGTATAAACCCACTCAACCTCTATGGAACGCAGTATGGCAGTTCAACATAGAGCTCCCCTATGACCTAGCATTCCCAGTCCTGGGCATTTACCCAAGTGTCCAGAAACAAGGTCATACTAATGCCACTAGCACAAATATGGTCATTGCAGCAATATTTACCATAGCTAAGATATTGAACCAACCCAGATGCCTCTCTGTGGATGAATGGATCAAGAAGATGTGGTACTTATACACAATGGAATTCTATGCTGCCATCAGAAAAACGACATCACCCCATTTGTAAGGAAATGGAAAGACTTGAAAAACTCAAATTACGTGAAGCAATCCAGATCCAAAGGAATATAGGCTCCATGGTTTCCCTCATTTGTAGCAATTAGTACACATCTAGGAGTCTCCTAGTAGAGGACCACAATAACTCAAAAGCGATGTACATGTGATCATATAGGATGAGACTAATCAAAATGAACTTTAGGCTATGGAAACAAGAGGTCTATGTTTGTGATCGTTGTTCTCAAGGTACTATGGGAAGTTATTTCTTTTCTCTTTTCCCCCTTATGGTTTATCTCATGTTGTTACTTCACCTGAATTTTTGCCTGGTATATTATATATACATTTATTTGTTTATTTGAAATAGGGAAGGGAAGGGGAAAAACAGGATATTGGAAAGGGTGGGGAAAGGAAAGTGGGAGAAAATCATGAGAAGGGGTGTCAACATACAAGAAGTAATGTTCCCACTACCTGAAAAATGTAACTGTAACCCCTCTTTACATCACCCCAACAATAAAATATAATAAAAAGAAATGATAAATAATTTTCCATAAAATGGAGTAGGGAAACTGATGAAATTGAGACATGCCATCTATAAAGCTGGCTCCACAGTCTCTCTGTTTTCATTCCCCAATTACTTTTCTGGCTCATTCCACCCACCTGCCTTGCCCATTCTCAGATCACCACATTGGCTTCTGCTTCAGGACATTTGTGTTTACTACTCCATTGTCTGGTTCAGGTGTCTATCTAATCTATTAACCCCTTTCAATTGGGTCTCTGCTCGATATTTACCTTTATCAGAAATGTTTAAGAGTGTTCGCCCTACCAATCCAACTATACTTTCTTCATTCTCCCTGTCTCCCTATTAAACTGAATATATATATGTTCCCTCTGAATTAATGTATTAAAACATTAAAACATTGAGAAGGGGTATCAATGTGTGAGAAGTAATGCACCTTCTCTCTGGCAGATATATGATGCTTAATTGAGAAAAAAAAGCTCTAACATCAATATGGCTATCTTTTGGTGACCTCTTAGGACATAATTAAGGTTCAATGAATCCTAAGAGCAGATACTTGATTGAACAGGATTAATGTCCTTATAAGGAATAGCAATGGAGAATTTCTCTTTCTCTCTATATCTGTCTCTTGTCAAGCATATAAAGAGGTCAAATGATATTGGTCAAGAAATATGGCAGCCATTTACACATCAATAGGAGAGTCTGCAGATTGAAACCTATCTGTGCCAGAGCTCTAATATTAGAGTTCCCAGGGTTCTGTGAGGATGGATTTTATGTTATACCACTGAATCTATTGTATTTAATCATGGTAGCCATGCAAACTTGCACATTACCCTGTCTTCATAACTGTAATGAAGAAAATAAGCAGAGAGGTAGGAGGATGGGTAGGTAGGTAGACAGATGGATGGATAGATAGATAGATAGATAGATAGACAGATACATAGATAGATAGATGGATAGATCTTCTTTGAAACTATTGTATCCTAAAGCTACATTTCTGTCTTTAGCATGTGTCCCACCTAGAAAGGAGGTAATAGGTCATTAGAGCAAAATATTTTATTATTTATTACTGAATCCCCAACACATACAAGAATGAGATGTGGTAGATGGCCAACAGGTATTTGCTAGACAAATGAGAGTTCAGATTTAATATCAGATCAGACTTTTGTCTGTTGTTTAGATATCCTTTCCCCTCATCTGAAACAGCAAGATCATTCTGAAGCAAAAACTATCGGAAAAAAATGTATCTGATGAGTTTGTTAGTTTGGAATCGTAAGGTACAGCAAGAAATTCTCTTTTCTGGTGTCAAAAATAAGGCACATCATTACCACTGGTAAGGAGTAACAAAGAAAAGCCCAAAAAGAGAGTATGAAGATCTCTTGAGGAAACAGGGATGCTACTCCAATCTGAAGTTATGTTGCTACATAATGCTAGATGGCATGGGGAATACAAGCACAAAAGGCATATCATTTCTTGTTATTTCAAAGAGAAGAGCAGTTATACTTGCTCTTCCAGTTGTCAGACGTGTTTTTCCATATTACCAGCATCCACAATAGCCAGCTAGAAACTGAGGGCTGACAGTTCTATTGATAGACTAGAGCAACACACAACAGTCTGTCGAGTTTCACATTTACATCTTCGAATCTAATGTGTTTTCATTCCCTCATGAAATCAATTCCATAGCAATTAAATAACCAGCCCACAAGGCATTTTAATATCCCAGTCAGTTATCTATATATAGTCCTAGAAAAGAAAAGGTAATTAGAAGTGACCTACTCCCCCAGTGTTGAGGGACACATTAAATAAGCCAGTGTTTCATCATTACTTTAAGAAGGTCTCACTAAATCTGTTTCATTCTTAATTCAGTCCCTCTCAGTGACATGCTCTTGAGTCTTTTTATTTGATTCCTGGAGGACTTGGACTCTAAAATGGTTGTTCTTATCTGGGATTTTGTCTCATTTGTGTGTGTGTGTGTGTGTGTGTGTGTGTGTGTGTGTGCGCGCGCACGCGCGTGCATGGGCACAAGTGTGAATTGAAGCATTTGCTAAAATAGGCTGTGTTTTTAGCTAGGAGATGAAACCATCACATATACACAGTACTGGATAAAGTAGGCTTTGAAAGATCTGAACGGACTTATGGAAAATGAATTTCCAAACCCTCATCCATTTGAATGTTTTGAGCTGAGCTGAGCCCTGCCAGTGGAGAATTCCTCGGCAGACCAAGAAAAAGCAATAATAAGGTATTGCCAAAAAGATGTGGCCCCACTTTATTGGTCTTTTCTCTGAAATGTTAGTTTATGATTTCAGATCAGAGTTTGCACGTAGAAGAAAACACAACTAACCAAACGATCTACAGAGTTTGTGATTTAGCTTTGTGAAACCAAGTTTCATTCCTGGGTCTGCCTCTTACTAGCTACTCCACTAGCCTTCACAATCCCTGAGCTTAGATGGCCTCATCTATATATTAAGGAAAAGAGGTGAGATTTTCTGATAAGTAGATGCACATTTCTTTGCCTGTTATCAAGTAAAACTCAAGGTGCATCTTAAAACCTACTGGCTGCTGATGGTTCACACCTATAATCCTGTCTGAGGTCAGGAGGATGAGATCTGAGGATTACAGTTTGAAGACAGCCCAGGCAGACAAATGAAAACTTTACCTCCAATTAAACAGCAAAATATCAGATGAAGAGGTGTGGCTGAAGGGATAGGGTTTCATTACTGGAACAAAAATAAATACATATATGTATGTATACATATAAGCATTATTTATGTGTATATACATGTTATAGGTGTATATATATGTACATATACATATCCATACTTATGCATGCATATTCACATAGTTGTTTTTTAATTCCTTTCCTCACAGGCTTTATTTATTTGTTTGTTTGTTTATTGATTTATTTTTTTTGCCAGTCCTGGCCTTGAACTCAGGGCCTGGGCACTGTCCTTGGGCTTTCTCAAGCCTAGAGTTCTATCGCTTGAGCCACAGCACCATTCCTGGCTTTTTGCCATGTATGTGATACCGATGACTCAAACCTGGGTCTTTGTGCGTGCTAGACAAGCACTCTATCACTAGGATAAACTCCTGGCCCTCCTCCCAGGCTTTATACACACAGTCCCTTTGTTCAAGTCCTCTCTTGGCCTCCTGACTTAAAGTGAGATGCAGGATACGGGAAGAATTTTCTTGAACTCTTTCCTAGCTTTAATATCTGTCGGCTGAGATAAAACAAGTACTCTTATCACCATAAGTTACCTTAGGAATGTTCAGGAAACTTACCTGGGGCTTAAGGGGTCAGACTAAAGTCATATTTACAAGAAAACTTCCACCTGATTAAGAGCATTTTGTTATGGTACTTTTGGAGAAAGAGAGTTGGAAATCAGGAGGTTATTTCTACAAGTGTTAACTGCAAAAACAATAACAACTACATTAATAATAATAAAACCCTGACTTAATTATAAGCCAAAGATCAACTATCAGCAGAATTGTTCTCTAGCCAGCCATATAGTAGAAAATAAGTGCCCCCCCACACTATGACCTGTTTCTTCCATAACCAAAAATCTAAGAACAAACCACAAGGATTTGTGTTAACATAGCTGTGCAAAAGAAACAACTTACTTCCTCCCCTCTCTTTACATTTTATGAGACTGTGACTCACATGCCAAACCTAAATTATACCTAGAATCTTGGTTGCAAAGATTCCCTTGAAACAGATTTTTAGTTTTCTAGCATTATCTTTTTTCTTTCTTTTCCTTTTTTTAATTTTGTTTGTCATGGGGCTCGAACTCAGGGCCTGAGCACTGTCCCTGAGCTCTTTAGCTCAAGGCTATGTGCTCTACCACTTAGCCACAGGGCCATCTCCAGTTTTCTGGCAGTTCATCGGAAATAAGAGTTTCAGGGATTTTCTTTCGCAGGCTGGCTTTGAACCATGATCCTCAGATCTCAGCCTCCAGAGTATCTAGGATTACAGGCATTAGCCATTGGCTTCCAGCAGTTAGCTTTTTAATATAGGGTGATGAACCAGGACATGGGAGGACAATATGTAAAGGACAATACAGAGGATTTATGATGGAACAGGAGACGATGTCCTCACGAATAAAATGAGAGCAAGCTACAAAAGCTCACTTCTATAATCCTAACTACTCAGAAGACTGAGATCCGGAGAATTGCAGTGTGTAGCCAGCCCAGGCTGAAAAGCTCTTGAGATTCTGTCCCCCAAATAAATAGCCAAATGCAGCCCTGAAGTGTGGCTCCAGTGGTAGAGTGCAAACCAAGCAGGTGAGTGAATGAAATCCTAATAGTACTCCCCCAAAATGAAAGAGACTGATTTCCCCAGCTAGGAAAATTGGCTTGAAAAGCACAGGGCAGTTTCTAGAACTAGTGGTGACTAGCGCTCAGGCCCAAGTCCCATTTTGGGAAAGTACTCATCTTTCCTTCAACATCACTGCCATTTGACTGTCATTAGGATTACTCTCCAGGCCATGAGACCCCTGAAGATGTGACATCATCATCTCTATAGACACATATAATTCACTTCAGTGTTTACTTTATATTCAATGTTAAAGAATAAAATTATACATTACATAGAAGTAAGAAAATGCAGCCTATTGCCAAAGGAGAGGGGAAAAAATCTGAGTAGACCTAGATAGCACAAAAGTTGTAATGAACAGAGATCATAAAATAACTATGGCGAGTGTGTTAGAGGATCAGTATGAAAAGGAGGCAACATAAGCCAATAAATGGGCAACTTCGAGAAGTCTTAGAAATGAGAGTCAGCAGAAGACAAACTGATGAACTGAAGACCCATGAACAGAAATTATTACGTAAAATAGGAAAAAAAGAACAAAAAGCAAGCAAATAAGAAATGAAACAGAATGCCCAGTATTATGAGACATCAGACATGTTGATTAATGTACCTAATTGCATGTCTGTAAGAACAGAGGGGGAACCACAGACACAGAGACAAAGTATAGGCAGAAGAAATACTTGAAAAATTAATGACAAGGATTTTCCAAGAATGATGAAGGAGCCAAGAAGAAAGATAAAGATATTTGTGACTCTAGACAAACCTCTCAGATCCAAAAATAAAGGGAGAAAAGATCAGGATATGGGGAGGGGAAATAGAACATTACATGCAAGAAAAAAGTGAATGAAGTATAAGAGATATGATTCACACTGTTGAGGGATTGCCTGGCATACATGAGACTACCTTCAACCCCAACATTTCAAGAATAGTAACAAAAAAGGATGGGAGACCAGAGGTGGATCCCAAAGCTGCACTTACAGAGGAGAGTTGATGAACCATGATCTAAAATAGAGCTTCTCAAATTCTTTCCACTTTTCCCTTCTGCCTCTGTAGCCTTGTCTATAGATCCCAATATCCAACCCTAATTATTGAAAATTTCCCAAAACATGTCTTGACTCTTTGTATACCAAAGCTTTAAAGATGCTGTTTCTTTTGTCTAGCATGGCAAGATTAGATCCTTATATTAGAAAATTAACTCTGGATTTCAAGGATGGGTTGTTAGGAGGGGGTGTTTTAGGTAGGGTACAGAAAGAAGCTGTAGCTATGGTTCTAGAAACAGGTAAGCCCAAATAAACTACAGAGGAGGATGCTGTTGGGAAAATGGAAAAGCTATGCAATGAATTCATTGGTTGTGGGGACCAATAAATTTTCTAGAATGCTAGTAGGCAAAGAAATATTTTTAGAGAATGATATTATTTTATTCAGAGTGAAAGAAGTCTGAGAAGACTGTGGCATTTATTTTCTGTGTGATCTATCCACATGGAAAGTATCTTTTAAGTGACTAGTAGTTATATTCTGAAATTCAGATGAGAGCATCAAGAGGAACCTACAGTTTAAATGCCTGGGCTTGTGCTGTGAGGGTAGATAAGCTCCTATGAACACAAATGTGCAGAGGACAAGAGAGTGAAAACCAGATCACAATGATGTCACCAGAGCATAGTGCTAGACACCAGAAATGTTGACTCCAATAAAGACTGAGGGTCAGGTATCTTATTTACAAGGTGTTGTCTCTCTCCTCCTAGAAGTTCATAGAGTAACTAAGAGCTTGGAAGGAAATCCTACTATCATTATTCAAAGTTTGGGATTCACAAAGATGTGGCCTAGAAGTACTGGTAATGAACAGAAATCATGAAAGAAGTCTAGCTATTCCTTCTTCATAACACTGAATTAAGTTATCTAATCTGTAACGTGGAAACTGCACTAATTTCATGAATCTAAAAATAAAATCGTAGTTGTTGAAGTATTTAATATGTAGCTAATAACAAAGTATTAGTATATTATCACCATCATCAACCAAAACAATTATGTTTTCACAAACAGGAAGTAGAGATTTGGTGGATTACAGTGCCAGGCCAGCACAGGCAAATAGTGAAAAGAAATTTCATTTTAACAAATAAACTAGTCATAATGACATAATGAGGCACACCTAGAATTTCAACTACGTGGGAAAATAAAAATAGGATCAGAGTCTAAGGGCAGCCCTGGGTAAAAATGCAAGATATGATGGAAAAAATATATATATATATGTGAGAGTATGATTCAAGTGATAAAGCATGAGGCCTTGAGTTCAAACCCAAGCACTATTAAAAACTCTTTTTCATATATTTTATTGTAATTAATAGAAGGGCTACATTATATTTGCCAGATAGAAGGTGCATTACTTCACATACATTGATACCCTTTCTCATGTCTTGGTCCCCATTTCCCTCCCCCCCCCACCCCTCATCTTGTTTTCCCCCCTTCCCTATCCAATTTCAAATAACCAAATACAAATATATCCAATATATCAGATAACAAAGTGAGATACTGTAACAATATGAGATAACCAAGGGACAGCAAAAGAGATGAGAGATAACATAGTACATTAAGGGCAACAATCACTCATTATATGGCTTTTGTTTCTATATCCTAGAGGTCCTTTCATTTAGCGTCATACTGTATGGCCTTATGTATCTAGGTTATTAAAAACTCTTAAAGAAACGTGTCTTTATAAGAAGATGGAATATGGTTACAAAAGAGAACAACAAGACTAAGAGAAAAATAACTTTTAATTTTGAAAAATTAGCCTGTGCATAGACTGAAGACTTGATGTTTATAGAAATAAGGCTATAAGTGATCACAATCCTGGAGAGACAGACAAAAGGATGGAATTAAGAGTATCAATAACAAATTAGAATTGATATTTAAAGATTTTGTTTATAAGTGTGTGTATATGTCTGTGTGTCTGTGGATGTGGGTGTGTTTGTGTGTGAGAAAGAGAGGAGAGAGGAGGTAGGCGTAGCGTTGAAAAGATAGGAAAGATAAGGAAATGTGAGGGAGTTTATAATAGCTTGCCAAGGGACCAATCTATACAAGGAAGGAAAATGTCACTGTTGTACAATTACTCTTGTCTGAACTTCTCTGAAAGTTTTCTGCAATAGAGATAATAGCAAAGTGGATTTGATTGCTTCTCTAGGTAGAAAAGAGACAGTCATCCCCTCTGCCAAGCAGGGCTGAAGTCAGGTAGTTACACTGTGAGGGTCTTGGATGACTTCATAAAACTTCCACCTCGATGAGTGTTATGAACAAGTCTGGGTGTAGGAGCTGAGTATCTGCGACAGAGTGTAGCAGAAGCAAAGCTGAGCTTGGGGCTAGCTCTGTTTCCTCACTACCCTACCTTACTCAGCAGCACTGGTTTGCAGAGCCACACGCAAAGACAATGGACTCATTGCAATTCTAGCCTCTGTAGGAGTAGAAATAACCCAGAAAGGGTCCAGCTAATAGGTAAAGGTTTGTGGTATTTGCAGAGAGCAATGGCAGAGTGTGTGAGTAATGCAAAGTGAACAGGTAAGGTATATGGAATCACAGGAAGGAGAGAGGAAATGAGCAAAATAGATAGATCCATGAGTAAAGTCTGAAGTCAGCTATACCATCCCTCTTTTATTTCGTTAATTTCTCTCCCATTTAGCCCATTCTTTCAGCCGATTTTCTTGGAAATTCTACTCTTCTTAACTATATTTCCCCCTTTTTCTCAACCCCACCCTTCATCTTTGCTCTGTGTTCACTAGGTAACATCATTTCCTTCACAGCACTCTGCAGATAGGCCAGAGGTTATGTGTGAATTTCAGCTTCTAGACAATATGATGTATGTTTCCCTTCACACACACACACACACACACACACACACACCTGCATAGAGCTTCTATCAATCTCTCTAGTAGATTTTCCTCATCATCGCTCCTTTAGTACAAGAATTCAACAGTTGGACAGTTGGTTTTAAATCTCTCTATATTTTTAATTGTCTATGTTGATATCAGAGGACTGCCTTCAAAATAAGACATTTCCAAGAATAATTACTGTTGCAATGAATGACCTACAGTGTGGTTTGGTTCATTAATTCCCTCAAGCTGGTTAATGTTCCCTTAAGAAATGTCTGATGTCTCAATCATCATTGACTAATTATTCCAGCTTTCCTGGCCACTTGGGTGTTTTGTGACAACATACCTCAAACAGCTGTGTTTGGTTGTTCAGCAACCAAATATTGTGGACCAGTCGCAGATCCATTGACTGATGTGGAAAAAGATGATCTCATTTATTTTCACATCCGCACACACACATAAATGAGATAAAAATATATCTTCAAGTGCCACTTTACTGTTTTCTTTGCTACAAACACAGAGGATTCATCGCATGTGTACTAAAATTTTTCTTCCTTAATCCAGATATCTTTGGCTATGTAGAAAAGCACACTTTAGAAAGGGAGGGCTCTTTTTTTACCCCATCCTGGGGCTTGAACTCAGGGCCTGAGTACTGTCCTTGGGATTTCTCAAGGCTAGAGCTCTACCACTTGAGCCACAGCACCATTTCTGGCTTGTTCTATGTATGTGGTACTGAGGAATCAAACCCCTGTCTTTGTGCATGCTAAGCAAGCACTCTACCACTAGACCAAATTCCTGGCCCAGTAAGGCTCTTTTTGAGACACTTTCACTTTTCTCTTGCCCATCTCCCATGCCACCTTATTTCATTAACCTCTCTGAAATCCAGCAGGGAAACGAACAACCAGGAAACTGAACAGGAATATGCAGCCTTCTCCACCTCCTGTGATCTGTTATGTGAACCAGTATCACTCAGCGGCTTAAGCTTCTTTTCTTAATTTTCAAAATGTTACTACACCCTCTAATAGGTTTCATTTATGGATAAAAATAATTCAGTACAAATTCCTTGTGGCTTACAAATGTCTGCCAGAATCACAGAACTCTAAAAAGTCATAAACAAAAATATGTAAAAAGTTAATAGACTTTTGATTGAACCGTAGGCTGTTTTTATTTTAACAAATCAAAAGAACAAAAATATACTCTCAGTTGTTAGAAATAAAATCACAAATCTTTACATTATATATCAATATTTTAAGCAAATGCATTGAAAGGAAATATAGTATGACATTTTTATGTTAATAACTTAAAATACTGCCATTATTATTTTCACTGAAATGTTTACCTATGACCTTTCACTTAGAATTTACTACATATCTAAATATCAAATGTAGGCTCAGAAAAATGGATTTCCATTTCAATTTCCATTTTTTTTAAACCATACCAGGGCTTGACCTCAGGATCTCAGGTTCTTGCTTATTTTTCACTCAAGGTTGGTACTCTACCATTTGAACCACACTTCCAATTCCATCATTTTCATTTCTATGTGGAATTCCTGACAAAGTAAAAGCACCATCAAAGTAGGAAAGCCAGATTTGGTCCTAGTAATGGTAATAGTGCTGTACAGCATGAGGAGTATATATAATTTACCTTTGTAAATATTTGGGGAAAATCTCAAAATGATTTCACAGGAAGCCTTGTCATGCTAAACATGGCCTTTAATGAGAAATACCAGCCCAGGAATAAACTCATTTCCAATAAAGCTAACTCAACTGTTTGATGCCTGAAGAAGCTCATAAGGATTCCAGAAGCAAAAATAGTGTTTACTCAGTATGTGCTAGGAAAGGAAATCTTTTCATTTAGATGCTCAGATTACCTAGCAATATTCAGCAATGAGCATGGTGGCTCCGGAAACTATCAAGACAAAGACAAAGGGATGTGGATTTCATTTCACATCGAGATAAGCCCCAACTACAGCAGGAACATACAACCAAAGTGACTGTGCACAGGAGCAAAATAATTGCCGTGATGAGCCTACCAAACTCACCTTTCTGCATGTAATGACACGCCAGTGCACTGTCTGTGTGAGAAAAAAGTTGGCTTCTCTACCACAAGGAAAAGATTTGGTATTAGCTAACATTGGCTTTAGTCAACTACTGAAGGCCTTCTTCCTACTCCTTTTTCTCTTCTTCTCTTTCCCCCTCAACTTTCTTCTTATTTTTCTTCCTGTTGTTACCAGAGCATTTCCACAGGAACATATGGTCTGATCCATATAATATAGTCCTAAGTAACAAGCCACAATTTCTCCTCATTTTGAATAGATGAATCCTTGAGTGACCACACTATCTCTTTGTGGCTAGAAATCTGGAAGCTTTAACTTGATGTTTCCAAATAAGGGTTCCAGTTCCCTAGATAATGCCATGAATTGTACGGGCCTTAGGTGAAGAAACAGACATCTGTACAAAATTCTCTTTTAGAGTAGTGGGGAATGAATTAAGTGGAGACCATAGCATTGTCCTTTTGGGATCATAAAGAGCTGCAAGGAACAGAATGCCAACTTGTGGAGTAGCCACTGTGGACCTAGCCTTGCCTACTCCTAATCCTTGCCAAGATGTCCCAGACACAATGGCTTTCTCAGAGAATGTCTCCTGACAGGGAAGGAGCTGAGCGGGCAGAGTCAAAGGGCAGAAGCTGCATCTGATCTTCCCCTCAAAGTGATCTTTACCTAGAAGGGACACCTATTTCCTCCTTTCCCAGCAATGTAAGACGTGAATTGCAACAGCAAAAAAAAAATGTGTAAAGAGACACAAAGCACATTGCTTGGAGGATAGTTGAAGCCATTAACCTTTATGAAAAGAAAAAGAAGAAAGAAGGAAGGAAAAGCTTCCTTCATTCCAAATGCCTAGAAAATTGTTACAGTCACTTTGAAAAGGAGTCTTTTCTCAAATCAGCCTAAAAACCTCCTCTGTGGAGCCAATTTATTCTTCATCTTTACCATGACAGAGATCATGACAGATGATGGCTATTTCTGTGAAAATTTCATTTGAAATCTATTGCTAAGGCTGTAAATGGGTACCAAAGTAAGGACTGTATCTGAGGGAAAGTGTAGGTCCTCTGGCAGGAAAGTTAAGTTCTAACAGTACTTCTAAAGTAATAGAAAGGAAAAAAAGAAGGAGGGAGATAGGAAGGAAGAGAAATAAAAAGAAGGCAAGTACAGAAGTAAAAGAAGGAAGGGAGGAAGTAAGGAAATAAAACAGGAAGAGAGGAAGGGAGAGGAAGAGAGAAAAGGAAGGAGTATAAAGAGAGGGAGAGAAAGAGGGAAGGAAAGAGGGAAAGAAGAAAAGAGTCATGGAGGGAGGGCATGGCAACTGAAAAGGGCAATATCACAAAATTTATAATAAGTACTGGAAAGAATAAGAACAAAAACAAAAGCAAACGGGGGAAAACAAGATGAGGGGTGGGGGAGGGGGGAAGGGAAATGGGGACCATGACATGTGAAAGGGTATCAATGTGTGGGAATTAAGGCACCATTTATCTGGCAAATATCATGTAACCCTTCTATTAATTACAATAAAAATATATTAAAAAAACAAAAGCAAAAGACATTTTATATCAAAGAGTTGATCATCTCCTTCACAGCCTTCTCTTGGTAAAATTATATCAGAATAGATCAACAAGAGAAGTTACAGAGATAAAGCAGAAAGTTACAAGGTTTTACAATAGTAAAAAATAGTGCATACTTTTTAAATTTATGAATGCCTCCTATCTAGAATTTTCTACTGTATATTGTCAGAACATGGCAGACGCCAGGAAACTGAAACCAGAGAAAGCAAGACAAAATCAAAACAAAAGGAGACAAAAGACAGCTATGCTCATTATGCTTTATGCTTGGATGAACCCTGAAAATAGGGGCTCGGGGCCAGGAACTTGGCCTAGTAGTTAAAGTGCTTGCCTAGCATGCACGAAGACCCGGGTTCGATTCCTTGGTACCACATATATAGAAAAAGCTGGAAGTGGTGCTGAGGCTCAAGTGGTAGAGTTCTAGCCTTGAGAAAGTCCAAGGATAGTGGTCAGGCCCTGAGCTCAAGCCCAGGACTGGCCCATTTGTTAGGAAATGGAAAGACTTAGAAAAAATCATATTAAGTGAAGTAAGTCAGACTCAAAGGAACTTAGGCTCAATGGTTTCCCTCATTCGTCATAATCTGTAGAAACCTTGGGCTCTACTAGCAGAGATTTGCAATAGAGCAAAATCTTGATACATAAGGACATATAATGTGAAGCTAATTGAAAGGATCTCCAGGATAGTGAAACAAAAGCCATATAATGAATGATTGTTGTCCTTAATGTACTATGTTGTCTCTCATCTCCTTTGCTGTCCCTTGGTTATCTCATATTGGTATAGTATCTCATTTTGTTATCTGATTTATTGAATTTATTTGTATTTGGATATTTGAAATTTGATAGGGAAGGGGGGAAAACCAAGACGGGGGGGGGGAGGGATACGGGTACCAAGACATGTGAAAGGGTATCAATGTATGTGAATTAATGCACCTTCTATCTGGCAAATATCATGTAACCCTTTTACTAATTACAATAAATAAATAAATAAATAAATAAATAAAAGAAAATAGGGGCTCAATTTTCTGTTTCCTTTGTTCAAAAGAGGAACTCAGCTTATCTTCAAAATAAAAAAAATCTTGTCATATTTCTTTCAGGCACATGGTCTCTCTCTGATTTATTAATCTCTCTTATTCCCACCTACACACACACACACACACACACACACACACACACACACACACACACCTTTAAGATAGACTTCCTTTCATTCTAGGGGTTTGGAGTCCTGTCTATAGCTAATTCCTCCTTACATTAAGGGTTTATCTTCTAAAAACTTTCCCAGACTCCTCAGGTTGTCTGCGGGGAGGAATGCTTTGTGTCCATCTCTGTTGCACTCTTGTTTGCTTACTTCTGATGTTTGTTTTAATTTTTTGTTTTCACATTCATCAGTGCATGTAATCCACTGAGAACTGTTTCTTCCTTAGGTTCAGTAGGAATATCTCAAGAGTTTTCTTCAAAACTGCAATCCCTACCACGGTTTCTAAACTAAGATATGCTTTAGAAATGTCAACTATTGGTTTTGAAACAATATTAGTTTTAACACTATCCAAGAATTATTGAGTAGAAACAGAAGCCACTGTGTTGTTTGTTATTCTAAATATGCAATCATCTTTACTGTCAAACTCTATACTACAGAATCTTGGGAATCCTTCAAAAATGATGTTTATCTTTTACACACATCTTCTTGAAAAATATTGAATGAGTGGATAAATGAACAAATGAATGAATGAAAACTGTAAAGGAAGATACAAAAAATATTACCCTAAGTATTTCAACCTCCTTCAAAAAAAACCTGAGAGTATAAATAATTAAAAAGTATTTGCTTCATATTTATGTAGCCTAATTGCTTTGTCGTTTTAATTATAAGCTTATAATTATAACCAATAAATAATCCTGCCTAATTAGAGTTCTAAGCTCTTTCCCAGAGTGAACAATGACATGATTTTAGAATATAATAAATATATAGAATATAATAAATTCACCAAAACAGAATTAAATTAAAATGATTATAAATTTATGTTCAAAAGTAACATATTGAGTATATGTAAAATATATACATAGTGTATTTCTAAATAGTATTTTGCATAAAATGTCTTCAACTCACACTTGCTGTTTGATCATCATAACTAGAAAAATGAAAGTTAACCATGATATGGAATTTTGCAGTCATGTTTTAAGTCTCTCATTCTATTTAGAATTTTTTCAGTTAACATTTTTCCAATAGACACAACAAACTGGTGGAAAGAGTAATCGAAAAATGGTTTAAAAAGACAACATAGCCTCTGATGTCACAATAGAGAATTTTTCCATGACATGGTTCACATGTATAACCCCAGCTCCTTAGGAGGATTACAGTTTGAAGATAGCCTAGCCAGGAAAGTCTGTGAGACTCCTCTCCAATTAACAAGCCAAAAGCCTAAGTGAAGCTGTGGTAAAGTGCCAGCCTTGAGAGAAAAACCTAAGGGACAATGTCCAGGACCAGAGTTCAAGCCCCAGTACTAGTGCATGCGTACACACACACACACACACACACAAAGATAGGACTTGGTTCCAGTTTAATAGGAACTGAGGAACATTATAGCAAAGGCTTTAAAAAAAACCATTAACATTGGTTGGCCTTAGAGAAATCACAGATCCACAGCTGGAGCACAGATTCAAACCCAGCAAATCTACTTAGGGAACAGGTGACTGAAAAGTCACTGAACCTCTCCTGCCTCCCCAGTCTCCCAACTCTAAAATGCAGGCAGGCAGGCAGGCAGGCAGGCAGGCAGGCAGGCAGGCAGGCAGGCAGGCAGGCAGGCAGGAAGGAAGGAAGGAAGGAAGGAAGGAAGGAAGGAAGGAAGGAAGGAAGAAAAAGCTGTTTTATGGGATTATTGTGAAAATCAACTGTGATCTTCCATGAAAAACACTTAACTGTGACTAGCACACCATAAATTTTAGCAATTAATATCATCATAGGGACACGATATCTGAATTCAGAGGAAGTAGAGATTTTTGTGTAGGAGGTGCACTGTTACTTTCCTCCCACATGCTTGTTTCTCACTTCCTGTCCTCTGAAAGGCTGTCTGAACTATAAACAAAGAAGAATTTGAGGGAATAAATACTGAAAGGTTTTGCTTCATGAAATTCCAACCAAAAATTTATTCACAACCATTCAGAAACAAGAAAATGATGGGACAGAAAAATGTTTTAAAGGTCAAAATGAAAACTGTTCAGGTGACAATATAAAAACAAATCTACTCAAGTCCACCTATCTGCATGCAGAGACTCCCAAGTCCAGCATCCATGCCCAGAGCTCCCCTCCCTACTCAGTGTCCAGGCCCAGAATAGGGAAGCAAGGCTTCCTAATGAGATTACCCAGCCAAAACCTCTGACCCTCAGATCAAAGAAAATATCTGATAAAAAATATCTGCTTCAGCCCATAAACAACATGTATGTGCTCATCCTTAGAACACACTGGAGAGCGATGGAGATGTCAGCTCCAATTTAAAAGAGAGAACATCAGGAAAACACAGAAAAAGTACCCAAAGATGTTGAGGATGTAAGGATGCAATCTCGCACGGAAAGCTCTAGATGAAAGGATTCTTTCTTTAGAAATTCATGGGAGCAGGGAGTATAAATCAATCATACAGAATTTGCCTGGCATATAAGATCCAAGACTATATTTGCAAAAGGACAAAGAGGAGAAAGAGAGAAGGAAGCGGAAGGGAAGGGGGTAGAAGGGAAAGAAGAGGAAGAAGAGAAGAAAGAGAAAAGAGGAGAAGGAAAAGGAAGACGAGGAGAAAGGAGGAGGGAGAGGAAAGAGGGAAAAGGAAAAAGATAAATAGAACGAAGAGAAGGAATAGGAAGAAATGGAGAAGTCAGAGGAGGAGAAAAGAGGAAGAGGAGGAGGTGGTGGAAGCAAGCAGTTGCCAAGGACATATCAAATGACTTGGAGCAAACAGACAAAATCTGTTGGCTTTGTATTTCAGATTAGGAAGAAACAATTCCAAAGGAGGTACATAAATATACAAGCATCCCTTCACATGATGATATAGAGATAGAGGGAAGATGTCATGTTAGAATCTTTCGTATATCCTCAGTCAACAGTGTTGAGTGCTGAAACCATGTAGTCAGTCAATGTAGGTAAAGCAAGGGAAGAGTTCCAGTGGAGGGTGTGAAACTTCCACCCAAAGGTGAGCAAGAAGCTTTCCAAACAGGGGTGCTCCTGTATTCTCTGTATCTGGACCAAATTCTGCTTAGTCACACAGAATTCTTGAGCTAGGATTTTTTTTGATAAATTTGTTTTTATAAGGCCTACCCAAATCCTAAGCATACTACACATCTCTGCCTAGTGAACACTGAAAAGCTGTGTATATAGTTTTAATGAATGATGGCATCTTTTAGGCATTCCAAATTTACAATCTAAAGGAATGTTAGAAATGTAGACTGTAAAACGTTAGAAAACTTTAATTTTTTCCTACTATCTATTTGAGTAGCATATTTACTATATTCTCTGTGTTGGTTATTTTTAGGAAAAAATGGAACTGAGATTTCTGCTCAGAGTCAGATTCAGATTCTAGAAATACTACTGAGAAATAGTCTCAATCAATAATTTATTTTTCTAAAAAGGATCTGAGGGGACCTAGGGCTTAAACCATAAATCAGTCCATTCATGATAACACTCTGCTCCTGAGCACAATAGATACATAATAGTACTGAATAAAAATGAATGCTTTTGTTCCTGAAAAGACTAAACATAGAACTCCCCTATGACCCAGTAATTCCACTACTTGGCATTTACCCAATCGCCCAGAAACAAGGACATAATAAATCTTACAAGCACAACCATGTTCATTGCAGCACTATTTACCATTGCAAAGATATGGAACCAACCCAAATGTCCCTCAGTTGATGAGTGGATCAACAAGATATGGTATTTATACCCAATGGAATTCTATGCTGCTGTCAGAAAGAATGACATTGCCCCATTTGTTAGGAAATGGAAAGACTTAGAAAAAATCATATTAAGTGAAGTAAGCCAGACTCAAAGGAACATAGGCTCAATGGTTTCCCTCATTTGCCATAATCAGTAGAAACCTTGGATTCTTCTAGCAGCGATTTACAATAGAACAAAACCTAGATACATAAGGCCAAATAGTGTGACATTAAATGATTGGACCTCTAGGATATAGAATCAAAAGCCATATAATGAGTGATTGTTGTCCTTAATGTACTATATTATCTCTCATCTCTTTTGCTCTCCCTTGGCTATCTCATATTGTTACAGTATTTCACCTTGTTATCTGATATATTGTATATATGCTTGATTAGTTATTTGAAGTTGGATAGGGAAGGGGGGAAAACAACATGAGCGACCGGGGAAATGGGGACCATGACATGAGAAAGGGTATCAATGTATGTGAAGTAATGCACTTTCTATCTGGTGAATATAATGTAGCCCCTTCTATTAATTACAATAAAAAAATATGAAAAAATATTTTAAAAATGAATGCTTTTTAATACACCCTGTTCTTAATACTAAGTGTTATAAGACCTGACTTCATTAAGAAAGCATTGTTTTAATTTAAAAAATCTATTACAAATACTAAGTTAAAAGGGTCCAGTAGCAGAATCAGAGGAACATTATTATTTCTGGAGCTGTTCCTGCTCATGACAGGTAATTGCGGGCATAGATGCCAACTCAAAGTAGGTCGAGAGCTCCTGGGCTGGCCTTGTGCCCCCCTCATCCCCCACCCCTGCCGTGTTGAAGCTGTCAATGAGCTGAGCACACACCTGGTAAAGGAGCACTGTGTCATTAACCATCAGGATAAGTCCAAGAAGAAAGAAACGGGACAGTCATGCTGCACCAGTCTAGTCACCTGCATCTGCAAAAAGGAATGCTGGTACGCAGGCACTAGAAGAGTCTATTCAGGAAGCCAGATCAATGAGCGATAAACTGTGGTCTCTTTCTGTATCTTGACCATCTGTGTCAGGAGAAACCTGTGTATGCACTCTGTTCCCAACAACAGAACCAGCCTGCCCTAGGGGAGACATCTGAGGAAAATGTTCCATTTGAACTAGTATGTTCTGTCCTATTTAATAGCTCTTTCCTGCAAATATTTTTACCTTTCTATCATATAAATATTAAAACCTAGGGGTATTGCTTTTTTCTTCTTTGTAAGAAGTCTTTCTGAACTTTTTATAAGTTTCATTTAGTACTTTAGTTTTAGAGCACTTTCACAGACATTAGCATTGCTTCATTGTTCCAGTAACCTCATCTTTCTAGTCCGACTTTTAGGATAAGGAAACTGAGGCCTATGTACTCAGAACAGGATCAATTCTTTCCCTTGCTAGAGATCAGTAACCGTCAGAGATAATTCCAGCCTTGTCCTTTAAAATATACTACTTCAGAAATTCAAACCAAAGCAAGAAAATAAGCTGACTAAATGCATTTCCTCTTCACAAGTGAAGGTAGATTGTATAGGAGACTCAGAGAATTGAGTCAGAAAGAAGCAAGAATAGAAAGAATAAAGATAAAATGACCAGTCTACAAAGAACCAAAGGAAGGGGGACGGAGAACTGGAGCTAAGAAAAGCTAGAACAAGCCTCCTCAACATGAATTTGATTTGGCCTGGCATCTCTGACCCTTTCAATTCAATCTCTTAAGTTTCACTTTGTATTTTTTCCATTTTACTGCCAGCTCACTACTCTTCCATCCAAATGAGTCCCTAGTGCTTGATTCTAGTGATTTACCTAAAACTGACAATAAAAGGTGTTTATGTGCCAGGGCATTTACAACATAAGGAACGGTCGATTACTAGAATTACTAAAGAAGACAGCCCTGATTTCCACAGCCTAAGAGTGGGAATTCCCTGTTGAGAGCTGCCATTTGCATCTATCCAGCCGAGTGAAGAGTGGAGAGTAATTGCCATGAACTTCAAAGCATGTGCTTTGAATTTTTAGTGAAACACTGAGTGATTTTTACACAATAAAACTCAAGATCGGGGGGCCGGGAGTTTGGCCTAGTGGTTAAAGTGCTTGCCTAGCATGCATGAAGACCCGGGTTCGATTCCTCGGTACCACATACATAGAAAAAAGCCGGAAGTGGTGCTGAGGCTCAAGTGGTAGAGACTTCTAGCCTTGAGAAAATCCAAGGACAGTGCTCAGGCCTGAGCTCAAGCCCAGGACTGGCAAAAAAAAAAAAAAACTCAAGATCGGAAATAAAGCTATATAAACTCAAGGCTGAATCCACCAAATAGAATCAAGCCATATTACATGTACTTTCCTAGTACTTTTGAAATGATAGAGAAAATAGCAAGAGCTAGTGAATCTGAGAGGAACAACTGGTTTGGGGCATGTTGAGGATGGTGCTAGAATCTGTTCCAGAGGTATACTGAGTTTTAAACGAGGCTATGTCACAGAACTTTGTTAAAGTTAATGCTGTATAGAAGTAATTAGAAGCTTTTGAAGTTTTTTTTATTGTTGGGATAATGTATTAAGGGGTTATAGTTACATTCATCAGGTAATGGGTACATTACTTCTTGAACCTTGACACTCATGTTTTTCTCCCCCTTTTCCTCTTCCCACCCTCTCCCAATCTTCTTGTTTTCCCCTTTCCCTATTTCAAATAAACTAATAAACATATATACAATATATCAGGTAACAAAGCCATATACAGTAACCACACGAGTGGGGAAAAAAGAGAAAAGAAATAACTGCACATAATACATTAAGAACAACAATCACAAGGATAAACCTGTTATTTCCATATTCTAGAGTTCATTTACATGCCAGTACTAGAATTTGACCTCAAGGCTTCATGTTCTCACTTGGCTTTGTTGCTCAAGTCTAGCATTGTACCACTGTACCATTGTACCATAGCTTCAATTCCAACTTTGGAGATAATCGTCTCATAGACTTTTCTTCCCAGGCTAGCTTTGACTACAATCTAGATCTCAACCTACATAACTGGAATTACAAGTTTTAGAGGCATTTTTGGAGAATATATATATGCTTCAATGTTATTATCAAAGGGTAAATGCTAATATTAATAAGATTTTTAAAATCATAATGCAAACCCTTTTTTTGTCGGTCATGAGACTTGAACTCTGGGCATGGGTGCTATCCCTGAGCATTCCAGCTCAAGGCTACCACCCTACCCCTTAAGCCACACCACCACTTCAGGTTTTCTAGTGGTTAATTGGAGGTAAGAGTCTCATGGACTTTAGTGCCTGGGCTGGCTTTGAACCGTGATCCTCAGATCTCTGCCTCCTGAGCAGCTAGGATTACAGGCGTGAGCCACCATGTCTGGCTACAATGTAAACCCTTTAAGTCTTAACTCTGAAATTCAGCAGGGTTGACATGTTCTGTAAAAACAATGTCATAGTATTTTTTTTATTTCCTTAGGAAATGGCATGAAAAGCACTGAAAATTCTTTCACCGCTCTCTATAGGACCAGCTCCTTTCCATTTTAAGTTAAAAAATAATGTTTTCTATGCAAAAATCTGCAAGTGAAAATGACATCTCAACCTATAGATTATCATCAGAGCTGGATGGAGGAGCCAGATTGTGTTGATTCCTTTTGCTGTTTTTGTTCTTAATTTTTTAATTACTCTGGTAACTTTTGAGACAGTCACGATTTTTGGTAGTTTCAATCTTTCCAACATAATAAGATCATGGGCCATTCCCTTGTTAAGCATTTACTGAAATCCTGTTTCCTGAGCCCAAAGCTAGACTGAATGACTCGTATTTGCACAGTAGTTGGAAACATGCACAGCCTTTCTCCACACATCTTCTTCTCTAATCCTCATGACAGCCCTGAATGAGAGGTAGGACAGGTCTCTGTCAGTGACATTTAACAGAGTAGAAAAGCAAAAAGGGATTTAATGACTTGACCCAGGTTACAGGGCCAATTGACAATAGAAAGAGGATTCAAATCTCAGTGAGTAGTACACTTTCCATTTTGTGCCTGGAAATATCATTTTTTAAATATAAACCTTAAGATTCCAAGTGATTGAATTCTAGGATGTGTTTTCACATTGGAGATGTTTTGATTTGATAATTTACAGTGATGTTCTCACTTATTGACAGCTTACTTAGTGCTTCTTAAGGTTTTGGTGCAGCTGTTTAACAACATTGCTTTATCACTCTCCCTAGGCTGTCAAATATCCTGCAAACCTATTTCTTCCCAAGTACATGCATGAATGGTTGACTAGATGACAAGCACAAAAGAAGCTACATAATGAACATGACACACAAAGAAGGCCAAAGATGGTCAAATCAGCTTAGACCACATACTTGGTTGTTGACTCTGTTGATTTTAATTGTCCAATATAAATGGGTAGCCTAAAGGTCATTTTGGATAGGATGCATACTTGGCATTCTCTAAAAACTGGTTTGCCTGCATTCCTCAAATAGGAGAACGACATAAAGTTGTAATTCTAGGAATGAAGTTGGCCTCCAAAAGGAGGAAAAGAAGAAAAAGAATGAAAGGAAGAAATTCATGATGCTAGAATACATATTAATACCCTGCGTTCTAGCTTTCTAACACAAACTAAGAATAAAAGATAACCTGAGCACCAGTGGCTCATGCTGGTATTCCTGGTATTCCTATCTACTCAGGAGGCTGAGTTGAGGATCATTGTTCAATACTAGCTCAGGAAAGTCTGTGAGAGTCTTATCTCCAATTAACTATCAGAAAATTGGAAGTGGAGATGAGACTCAAAGTGGTAGAGTTCTAACCTTGTAGAATAAAGCTCAGGGACAGTCCCCAGACCCTAAGCTAAAAAAAAAACAAACAACAAGATAGCAGCTGCTGGTTCACACCAGCAGCTCTCTCTCTCTCTCTCTCTCTCTCTCTCTCTCTCTCTCTCTCTCTCTCTCTCTCTCTCTCTCTCTCTCTCTCTCTCTCTCTCTCTCTCTCTCTCTCTCTCTCTCTCTCTCTCTCTCTCTCTCTCTCTCTCTCTCTCTCTCTGTGTATGTGTATGTGTATGTGTATGTGTGTATGTGTATGTGTATGTGTGTGTGTGTATGCGCATGTGTTGTGTGTTGTGTGTGTGGCGTCTGTTTCAGGTATGATTCTCTCCAAGGTTCAAAGAAATACATAATTCTCTCAGTGAGCTTTGGCCTTCAAGTTTTGTTTCTAGTAATAAACTGTGAGAGATTTAAGAACTGTCTAAAATATTAAATATTGTAGGATTCCTACTGAAACTGTAACTAATTCCCCTACTTTAAGCTAAGGATGCCTGCCTGATGTTAATTAATAATCTTTACATACCAGGGGAAACATTTTTATTCCAAGGAATCTACCAAGTCTTTGAATTCTCTTCAGACTTTAACTCTATAAATTAAAGAACATTTCCAAAAGCATTAAATACACTTTATCTAGAAGGCATTTACCACAATGCAACAGTATTTTTCCTTATGTTTTTTTACCCTTGGATTCATGTTTATGATAGGATAATTTATTGTTGAAGCAGCAAGTCAACACCTGGTCCTATTGGAAATAAAATTAAGATGACATTTCATTAAGACAGTGAATCATTAAAATGTTCTGCCATGCAAACAAATACAAAGTGCTTACATTAAATAAGCAGCCTGATTGTATAAGATTCTGGTAATACCTAAAGACCTAAACCGAACATAAAGTTCAGTTTCCCTTATGAAACCCAAAAGGAAAGTACAAATACTGTCTACTGACTTACACAGTTAAGCAGAGAATAAAAGAATAATTCAGCAGACTTCCTACAAGAAGAGATGTTACCCCATCATCACACCAAGGCTGGATGGGGTAAGGGCAGAAAGCAAATTGACAAGACTGGCTGTGTATATCTGAGTATACCTGGACTTTTGAAACAATTCACTTGCCCTCTCTCAGTGGCCTTTGGCATGTGCCTCTTATTAGAAGTGATTAATAGACACATTAGCTGTGTGCAATGCCCTTAGATAAAGAGAGGGGGAGATGAGAATTGGTCTAACTGAGGTATGGACCCCTGCTGACATCATGGGAACCAAGCCCACTGAGTGAACAAAGGCAAGAGTAATTCTAGAGTTTTTCATTTGAGTTTTATTTCTAAATCCTCCTATGTACCAATTTTCATTTCATTATTTAGATTCCTATTTAGTCAATGTTGTTTTCTCACAGCTCTACTCACAGAGGACCAAATTCTTATCTTTAATGCATACTCACATTTGCTAATAAATTAATCAAGAGCTGTGTTCATGCATTTAACAACTGCATTTGCTACCATGGAATATTTCTAAACCTGATGCTACATTTGTAATCTTAAGTACTGCTTAATGAGTACAAATCATTCTGAGAAACAAAATACCAAGAAGTGGTAACTATTTGGAAATCTAAACCTGCCCTCAAGTATCTTAATAACAAATTTATACGTCACTCACATTCACTAAGTTGAAATATTCCTTTTACGATACATTCTCCTTAGGGGCCAGATAATGTCTCTTAAACAATCCCCTGAAGAACCCTAAGGTTCACGGAGTCTCCTAAAAAGAACTCACTTTAAGTCAAGGGTAGAAAGCAGTCCTACCAAAATACATCTTCCTGATAGATGTGGCTTATCGGCCTGTTCTGACAAGCCGGAGGATATATATTAATATACATATCTGAAATTGACCTATGTTTCTTGCTCTGTGTATACCTCCCATATTGTCCTCAGTGGTTGGAAAAACTACTGGGCAGCCTATAAAATCTGCTTGTGATGTTAATATGTAAACGATCCATGACTGACAAACTCCCTTCATGGACATCAAAGATCTTGTTTATGCTTTTGTTTAAAGGGCTATTTAATGTTGGTTCTTCAAATAAGCCATTTAGGCTTATTACATGGAAGTACCACAAATGCTTGAAAAAAATTGAACTGTTTCCCCTTTGAAACTTTCACAACCTCAGAACAAGTTCTTGATCTATAGGTGCTAATTAATCTACAGATAACTTATAGGCTCACAAGAACCTGGAGATCTATAGGCAAGCAAATATATTGTAATGACTTTTTGCTATTGCTTTTTAAAATGGAAACCTTGCCAAAAAGTATGAATCAAATATCAGTCCTCTTCCGTATTACTAATTCCTTCACCAAAGTATTCCATCATCCCTACTGAATTCTGCATGAATTTAGATTCACATCTCAGCCTTGAATATCGTAGAAAATATTCCACTTGCCTTTCCTTTGTTTAACCAATTGATTTTCTTCTTCATTCTTTTTTCTTATAACTTCCCATTCTGTCCTTAATGAGATTATATTTCTTTTTTTTAACAAAGCTCCAGCTCTAATTATTGATCTGAGTGGGGTCTCTGAGCTTTTCTTGTCCAAGGCTGGTGCTCTATCACTTGAGCCAGGGATCTACTTCTGTTTTTTTTGTAGTTAATTGTAGATAAGAGTCTCACAGAATTTCCTGCTTGCACTGGCATAAAATCACCATCTTCAAATCTTAGCCTCTTGAGTAGCTAGGATTGCAGATGTGAGCCACTGGAACCCGGAAAGATTATTTATTTTTAATAATGTCTTCTATATTTTTCATCAAAAATAGAAAGGTAGTCCACAATTTCTATAATTATTAAGACTCTACCCATTGAAGGTTCCTGTAAATTCTTCTCCCCCTTGAAATTGCTTTCACTGCCTAATAGAGCATTTGTTTGCCTCAAAGAAGGAAGTTCATAAGACAACTCAGAAATTCTTGAATCCAAATGATATATTACTGATAGGTTGTTAAAACTCCCATATGCCAAATATAATGGCAGAATGGAAGATGTGGTTTGAAAGAGCTAAATTTTTTTTGAAACAGATAGAGGTAGGCTCATTAAATTAATGTTGAATTTTATTTATGGGTTTGAAAATTCAGGAACAAAACACCGGGCAGAAGTCTACACATAAACAACAGAGCTAAAAATAAAGTATTAAGATTTAAGAGCAATTTGCCTACACAAAGTAAGAATTGGTAGATATGGCAAAAGGATTGACATATAGACTTGCAGAATAGACTAGAACATGCTAAATAGCACACACATCCATGTTCAGTTGTGGGGGGAGAAGGAGAGAGAAAGCAAGAGAGGGGAGATATGAAGTAAGGATGAAGAAAGGAAAAAAGGAAGGGAAGGAAGGAAGAAAAAAATCATTATTATAAAATGGGCAAAGGACTTTAATAAATATTTAAATTTTCACAAGTGGTCAATATGCACACACATTTTCATAACAAAAAAGTTGGAAGGAAACAAGAAGAAACAAGGCTGGAACACTCTAAAGCCCTTGAACTCCCAAGAGTGATCCAGATGAGCCCTACAGGTGCCTCCAGGATCGAATCCCCTCTCTCCAATACCAGGTCCATCTCTCTTGATATTCTGCAAATGTACATTCCCATCTCTGTCTGACATTTAGAGAGAGGGATAGAAAGGAAAAAGTGAGAATAAACCTGAATTTATTTGCTCATCCAGTATACTCCTAAAGGGTTATATGACTAAATATATTCCCTAGATGGTGCTAAAATAGCTCCAGCATCCCTAGTTTATACAGTGAACATTGATCAAAGAGATTGCAGAGATATGCTCTTAAACAGAACTATGAGTTATAACCTAAATACTATTGAGATTAAGCAGACAGGATAGAATGAGTATGAGGACTCATAGCTGGAGCTAGAATTGCTGTGCTTTGGATGTAAAGTGACCCTGTGGAAGAGTCATTTGATGAAGGTTTGGTTCCAGCTGATTGACTTTAGAGAGCTGATTGGGTCATCAGGGTACTACTGGGGGGGGGGGGGGGAACTAGGTGGAGGAAAAATGACTGAGGGTGTGCTTTCAGTCTGTCTACTTCCTGGCCACCATGAGGGGTGTAGCTGCCATTATCATATACTTCCCAACAGGACAATCTCCCTCATCATGGTCCAGACAGCAGAGCAAAATGACCATGGACTTTAAATTGGTTTTCCCCAGGTATTTTATTATAAGGACAAAACTTCACTGACATGCTCTTAGAGAAAAAAAAATCACTGGGCAAAAGGGCTAGGAGAATAATGTGCATAAATTATTTTAAAAAATGGTTTTCTAAAGACTTTTCTTCTTTTCCTTTCCCTCTTAAGAAAAGCTGTTTCTATCTGTAGATCTACATACTTAAGGATCCAAAGAAATCTTTGCATTACAAATGGCGCTTCTAGATGCAGGAAGTGAGAATGGCAACCATAGATGACATTTTCCTCTCCCATCCCCTGTGGATGGTCATATGGAAGAACAGATCTTGGACAAACACCAGTATCATTTTCTTAAGGGAATAATGACTATATGTACAGTAGGGAAGCAACGAAGAGGGTGGCCTGCCATTCCTGCTGGGAGAAAAAATTGAAAATGGAGTTAAAATGGAAAAATTGAATTCTATAAAAGCCAAGCATTCTCCTTTCATCCGTTTGTTCTCCTACTGTTTACCCATCATCTGGCATTTATTTTTTCAGTGGACAGTTAGATGCAGCTGAGAATATAAGAGTTAATTGAATTTCTAAATAGATTTTGAGACTCAGAACAAAAAGAAAAAATTAACCAAAAATGAACAAATAAAAGGTTCATTTGATTCACAAGAATTATCACAATTTTTTCTGCCCTGTCCTGAGGTTTGTACTGAGGGTCTGGGCTCTGTCCCTGAGCAGTTTTCATTCAAGGCTAGTCTTTTGTAACACTTGAGCCACGGCTCCACTTCTAGCTTTATGGTGGTAATTAGAAGATAAGTCTCATGGACTTTCCTG
This sequence comes from Megascapheus bottae, assembly GCF_031878675.1. Classification (NCBI taxonomy): domain Eukaryota; kingdom Metazoa; phylum Chordata; class Mammalia; order Rodentia; family Geomyidae; genus Megascapheus; species Megascapheus bottae. The sequence goes on along the minus strand of NC_143516.1, from coordinate 12,964,009 downwards.
CCCTGGCTGGCTTAGAACTGGGATCCTCCTTAGCCTCTTGAATAGCTAAGATTAGAGGTGTGAGCCACTGGCACCTGGAAAAATTCAAGCTTAAAAAATAATAATCATAATAGTAGGAGTAGTAATAATAATAATCTTAAGAACAGGCACAAATACTTATTATGCCTATAATCCCAGCTACTAGGGTAGATGCAAGTAGAGGGTTCACAATACCAAACCAGATGGGACAAAGCACAAAATCCTATCTGAAAAATGAACTGAAGCAATGAGGACTGAGCCTGGGGCATGGCTTGCATAGCAAGTGCAAGTTCATGAGCTCAAATCCCAATACCACCAAAAAACGTAGTTTTAAGCACCAAAAACTTGACTCTGAGGACCCATAAACATTCAAAAGATACTTGCCTCTTCACTCTTCCTAATCTCCTGGAGGAGAAAGATTTCTCAGCTAGTATAAAAGACATTGTTCAGAAATGGACAGGAAAGAAATGAGTTAACTTTTATATGGTTCTCTGAGAAAAAAAAAAAAAAGCATTCTGCAGCCACTCTCCCTAAAAGAGCTAAGCCTAGGGCATGGAAACACTGAAAACTAGCTCCCTCTGTTCTATATTTCAGAACAGAAAGAAGATGTGAAATCTTTCCAAGAGGTAGCCTGGAGAGGCTTTGAAATTCATGCAGCAAGCCTCTCTCCAACATGGCATCGACTCAGTCATCTGCCTACAGTTGATTAAGCCAGTCAGACGGACGATCCTATACATAGGCTGGCAAAGGCAGGGCGGACCTTAGGTGTTCTGAGGAAAATGGTTCCCAAACCCCTTATAAAAAGAAGTAGGCAAAATTCATTGTGGAACTTACAGAGTACTAGCATTTGGCCATCAGGACCTAGATACATCCAGAACAGAAGCTAGTAATCAACGATGAGGACCGAATGACTTGCACCAAGATGGACAGAGAACAAAAATTTAAAGCACATTGACTTAACAAAATCCTGGAAGGACAACCCATACATAAAAATCTGTTTGCAAATGGTATCTTTAAATAACTTAAGAATGAAGATTTTACTTGTCTACCATTCCCAGGGTAGAGATAAGGCAACAGCATCTTTCTCCTTAGTTTCTCTCATGTTTTATCAGTACATCTGAAGATGTACTGTGGCTGAAACTGATGGCTCTTACATTTAAATAATACCATAGGCATCTCCAAACTACTCGTGGTTCATCTTTATCTTTGTGCTGTCATCGAGCATCCTGGGTGATGCTGGGTATCCTGGGTGAATGCTGTCTCTGTCGTCTAGTGACTTCAAGGGCAAATCCATTCTCATGCACAGAGAAACAATGGAACAAATGCCTGATGCATAAACAAATTAAAAAACTAAAGAAGTAGAAAAATGTATTAGCAATGTGTAAGCCTGGGGCTCAGTAAAGGGAAGGTTGTCATCTAAATAGGTCAGCATGTGGGGAATAAAACAACTTAGTATTCCCCCAGCTCATTTCAAAAGTACACAAGGAACAAAACAAGTGCAATTTAACTGTACTGCATTCCCTATCATCCTTATATTTCCAGTCTGGCACATCATCAAGAAACACAGAAAGAAAAAGATTAGCGCCAGATATACTGCTGTATCGCTAATCACTTTGGAATGCTTATTATGCATACTGGGTTCTATAATTTTTTCTGGGAAAGTGTTAAAAACTGTGTAAAGCATTTATCCCACTATAATGCATTATTATTTTTGTTATTATCTCACAAAATTCTGCCATCTATATGCACAAGCCAGGGGCTAAGGATGTTTTTACAATTCTGAAACAGTTACAGATGCTCTTATTGCCTCTTTGCATATGGATCTGTGAGGCTGGCCTCATTTCTTAGATGTGAGAGCTACATAAATGGTGGAGCAACTCTACTAAAAGCAAAATGTGTTCAGTCTCCCATATGCTCTCTTTAGGTGACACCAATGGGGTGATTGGTTGATTGATCCTCCCTTTTGTATTTGAGGGGTTTTTTGCATTATATATCACAGATTTATATTTCATCTGACAGTTTTTAATACTAGCATTGTTATTTTTTGCGAATGCTAGCATCTTTTAAATTAAGTTTGTACATCTGTACCGAAATAGTGCTATGTGTCAGTGTTATCCTCTAGTGAGATGCTTGTTGGGAGAATGAGGATTGGAACATAATGAAAAGCTGCTTTATCCTTCTTGATCTCTGAATACACTGGCCCCTCCTTTTAGTTGGTATCTTCACTGTGTTTCTGGCAACTCAAACAAGAAAACGGATTCATTTTTGTCACCTTTCTCTCCCCCACTCTTGTAGTACTTTCAAACTCCATCTCTATTTTATCATCCTTGTACATATTTCCTTATTTTAAAGCTCATCATCTCTACCATATATTGTAATATTTTCCTCCTATCTTCTATGAAACCACACAGCAATCTCATCTCTAAATAAGACCCACTTACTGTCATGTGGGTGATACAGGTGTAGAACTGAGCTATACCTAACAAAGCATAACCTGGGCAAGTGTCAGCCATGGAGTCTCCTCTCTGCTTGCCTTCCTCCACATTGAATAACTCTTCCAAAATCTAATCATGTGGCCCAGCTCAGGACCCAGTGACCCTTGCTGTTTATTACCAGTCCTATCCAAATCATTGTTACCAGTAACAATCCAATATCTGACACGTGCCCTGCCTTTCCATCTCAATGAACTTTGCCGTGCTTTGCATACATGCATACCTCCAGTCCTCAGTCTTTCTCACCTTGCACTTTGATTGAAACAACCTTTCTGAATCTCTACCTAATCAGTCTATGCATTTCTCAAGGTACAGTTTGAATGTCAAGCTCTTAATGAAATCTTCCCTGAAATATCACAAATAGAAAGAATCCTATGGGTGTTTTTTCAAGGGATTTGTTCATATACAAGTATAGGTTTCATGTCAGAGTAAGGTACTGTCATTACTTGCTTGTGAAATTGTTTTTGCTCCTCACTTTTATGTTCTTTGCAGACAAAGATCATATCTCAATGATCTGTATATCCGGCCAACCTTATCATAATTTCTGACATCTTCTAGGAACTAAATAAATATTAAAAAGAAAACAAGAGTGGATTGGCATAATAAATACTATAATAATTCCTTATCGGAAACCTTTCAGTGGATTCAAATTTAATCCACATTCCTTCAACAAATTTTTCCATCTTCCTCAGCTCAGTTGACATCCTCCAGTTTGAACTCCTCTACTATTTATTCTACCTGTCACTTATCTGACATTTATAATATATTGCATCGTAATTTCAATTTCTTCATTCCATGTATCTGTAACTCTGATGTCAGCTAGAGCAACTAAGATCTATGGACATATGTCTCAACCACTCCCCCCCCACTCCGGGGGGGTTGATCTCAGAGTCAAATAAACCTTCTCTTCTGTGGAATGATTTGAGTCTATGGGCCATCTTCCTCCCTTGTTCCTCTTCTGCACTTTAGTGAAATTTCCAAAAGTGGAAACCAGCCCTTCCTGATGTGTGCAAAACAAAAGCAATCCAAGCAAATAAACTCTACTCTGAGAGGTTTTCTGTAAATAGTAACATTTCCCCAAAAGTTTGGGAAACATCACTGTGACAGAAACATCTAGGCAGTTGCTATTTTGCACTACATTGACTCAGAAATGTGTTGATGTGGATGTGTGTGCTATAAAAAGTGTGTATGTCTTATAATCACAGATATGCCTTCAACAGGCATTATTGAGCAACTGAGAAGAAACAAAGTTCAAGTCGACAGCCTGGCAATCTAAGAGCAGCAACCCAACACTGAATCCTGGAGGTTCACATTAAGGAGTTTCATAGGCCTTTTTTACCAACACCAGACACTCCAATGTCAAACTCACTGGCATTGGTCTCTCTCTTCCGAGCCACACTTACTTATGTTCTCAATACTTCTCAATGCAAATGCATCAAGGCACTTAGAAAACTACAGTGTCTCCTCATTTGGTAATATTCATTCTCCTCAGAAAACTTCTGTTTTAACCTACAGGCTTTTTTCCCCCTCTTTACATATGTAGGATTTATCTAATCAGTGAAGATGGAGATAACTGTATTGATCACTTCACCTATAGTATCTACAGAATCATTACTTCTTCTGTGAACAGTTCCTAGGGAAAAAGTGATTAGAAAGTAAACAAATTGCCACTCTTATCATCCATATGTCCCTAGCAGGAGTGTTTATATACAAAGACTTAAAATGCATTGTGGAAAATGCCCCAGGCCCATGTTCCACCTTATTGTGTGGAACTAAGAGAAGAAAGCCTACACACAGGCTCAATTTTATCACTGCCCTAGCATTTCTGAACATCTGTTCTCCACTGTCATGACTGTCACTCTCCATGAAATCAGGTGGGTTAGGGATGGAAGACATTCACATCTGTCCTCAAAAGATACTGCGAAGTAGGATAGGATAGAATCTAGAATTGTCCAAAGCACTTCTAAACACGCACAATTCTGATTAGCCTGAACAGGGTGTGTCCTCCGAGAATCACTGATATAAACCCTTAAAGATATGATTAAATTAGAACACCACTTTTGAAAACCACATGTAATCCTTAAAGCAAGGTAGCAAAGGGTATTTGTATATGTGATGGTCATGGTGTCTGCATCTACACAGCAATTCAGGGTATCTGCTTACCTCACGAGCACAGAGCCAGAAACAGCTTGCTGCAGCTTGCTTTGTAATGGCCGTGTAATGAAGTCTCTAGAGTCCTGAGCTCAGAATGACCTGAGATTTCTCTGTGAGAATATACTCAGAGTTACTGTGAATTGGTTTAGTTTTATGCAATGCTCAGAACAAGAAGAAAAAAAATCATTTCACAATATTTTTCCCAAATGGCAGTATATTCAGTTATTTTTAGCGCATTGTTCTAAATCCCAAATACTGTTTTATTAATGTCTATTTCAAGTAGAAGTAGGCATATGTTAAAAGTTATTTGTTAAATCTTTGCTTTAATAATGATGGCAATAAGCAGATATTCTCCAGAGAACAATTCACTCTCAGATAAAAATCACCTAATAAAACCATCTAGCCCCCAGAAGCAAAAGCTTGCATTTCCTTTAGATCATTCTCCTTTGATTTATGAAGGGGATCAGTGCAAAGACTAGAGAGGAAATCACAATTCAAATGCAGAGCACCATGTAACCACTGAAAGACTATATCTGTGATGGGATTTTCTGAATATGTTGGAAGAGTGAAACTGTCACAGATTCCCTCCACCCATAACCAGACATAAACAAGGCATATGAAATAAACCAACAGCAGTCCAAGATGAAAATATGCAACCTATGTTTTCGGTATGAAAAGCATAACCTGTATCTAGAATATGAATCTTTAAAGATCCTTTCCCTCTCCATGAGGGGTCTAGCTGGTTCCCAGTCCCCCAGAAAAGAAGCATTTTGGAAGTTAAATATTGGCTTTTTTATATGTATAAAGTTGACTCTCAGCAATAGGACTGGCCAAATCATCCTTGATAAGTGGGATTCTCAGCTATCTGGCCAATACATATATAGACATGTATATATACACATATATGCATATATATATTATTTCCAGTGTGGGAAAAAAGCTACTAAAAGTATACAAAAGATACAAAAAAATATCTAAGGATACAAAAAATATATGCCAATCCCTCTCCAGAATCAGCGTCTCAAGATCACTATTTTGTATCTTGCTTTGCTGTGTTTTTTTTTCTAGTTAAGAACAAAGCTACAAAGAGAAAAGACTATACAATCACTTGGAGCTAATGAAATAGAAAAAAATATATGTATCTAGAAAAACAGAAGACAAAAAAAAAAAGAAAACATGAACAGAACTGATAAGAAGTTCCTCTGGAGATACAAGAGGCTCAGGGTAAGAAGTCACAGCCCTAGCTGTAGAGCTGTTTCCTTCTCTGCAAATGATAATGATGTGAATTTAGCCAACAATTTTCTTCCTAAAAGAAATGAAGAAAAAAAGGAAAGAAGGAAGGAAGGAAGAAAGGAAGGAAGGAAGGAAGGAAGGAAGGAAGGAAGGAAGGAAGGAAGCGAGGGAGGGAGGGAGGGAGGAAGGAAGAGAGGGAGGAAGGGAGAGAGGGAGGGAAGGAGGGAGAGGGAGGAAAGAAGGAAGCTGGCTACTTGTCTTAGAAGGATTTTTAGACTCTAGATTGTTTTTGTATGTGTCTCCATTACATTATCACTCAATAGAGGACCAATTGGTAGCAATATCTTGAGTGTGATACCTATCACAATATAGGTATCATTACTGATAGACTACTACTTGCTATGGTTTATGGTTTGGATCATTATCCCAAAGATTTATGTGTTAAACAAATGTGTGTGTGTGTGTGTGTGTGTGTGTGTGTGTGTGTGTGTGTGTATACACGTGTTATTTAAGAGTTTTGTTGTATTTTCTCTGAAGATAGTATAGGATAAATTTCCCTTGAAATGGTAACAAAGTAAAAAAAATCACATTTATGTATGAGCTTTTCCCTTCTGTTATTCCACTACGTGAATTGTCTGGCGTTAACATCCCAATTCCATGTACTTTTTGCCTAGCATTTGCCTCTGAGTTACTTTGTTTGCAATGTGTCTTTTGTGTTAAATATCTACTTTAACTTTTTGATCCAACCTGAAAAAAAGGACAGGAGGGTTTATACTGCTTATATGTATGGATTAATAAACACATTTTAGCTGGTCAACATTCCATCTTCTGATATTTTAAGGCTTTTCTTTAACTATTGCTTAGCCAGGAGTAACAAGCACTTAGTGGATGTGGTTTGTGTGTATGGGGGGGGGGTAAGTAGAAGCATTCTCAATAAATCTGGATGAAAAGAAAACCTCCCTCCCTGTGACCACTCTTACTTGATTTCTGGAGGTAATGAGTCCATTCAGTTAGGAAAAGGTAGAAAACAAGAATTAAGTACACAGGACAGGAAAAAGCAACATCTCCACAACATAGAGATATTATTACTTTTGTTTGTCATCAGTATAGTTCTGGAAAATACAAGAGAATTTAACAAACATGTGAGAATAGGGCTCATAAAACACAGTATTTATCATTAACAAATTGTGTTGGTCCAATATGGAAAATAATTAAATGGTGCCCCCAGCCTAAAGCTATAATCTCCTGTTTGCAATCTAATAGTTATATAAAGAAATTCTCATGTTTTGATGTCATTTTTAATTTAATAGATATTCTTTGTTCTAAATCTTTTTTACATAAAACATGTAAACTTCAAAAACCATCTGTTCTTCTTTTATTGGGCATAAGATTTTATGTATTTCTAGGACAACAGCTAAATTTTTAAAAAGCCATTTTAATTAACTTTGGGTTACGGTTAGGGTTAGGGTTAGGGTTATAATAGAAAACCCAGTTCTAATTTTATCTAGTAAAATGCTAATGCATTAAACTTACATGCATCCATTTATTGTTTTCTATCTATTATCCTCTGATTTAGCTCTCTTGACTTACACTCCTGAATGTACAAATATTTTTGTTTTCCTTTTAATATCAAAGCTGTGTGAAATATTTGCATTTTCTCCTCGCTTTCTGTTCAAGCAACAAATGGAGTTATGTTTCTCTGTTCTAATTGTGATAGTTCCCCTGGATTCCTGGGGAGTCTGATTTCAAAATCCTTTGCAAGAACCAAAGTGCTCTGAGGCTCAAGTCTATTACATAAAATGACAAGAGTATTTTTGCCTTTAATTCACCCAAAGCCTCTTGTATAGCTAAATGACCTGAAGATTACTTATAGCATAAAATAAATATTTTACTATAATTTTTAGATAATGACAATAAAAATGTGAACCAAGGCAATTTTATGTTCCTTATATCTCTTCCATTCATTGATGGCTGAACCTGCAGATATGATGACATGGATATCAAAGCCAAGTGTACTTTTGACATTTGAAGCATGAATTCCTCCTGAGAGCCAAGAGTCCAGCCTGCCCATATATTCAACCTCATCCTATCTTCAGTTTGTACTCATTTTGCCACATGGTAATATGCGTCTCATCTAAGAGTCCAATTAATGTCTCTTTGCTTTGTCTTTTTATGCATTCATTATCTTTTGTTGCAGGGAAGCTGGTGAAGGATGGGGGTATTGGAAGCATGGATTCATTCTTTGTTACAAATGGAATCCCTTTACCCTGTTGCAAACTCATTTCTTCTGAAATAATCACTTTTTTAAGTAGATTATACAACTAAAAGTTTCTCTTTTCTTTTGATACCTAGATTTTTTCCGTGCAGTATAATACCTTTTATTATATTAAAGTCATTAAGAGACTATTATGGAAGTCAAGTACTTTATGCTTTTTATTGTTATTAAATTTGAGTTTAGGCAAGATTTATAGACATTTTGTGAGCTATTAAATTTGGGGCCTATTAGAGAAAGATTCCATGATAAAGGGACATTTTGCCTACGTCCCAATAAATCAATGAGAATTTGCTCTTCTCATAGGTGAGGAGAGGCCAAAGCAAAAAAGTAGAAGTAAGATCTGGGCTCAGAACGTGATTTCAAAACGTTCGTCAGTATTTTTGAACCAAATGCCTTCAATAATGATGAAGCTTCTGTCAAGAAAAGAAAACAAAACTGGATGTTTAGGCAAAGTTGGACTCAAACTCCCCAGAACTTGAGCTGATTTAGTTTGTCCTTTAAGTGGCAACATAATGGACTTCCACTGTATTTTTCTGAATTCTTCTCTCTCGTAAATCACCTAGATATTCTCAAGAGCCTTGTATGGGACACCTAAAGAAATTTATGGAGCTATCAATGGGACACAACAAACACATAAAAGATTTTAGAGTAACAAAGTGATGCAACATTATCTTGGTCTGATATTGTCAGCTTTGGTAACTACTAAGACAGGGAACTCAAAAGAAATAAACATTTGAATGAGGAAATAACTTTATTTGTGACTTTGGACTGCAGGCTCGTAGTTATCTTTCTGTCTCCTGTTTCTAATACATTTTCAAAACAAGAAGGCTCAATAAATAAATATTGAATTGAACTCAATTAAACTTATTGATTTTCAGTTGTCTGAGAGGTCATCCAGGTGGAAATGTCCCCAAGTCAATTTGCCATTTTAGAGCACAAGAGCAAAGTGAAAGCTTGAAATATGTTCTAATGCTGCCAAAGTATTTACCTGCTTGACTGAGTTCCATGAGTTGTATTTACTAGGTTGCACATATTGATGATACACATTGAGTAAGGAGCTTATACATTTTTTGTTATGATTTTCATGGGTGCTTAATATATTGTAATAGGGAGTACTATTTTCACCGAAATACAGGTCTAAATTGTATTTGTAAAATAACAGTAATTCTAACTTCCTTTTCTTTGTGGTATTGGCGATCAAACCAGGGTCTGATACATGCAAGACAATGTTATATCACTCAGCATCCCCTTTCCTTAACAAATGTAATTCTTATTGATTCTTCAATCAACACAGAAGGAACTTGTATGATTTTTAAAACAAGTATTTTATCCTAATTTGACTAGTTTTAAGTAGGGATTAATTGAGAAAAAAGAAAGAAAGAAAGAGAGAGAGAGAGAAAGAGAGAGAGAGAGAGAGAGAGAGAGAGAGAAAGAGAAAGAAAAAAAGAAAGAAAGAAAAGAAGGAAGGAAGAAAGAACATTCCAAATGATGTAAGGTAATATTATAAACAAACTGGTTATACATTCAAAGGTACTATCTACCCAATGATTTTTAAAAAGGAAATTTAAGAAGCTATTGTTTAAATCACTGAATCCATGTTTTATCCTAAAGTTGATATGATTAGGAAGAAAAATATAGTCTCCATTTTCAAGAATGACATATACATCCTCTCCCAGATTTCTCTCTTTTCTTTTCTTTATGGAGCATTAGATAATATTTTTAAATGAAGAGGTACATAGCTTTCTCGACATTTCCTGTCATCTTCATCTTCACCGTTTCTTATGGTACTTGATAGTTCAGCACATAAACGACCTCAAGGAATCTTGACTTCATCACTGCTATGTTCCCTGCCTGGAGACACAGGGGTCTCTACCGTTGCCTTGGTGACCATACTTGAGGAAGGGAGCATATTACTGAGAGTCAAGCACAAAAACACATCATGAGGACAGAGAAGAGAAAATCAAGCATTTACAAAGGAGGGTCTTTTCCTATTTCCTAACCCATATTTTCTTCTTTAACTGTACATTGAAAACAGAAAGGAAAGAATACAAAAAGTAGAATATGATTTTCCCATACACCTATCACCCAGCTACAAACCTAACAGAGAGAGCTCTTGCTTGTTTCTCCTAACCTTCCACCTGCATCTCTACTGTAACAGTCAGAATATTTTGAGGTAAATACAAGCTATTATTTCAATATGAGTATTTCAATATATATCTCTGAAAAATAACTTTTTTAAATGCAACGAATTCATTCTTATCTTTGTCCCCTGCCAAAGAGAAAGCCATATTTTCTAATGTCATTCAAACTAAGGTTAAATTTCTTCTACTGTCTAATATATATTTGATTGCTTTTATCTCTTGTGTTAGTCAAATATAAATCCAAATACAAGCCACACCACACTATTGGTTTGATTTGATAGTTTCTTTGTTCCTTTTAATTGAAAGGTCCCTATTCCCTCCTTTTTTTTCTTGGCAATTTAAGGAAACTATATCCTCTATTCTTACAGAGTTTATAATCATATAAGATTTTTCTGATTGCATTTCCATCATATGATTTAATGCCTTCTTGTAATCTATTAATTCAATCTAGAAGCATTGGTTAAGCCAGGTTCAAATCTGGCATTAAATTTTAGAGATCATATCCAATTGTATTAGTGATCTTAATTATTATCAGTAATCCATATAGAAATCCACTATTTCATGGGAGATTTAAAGCTGACATATGTCACTCCCTATCATGTCTTAACTGACACAGAACTTTCTTCAACTGTTTCTCTGAGGACAGTTCAAAAAGAAGAGAAAGTTGGGGCCAGGAATGTTGCCCAGTGGTAGAGTGCTTGCCTCGCATGCACGAAGATCCAGGTTTAATTCCTTGATACCACATACATAGAAAAGCCAGAAGTGGTACTATGGCTCAAGTAGTAGAGTGCTATCCTTAAGCAAAAAGTGTCCAAGGACAGTGCTCTGGCCCTGAGTTCAAGCCCCATGACCGAAAAAACCAAAGAAAAGAAAAAAAGAGAAGAGAAAGTTAATGCTTGATATTTTTCCCTTACTGTTCACTAGTGTCTTGTATAGGGAGTGGGCTTCCTATTGTCCTCCAGTTTTAAAATAAGATATTCATTATCATTTTGTACATAGGTCTTAACATGAGATGGATGTAATTATCTATGAATGCTCAATTTGTCCCGTCATTGGCCATTAGGAAACATTTCCAAATTGTTCTTTGGAGGGGGGGGGTCTTACTATGTCATCCTCCTTCCTCAGCTTCCAAGTATTAAAGATTATAGATACATGCTGCCATACATATAATATTTAAAAATAATATTACAGGTCATTATTGATTTCCTTTCTCTTTTTGATAACAAGAGACATCTAATATTCTTCTCACTCTAAAAACAAATCAAGACATTTCACTAAATACCTTTTATTGGTATAGGGTATTTAAAGATTACCATTTGGACATAGTTTGGTTTCCAGTGCTATAGTGAATGGGAAATTTTATCTAAAACTCTGTATTTTGACTGATCAAACTACTCCTTCCCACGAGGGTTCTCATAATAAAGCACCAGAAATTATGTGCTTTAAAAGAACAGAAATGTATTCTTTCAAAGCAGTAGAGTTGAGAAATTTGAGACCAACATATTGGTAAAATCCTGCTTTCTCAGAATCTCTAAGGAGAAATCCTTCCTCGCCCTTTTTCCTCTTGTGGTAGCTACCCATCCTAGCATTCTCCATTATCTTTGGGCTTAATGCTGCTCCACTCCAATCTCTGTCCATCTTCGCAAGACCTTATATATAAACCCCGGATCTGTGTTCACCTCCTTGATAAGGCTACTGTCACTGGATTTTGGTCCAACACTTACATGTACCATCACCTTTGTCTAGAACATTCTTTTCTCCACTTTATCTTCTTAACTATCCCATGTTCATCTTTTGCATTTGGGCTCAAATATCACTATCCAGGAAGCTATCTTCAACTTCCCAAACATAGTCAATTTCTGTGTTACCTGTTCTCAAAGATGTATCCTTTAAAATAGTTAATGGAGTTAGGTAGTGAGTTCTCAATTTCCATGCAGGATCTATAATTTCAGTAAGAACAGACACCACTTTAAAGGTTGTCCATCATTGTGTTCTGAGTGCTAGGCAAATGCCTGCAATAGACAAATACTTCTTTAGAGGAATGATGGATGGGCCCTTAATTCCACATCTGCCTAGAGCCTCAGATGATACTTAGTTAAGATTCAAACATACTGAATTAGGATGGACCAAAATCCAGTGACAGTGGCCACATAATTTCTGGTACTCTGCTGTGAGAACTCTAGGAAATTGAATAGCAATGGTTACTATATTTTAAACTTCATTAGCATGATCATTTCAAGACTCAGTGAGACATGGAATACAATCAACTGAGCAATAGAATCAGCAGCAATCTGGTGTTCCAGTTGCAAAAGTAGCACTTTGTGCTCTTGATGAGAGTCATTTGTCCGTGAGTTCTACTTGCTATTGTTTGAGAGCTCTCAACATTTATCAAACACATTTGGAAATGAATGGTATCCAGAGGATGTTCCTCAGAAATCACTGAGATGACTCAATGACTCTTTTTTGACACCATCAGATAAATGGTAATGAATAATTAAAAACACAGATGTCACAATGTAAAAAGCAAGGAAGTAGAACTTTAATACAGAATTTTGACAAGGCCTGGTAACTTGGAGATGGTATGATTCTTCCAATTAGAATAGGTATCATTGGAATTAGATCTACCTAAGCTCTTTTGGTCACCAATCTACTCCTGTTATATATTTTAATTTTCCCTCCATAGTTATACTCCCCTTGTTTCAGAGTCTAGAAAGTTTTACTCCCTTCCTTAGATCTCATTTTCATAGACCCATTTCTCATTCGCACAAGAACATTCCTGCTCTTTATCCTTTGTTCAAAATTCTTGAACAGCTCAACTTTAATGTCCAGTAAACCACTCTAGGCAAAAGAATTTAGTCTGTAAATTCTATCGATTTCCAACAGTAACAACCATAACCTGCTTCTTAAGTTGCTATAGAGGCTAGGTACCACTTAGCCTAGATATTGTTATTATTTATTTTAAATTAGTATCTTATCCAGTAAATATATAAAGAATCTCCTTGCTTCAAAGATCATCCTGAGAATTGGGGGTTTTTGTTGTTGTTGTTGTTGTTGGAGAGCAGTAACTGTTGTCTTGTTTTTAGAGTGAATCGTCATTGAAGGGCCCATCTCTAGAATTTTATATATCATACTTGTCTTGATGGAAGGATTAGTTTCCTGGGGTAGAAACACCACTTAAAATCCTAAGACCTCTTCTAAGCTGTGTAAAATGGGACAGGCCACTTAAGTATGATTAAGTAAGACGGGGCATGTATGGTGGTATTTCAGGTCATTGCTGGGTACATAGATGGCATTTAATAAGAATAAATAAGACATGTCACTACATCTGGAGGACAGCAATGAAGACTTCATGTCTGTGGAGAGAACAGAACCAGACTCAAATTCTGAATCTGTCACTTCCTGGTTGGGCTCTCCAGCTCAGCCTTTTCTGTCAAGAAATCTTGCAAATATTAAAAAGGATATATCATAAGGAGAACTTGGTGCAGTGTTCAGCATACTTAAGGTATTTAATAAATATTTTTATTATTGTGCATACTTTTTAATGTTTCAAAGAGATGCTTTGATGATTTCAAGAATTCTATACCTTTTGGTTGGTTAAATACTCAGATATTAAAATGTTGCAGTTGTTTTGTCTCCAGTCATTAAATTCAGATGATTTTAAAACCATCACCAAAATCTTATCACCAAAAAAACCATGGAAAATAAAGTATATCAAAATATGTTGTTACTGAACTGAGCCCAGCAACTCAAGGAGGTGGAGACTGGGAGGTCACAGGTCAAGGACAGATTAGATGGAAAAGTTCATTGGACTCTAGCTAAACCAATGACTGGGTAACATTGATACATGCCTGTCATCGCAGTGACAGGACAAGGCATAAATACAAGGATCATAGTCAAAGGTGAGAATGTGTAAAACCAAAAATGTACTAGCAGAGTTATTCAAGTGTTAGGGTAACTAATGAGGGAAACCCTGAAATCAACCCCAGCACTTCCAAGAAAAAAAAATATTACCCATATGGAATGTGTAGAAGATACATCTAACCTATGTCTTTCTCTAAGAACACTGTGAAAGCATAAGTAAAGCATATACTAAAATGTATTTATTTGATTGTTTCTGAGGATCTGGGAAGTGATCTCCCATAATTTTTTCTGATTTTTTAGTTCAATATTCAGGCATTAGAGATCAAATAATGAGACTTAAAAACACATTCCATCAGGGCAGGGAGTTTGGCCTAGTGGTAGAGTGTCCAGCATGCACAACGACCTGGATTCGATTCCTCGGTACCAGATACACTGAAAAAAGCCAGAAGTGGTGCTGTGGCTCAAGTGGTAGAGCTCTAGCCTTGAGGAAAGCCCAAGGATGGTGCTCAGGCCCTGAGTTCAAGCCCCAGGACTGGCAAAAAAAAAAAAGAAAATACATTCCATCATTCCTATAGGTCTCTCTATGAGCCTAGGTGAAAGTGAGGTTATCAGAAGCATTTCAAGAGAGCAGAGCTACATAAATATTTCAAACCAGAAATGGTAAGCTCAGGAAGGGAAAAGAGAGGTAAACTGCTGCTCTGAAGATCAATTCCACTTTCTTCCCAGCTACACCTGTCTCCCAACATTGGTGGAACAGTCTGAGAACTTTTCAAAGATAACTGTTTCTAAAAGAAATAACATTTGTGTTCTTTCATTTATACATTCATGAGAAACATGGTTGATGAAAAGATTATAAAGGCTTTAGGCCACTTTATGTCTTTGAAATTCTGTAAGTGATCCAGATATTTTTGATAGTTACATAAAAAAAGGACATGATAGTACCATAGAAAACTGCCCTATCAAAATGTTTTCCTAATATCTATTCTGGGGCTATAATTTGTGTCAGGATGACACAATGAAATGACAAACTTAAATCACCTATTTTTAGTCTTTACTTACATGGAAAAATAATATAAAATATGAATC
Organism: Megascapheus bottae; assembly: GCF_031878675.1. Taxonomy (NCBI): domain Eukaryota; kingdom Metazoa; phylum Chordata; class Mammalia; order Rodentia; family Geomyidae; genus Megascapheus; species Megascapheus bottae. The sequence continues at coordinate 12,948,749 of NC_143516.1, read as the reverse complement.
AGATTGGCAGGTCTGACTTTTGGCAGCCAAAGGAAAGACATAAAAAATGTTTAATTATAAAGATCACTCCCAAACTATTTTTATCATGTAATGTGGCAGGTAAACAATGGTTGATTTAATGTGAGAATTATTTTAGCAACTGGTTATACAAATGTAGACATTTGTTCCAGTGAAGGTTAAGACCTTTTAGAATGAATGACTGATACCCTCTGAGAACTGCTCCTCTTCACTCTCAACAAAAGAGTTCTTTTCAGAACTCTAGAGCAATGTACTTTTTTGTTTTAAAAGAATTTATAGTCAGTCATCAGTGGCTCACACTGTTAAACCTAATTACTTTAAGAGGATGAAATCTAAGAAAGTGGTTCAAAGCCAGCCAGAACAAAACAAGCCTATGAGAGTCTAAACTCCAACTGATCAGCAAAAAGCCAGAAATGGAGCTGTGGTTCAAGTGATCAAATACCAACCTTAAGCAAGAAAACTAAGGAACAACTACCACAACAATGTTCATTGCAGCATTATTCACCATAGCAAAGATATGGAACCAACCTAGATGTCCCTCAGTTGAGAGTGGATCAACAAGTTGTGGTATTTGTACACAATGGAATTCTATGCTGCTGTCAGAAAAAACGACATCGACCCATTTGTTAGGAAATGGAAAGTCTTAGAAAAAATCATATTAAGTGAAGTAAGCCAGACTCAAAGGAACTTAGGCTCAATGGTTCCCTGATTTGTCATAATCAGTAGAAAGCTTGGGCTCTACTAGTAGAGATCTGCAATAGAGCAAAACCTTGATACATAAGGCCATATAGTATGAAGCTAATTGAAAGGACCCCTAGGATATTGAAACAAAAGCCATATAATGAATGATTGTTGTCCTTAATGTACTATGTTATCTCTCATCTCTTTTGCTGTCCCTTGGTTATCACATATTGTTACAGTATCTCACTTTGTTATCTGATATATTGGATTTATTTGTATTTGGTTATTGGTTATTTGAAATTGGATAGGGAAGGGGGGGAACCCAAGACGGGGGGGGGGGGGGGGGGGGGGGGGGGGGCGGGGGGCGGGGGAGGGTAATGGGTACCAAGACATGTGAAAGGGTATCAATGCATGTGAATTAATGCACTTCTATCTGGCAAATATCATGTAACCCTTTTATTAATTACAATATATATATATATAATAAAAAGAAAACTAAGGAACAGTACCCAGGCCCTGTGTTCAAGCTCCAGGACCAGTGCAGAAAAGAAATTATTTATAAAATTTAAAACAAATATGTATTTTTAAAAATTGTAATATATGATAGTAAGAACAAAATATTTGAATATGCTGACCTTCTTTCCTTAGTTTGTTTCCTACCCTTGGTGTATATGCATTCTTTCATTGACAAGGAGAGAAACTCTACAGATTTTATTGCCAGTGTTATGAAATCATGATACAGAGGACTGGATGTCACTCAGTGTAGACTGTGTGCTAATCTTTTCCAAGTGTGGGGTAGCTCTAGAAACCCTGCTGCTTGCCACCTGTGCTTCAGCACGTACACACTCAGTGACACAATAAGTCAGGAGCCAGAGGGCGCCTGGCCCCACCCACCTAGACCACGTGGGGCGTGTCTCAGGACACCATTGGCTGATGGTCTCTTTCAGGGACGTCCCTATTTGATGACGTGGCAGCCACTGCTCTCGATCTGTTTTCAAAAATAAAGTTAGATCTGCACCGAGAATTTGGTCTCCAGAATCTGTGTTCCTGGGATTATTCGTGGGCTCTGCTGCCGTCTTACCCCCCTCATAGACATCTGAGAAGGACCCCAACAACTGGTGCCCAGTCGCAGGGCACGACTATCGGGTAAGTGGACCACTTCAAGCAATTATGTGGAAAGGGATGTTGGAGAGCCGGCGCCTTCACTTTTCTGATAGAAAGCTTGAGCAAGTTTCTGAAACTGTTCTGTCGCTCTGCCTGTGGGGGATTGCAGGCAGGAAACAGGATGAGTCCACGTGGGAAAGGGTAGCCCGGCAGGGTCAGAATTTCTTCCCCATCTTGGCCGCCATTCTGAGTTGCCTCCGGGGTTCAGCCATGTTGGCTCCAGCACCGGTCGCTGAGACTGGGGCCCCCTAGAAGAATGCTCCGCTGCCCCTGTAAATAAAAGCGTGGTCTCACCCAAGATGGCTGTGGCACCCGTAGATAAGGGACCAACCACCGACCCTTGCCAACCCGACCCTGTAGATAAAGGCACGGGCCAGCAAATTTATCCATCTCTGATTGATCTCAAGCTCAAAAATGAAAGCAGGTGTAGACCAGAGGATAGAAGGGTTTCCTTTGTGGACCTTGGCAGTCTCCCCTACTTAAAATCTCCATTTGGGTCTGCCAACCCTACAGATCAATTGCCTGAAGAGCTAGGGTGGTAGTCAGTGAGGGGTAAGATCTCCAGAGGGGGACAACTTTAGACAGGCACGCTCTCGAGTAAGGCAAGCACCTGCTAAATAAGCGGGAGATGTGGAGCATGTCACATCAGGGAAATGGAAACCTATGCTGTAAAAGGAGGCCTAACTCATGGCCCAGTGCTCACTTCCTGGTCTTGGGACCACATCTGGCTGCGATGGTGCCTGCTGCCTGATCAGAGGGTGTGACTATGGTTGTGATGTAAAGTAAAGCCAGAACCCTGCCATCCTCTCAGACAGCATGATTCCCCTTCTTTGCATAACTGTTAACTCTCAAGTTTCCGGAGAAGGCAATCTCAGCAATACTGCCACCAGCCGCAGCCAGATGACATGAGTCCTGCCTCCACTTTTGTGACCTCACCAGTATCCAGAAAAACCTCCCTGGATGACTGCCCTGCTGGATATGGATGCCACAGATGCTGCCTCCACACTCTCCTCAAAGCTACCTCATCCTATATCTGCCCTGGCATGGGAACCAGAAGAAATAGGAACTGTGGAGACCTGGAGTAATAAATTTGACTCCCAAGCAGGGGACCGTGACATGATTATGAACAATTATCTTCCCTCAAAGCATGCTGGGGAGGACATGGGGGCTGTGATTCCCATTTACCCCAATCTCATCTGAAACCCACCTAGCCTAGTCCTTACCCCCTCTTAGACGTCCGAGAAGGACCCCCAACATGCAAGGTCTTGGGTTAAACTCCCAACACCAGAAAAGAGGGGGGAAAAGCACCCAGCCAGTCTTTGGTCATCTTCAGAATTAGGGTCATTTTACCCTAATTTCACATCATGTCTGAATCCGCTGTATTGGGATGACATTTTTAGCTATTCAAATATGAATCATGGATATGTAAAGCCAAGTGTTGTACAAGTTAGCGTGACACAGTTTTAGCTGTTCCAACAAACAAATTTTTTTAAGTGCATCAGGAAAAACCTTGAATTATTTGGGGCTGGGAGCAAGTAGTAGAGTACTTCCTTACATACACTATATAAATTATAGGTCAATATATTTTGGTATATAATATATACACATATATATGTGTACATATTTATTATTTACAACAAACTTTAGCTGGGTTCCCAAGCTATCAAAGCATGAGCCATTTGCACAGAACCCTACATCAAATCCATGGGAAAATATCTGCTGAGCCTCTTGTGTGAAATAGCTCCTCCTTCAGGCAAAAGGGGAGCCTCTGAGATTGGATTCTCAGGCGATTTTGGCACATTGTTTTCAGCCCTAATTGAAAATAGGGAACACAGAGAAGTGTGATGATGAAAATAACAGGTTCAGGGAAGTGTGGAAATTAGCTGATTTGCCCACCCTCCCCCCCCCACTTAAAATTCATAAAAAAAAAAAACAGACTAGCCTGATTGTGGGGTGTGATTTCTGGGTTTTATGGGAGAAAAGATGTTTTACAGCTAGAAGCAAGAAACTAACCAGGGAATAGACTCTACTTCTCTACAATTCAAGGTACATGGTGAGAATACGGCCTAAAAATTAAATCCAACAAGAATGAGCACAAGTGAGAAACTACAGGGTAAAGCAACATGAAAGTTGTAACCCATTCAAGCCAAAAGTCCTAGCTCAAGGGCTTCAGTGTTCCGTACCAGCACACCTGGGAATGCAGCATAAAGCACTCAAGTGATGATTGGCAGAGTGAAAGCTAAGCCTCACTCTCTTAGTAAAGGTTGTCCTTGAGCCACTTCCTTCCAGAAGATCACACAATCACAGGCAGTTATATCAAGTTTTCTAAGACATCAGAAATTTTAACAAGGATCTCTAAAGATTAGAAGAAGGATTTGTGTCTGTGTGTACTAGACTATAAATCCTTGGAGAGATTTTTATCTCTCTAGTCACAGGTCTGATCTAATCTATAACAGCATAACTTCAATAAATATCCCTTAGGGTAGCGATTATGAGCAAAAACAGTATAATCAGGCTGGTTGGACATACACTCTATTTATCCCACTTATTAGCTGTGTAATCTTGGGCAAATTGCCTAATCTTTCTGTGCTTCAGTATCCTCATCTTTAAATAGTCCCTACTTCCTCAGGTTGCTATGAAGATGAAATGAATTATTGACTGTAAATTGCTCAAATAAGGCCTCCCATCTTAGTATGCTATGTGTTTGCTGTCATTATTACCATGGTGATAAAGATAAGGCTTCATCCCTATCCACAGCACCAGCCTTAGAAATACATTAAAGCTCAGCATGGCATGAAGGTTCATACCTGTCATCCTAGATACTTGGGATGAGAAGTAGAGGCAGGAAGATTGTTCAAGGCCAGCCCTCCAAAATTAGCATTAGATCCTACCTGAAAATGAAATACAAACAAAAGGGCTAGGAAAGGGCATGACTCAAGTGGTAGAATGCTTTCTACTATGTATGAGGCCTTGGGTTCAATCTACAGTACTACAAGTAAAATCCACAACCAAAAAATTAAAAAAAAAAACTCACCATGTTAATAGTAGGGCTAGGTCTTCTGTAGCATCTTCTGGTACCTAGTACTAGATGGTCTAGGAAAGGTATAGGATTTCCTTCTGCATCAAATAAGGAGGTGATAACAGCTAGTAAGTGTTACCCTTTCTTCCTGATTGTGGGTTTTCTCAGAAACCCTGATGCCAAAGCCCTTGCTAAGACTTTCCACTAAACAGTTTACAAAGAGCAGAGCTGAATCTTTTCCTGTAGTAAACATCATGTTCACATGATTAGCACTGTAGTTTTTATGCCAAATTTAAGAAAACAACATTCTTTAAACAATTGGGCAAACTTATTTACTAACAGCATTATGTGATCCTAAAGCAGATTGCCTAGGTATCAAATTAGCCTCCTCAGGAATAATTAAGACACAATCAACCCATTCTCCCTACAAATCAATAAACAATGTTTTTCCTTTGCCTTGATTACTGGGTCTGCCAGGAGAGTAATCATGGTACAAAACTGACACTAAAAAAAAAGGAAAATCACTATTCTGATTAAAACAAGAAAGAAGACACCAATGACTGAACTGCAGAAAGTAAAGATGCATGAGGAAGTAGATTTGGCCATGAAATGAGAAAGCCGTGGTCTGCCATTGGTTCCCATGGGAACAGGAACATGTCACTAGCAACTGGCTCTCATTGTCCACCTATGCCTCAATTCTTTAACTGTCTCTAAGCTCAGCTGTGCTGGAGGAGGAGATAGGAATTACACCAAAGGGAGAATAAGCATTTTACCATTCATTTCTAAGCAGCGCAGAGCCATGCACTAGTGTTGGTCTATCAGGCCTTAGGTTGCCTTTCTAAAATGCCAAGGAACAGCAGCTCTCTCCTCCTAGAGGCAGTAATTGTTTCTAATTTTAGTTAACAAGTTTCATCTAAACCTTTGTTTTTCTGGAATCTGCAATGAGGTTTAAAGGAAAGAGAGAAGACAGGGTAGAGCATACAGAGGCAGAGGAGAAGAAGGAAACTGGGAGACCCACTTAGACCAAAGCCTTACGCACCACAGTGGAGTTACCAGGAACAAATCTAGTTGCCCTTCCAGTCTCAGTGTCTTCAACATTAAAAGACAATAGGCACATTTGCCAGAGAATTTAATCATGTGTGTAAGCCCCCATAGAAATATAGGAAATAACAGCACAAGATGATCTCACAAAACAATCTTCTTCTTGGCATTTGATAGACTAAGAGGGTTGAGGTCAAGCTGGAAAGTAGAATGAAGTCATCTGCAGTTGGAGTGACTAGGACATGAAAATCCTGGGCTTCTGTAAAATCTTATTATTGGCCACTAGAATTCCTAGCTTGAGGGTGAGATATCAGGTGGACTCTAGACAGGTGAGCCTACAGCCTCTTCTGCTCTCTTGTCTTCATTGGTCCATCACCCAAACAAACAGTATTATGGTCTTTTCCTCTATTACCAAAGTCATGAAGAAGAGGAAAGCATTACATCTCATGCTTAGGCTTGATAGGCCTCCGGGAGGCTTACAAAGGGGCTTTTCCTACACACATTCTGACAGCTCTGAAACCATTACACTTGCAAACACCAACCACTGGCATTATACCATTACTCTCACCCTTTCATGATTAGCATAGACATAGGGAATGCTCAGAGCCTAATGCAAACTTTTTCCTGCAATGTGAAAACTTGAGGCTTATTTCTAGGTAGGAAAATATGTCTTATACCTTGTCAATTATTATTGTGATAGTATCTGCACCTCACCTCTGAATCTGAAGCAAGAGATTAGAAATTCATGAATAGTATAAAGAGAACTAGTTCACAAAATTGAAAAACATGAAAGGGTTAGCTTATAAAGCAGAGAGAAAACAAAAGTAGGTGAATATAAAGAATTGTCAAGCACCCTGCCCATGGATTCAGATTAAGGGCTAGACTGGATTGGGTTGGTCAATGCCTCTGCCAAACAGATGTCCCAATACCACCAGAAGGACACAGTTCAATGCTGTCTCTGGCAGAGGAGTAAAAAACAGAAGAAAAGATTCCTTCACTGTACTTCCTGGTCTTGGTTTAGGGCCAAAGGAAACTGAATTTCCAGCAGCAGACTGTGAAGGAGACTGCAAAGGTTATCTCTTGAAATTGGACATAAATGAAACTTTTACCAGAAAACATCACAGCAATGTACTTGAGAGCCTGATACCTCTATCAGGGACCTCACCTTTCCTCCAGCTCTGCTTATCCTCTCATAAATACAGGGAAATAACATGAGAAAAGGCACAAAGATGCCACATAGACTCAGAGGCTTTTTTCCCTATCAATTTTAACTTGATTTAATGCTTACTTGTAAGCATTCAGAAACATGTACACACAAACCTACAATGTGCTAAATTTCCCTGCTTCCTTTATGTATTCCCTGATACCACATACCTTCATTCTCCTCTCATTGGGAGATAGTTGAGCAAGATCCAACCCTAGCTGCATGCTTCAGTACAGTGGTGAATAAGGATCTGTGCTGTGAGCACAGTTAAGAAATGAAAAAGTAGAGCCAGGCACCGGTGGCTCATACCTGTAATCCTAGCTACTCAAGAGGCTGAGATCTGAGTATCACAATTCAAAGCCAACCTTGGGAACAACAGTCCCTGTGAGACTGTTATTAACCACCAGGATACCAGAAGTGGTGCTATCGCTCAAGTGGTAGAGCAGGAGCATGAAGCTGAAGAGCTGACACAACACACAGACCCAGATTCAAGCCCCATGAAGAAGAAGAAGAAGAAGAAGGAGGAGGAGGAGGAGGAGGAGGAGGAGGAGGAGGAGGAGGAGGAGGAGGAGGAGGAGGAGGAGGAGGAGGAGGAGGAGGAGGAAGAGGAAGAGGAAGAGGAAGAAGAAGAAGAAGAAGAAGAAGAAGAAGAAGAAGAAGAAGAAGAAGAAGAAGAAGAAGAAGAAGAAGAGCAGGAGGAGGAAGAGGAAGAAGAAGAGAAAAAGTAGTTGAATTACATTTCATCAAATTAGAAGCTCTTGTGAAACAAATGACAGTTAACAGAATAAAAAGTCCGTAGAATCTGCCAAAATATGTGTATGTTTTATGAATGATGAAAGATTCATATCCAGGATATAAAAAGAATAATGAAGTTACCCTTTAGAAATAAGCAAAGGACTTGAACAAATATTTCACCAAAATTTATAACTGACCAGTAAGCATGTGAAGGTAGGGTGCATTGTCACTATTCATTAAGGAAATGCAAATCAAAGTCATCATAAGGTAACATCAGGATGGGATGATAAATATCAAAAACGGTAACACCTGGTATGTTCACTGATGAAGAATATAAAATGACCAAATCACTGTGGGAAATGGTATGGTATCTCTCAAAATTTTAAACTAGAATTACTGTAGTATTGAGTAGTGCTATTTCTAGCCACATGCCTAAGAGAACTGAAAATAGGGGCTCAGACATTTGAAGACCCATGTTCAGAGAAGCGCTATTTCCAATGGTCAAAAAGTAGCCACAATCCAAGGGTTGATTTATGAACAAATGAAGATAATTTAACATGTGCATGCAAAGAAATACTACTTTGACAGTTCTGACAAATGCTACAAAGGGATAAATTTATAAATATGATGCTAAGGAAAATAAACCTGTCCCCAAAGACAAATACTATGTAGTTCCACTTAGAAGAGTTACCTTGAACTGTCAAGTTCCAGGGGCTGAAAGTACCATGGTGGTTTCCAGCGGTAGAGAGAAGGGAGGAATGGGAGTAGAGATTCAATTTGGAAAGATAAAACAGTTCTGGGGATAGATGTTGGCTTTGGTTACATAACAATGTGAATTATTGTCCTTGAACTGTATACTAAAAGCAGTTAAAGTGAAAAGCTTTGAGAAAAAAATGTGTTTTATTACAAGAAAAAGAAAAGAATTCAATTTTCAAAAGAATTCAAGGGAAAGGGGGTAGATGAATGGATAAGAGAAGACTGGATGAATGCAGCAATATTAAATGACATGTAAAAAGGAACCGGTACAATTAAAGGCTAAGATAAGGGGGATGGATAGAAGAGTAACAGGGACCAAATGCATTGTACTCATCAACTGACATGTTGAATTGAAACCCCTTTGTCCAATTACTTAAGGACAATGATTTGAAAAAGAATAGAAAAGTCAAAGTGTCAAGGTTAGCACCCCAGCTATCCCAAACACTAACGCAATGCCTATAAAAAAAGAAATTTAGCCAGCCATTCTGTGGTGTCATTTTCTTGGCTGTAAAATGGGATAAACAGAGTACCTATGTCATAAGGTTGCTGTGAAGTTTATGTGAGGTGATGAGAAGAGAATCTTGGCACAAATGAGTGTGCAAAACATTTAACTATGGTTGATATTTTCTTTTATTTGGATGGTAAATGTTCTTTGATGACACAGAGGAAAAATGTGTCTGCCTTTCCTGTATTCTCCATACATTTTCCATACTGGCTGATTTAGGTATTCTCACAAAAAGATGAGCCTATCGACGTCACCATCAGTGGTTGTTTTTCCATCACAGAATATAAATTAGTATTGATCCCTTCATATTCTTGAATAAGCCTTCTTGAGCCAAAGATATGCAATTATAGAGAGTTAGCTAAGGCTGAGATACTATCTTAAAAAGAACATAATTCACATTATTATGTTCCAAAGCCAATGGAATCATTAGAGCTTCCCCATGCTTTTGTTATTCTAACCAACTTACCCAACTAGCCACAAAGTATAAAACCACTTAATGATTTGGGACACTATCTGAAAAAGACTCATACTTAAGTTGATGACAAAAATCCATAGGCTCCAGAAGCTGATAGATCCTAAGTCTTTGTCTATAACTACCAGGGACTGAGAAGGGAAGGACTTGAAGACCAACACTGAAAACTCTGGCCTAGGGGAAGTTGTGTACAAAATTAAATTGGTGACATACAGGATGTTGCTGGATTTTTTACGTTTGATGGCAAGAGAAAATAGGGCATTTGAGTATTCCTTCCATTTTAACTGAAACAATTCTAAAAACTATTTTAGTTTCAGTTAAAACTGCTATAATGGGCTGGGAATTTGGTCTAGTAGTAGAGTGCTTGCCTAGCATACTCAGAGACCTGGGTTTGATTCCTTGGTACTAAATACAGAGAAAAAAAGCTGGAAGCAGTTTTATGGCTCAAGTGGTAGAGTTCTAGCCTTGAGAAAGTCCACGGACAGTGCTCAGGCCCTGAGTGTAAGCCAGGACTGGAAAAAGAAAAACTGCTACAATAACGTTAGCATCTATTCTCCAATAGATTTCTGAAATGCACAGCATTTCCACAAGCATTTTGTTAAATGATTTGCCTGACAATCTTACACTGATGCTAGGTTCTACAAAAGTTTCAGCCCTTATTCCCCACACAACCCCACCCTTCACCCCAGATATCTTTTTTCAGATCCCACACCCTAAAGCTTCATAATTCCATTAAATCAGTGCACAGCTGGGTGATTCTTTCTTTGCTCACATTATAGTGATTCCCCAGGGAATTTATGTAAATCTATGGAAATTCATTTTAAAGGCAGTACTCAGAAAGGAGGGATGCATCCTCATTAAGTAAACGATTATATCTACAAACAAGCTAAAAGCTACCCACTGGAGAACTAAATTAAACTTTCCATCAGGAAAACTAAACCATTAATTTCTGGTTGATGTCTTAACTGTTCAAGTGCCAACAAAACTATAAGACAAGATTTTGATGAGGTTCAAACAGAGATCAAGGCAAGTGCAGTTGACCATTATAGGCCCTGGACAGCTATCACCTTAGTCTACCTCCAGCTAGGGTTCCAAGAAAGGAAGAAAACTTATGGACTCTTCAGGACTATTTCTCCTATGACCTCCTTGTGTCCCAGAGGGGGCCAACTCAATCCCAAGAAATTCTTGGTAAAGACCAGAGTCTGAAAATTAAGACAGGATAGTAGTAAACAGAAAACAGACTTCATAGTTAGACTTGCCTGCATTCTAATTGTGACTTCATTTCTTAGCTAAACAAATCACTTAGACTTCAGAATCTTCATGGCATCATCTGTAACTTGTTGATAATAATTCTTAACACTAGTGAGTTTCTTGTGAGATAAAGTATATAGAGGACTTACCCCAATACCTGGAACATAATTGACATTCAAATGGCTTTGGTCAGTTGATGTCTGAGCATGACCTAGGCTACAGAAATTCCCCCACTAAGAAATTTTGGATCTTCAAGCAACTATGGTGCCTTCCCATGTTAAGAGAAATACTTGCCTTTTCCAGTGTTGTAAAGGCAACTCTAAAGTCTAGTGACTTTTATTACAGCTCATTGTTCTCAAGCTATTCTGACATTTGCTATTTGGGGCATAGATACTTTCATATCTCAAAACTCTATAATTTTGCCAGGGACTGTGGTTCACACCTGTAAGCCAAGCTACAGGCTGAGATCAGAAAAGGCAAAATGTTCACAAGACTCCATTGTCAGCCAACAAAAACCCGACCACAATAGCACAAGTCTGTCTTCCCAGCTACATGGGAAGTATGAATGAGATCATGGTCCAGGCCTTCCTGAGGATAAATCTGAAACCCTATTCTAAAATTACAAAAGCCAAAAACATTGGTGACATGGTTTGGGTGATTCATTACTTGTCCAGAAAGTGTAATGCCTTGAGTTTAAATTTCAGTAGCACAACACACACACACACACACACACACACACACACACACACACACACATCAAAACTCTATACTCTACACAATCCCCAATTGCATCTTGGCCCTAAAGTCAAAATTAAAATGAAATTCTTATCTGGTACCACAGACTATGCCTGTAATTTTATTTACTTGGAAGCCAGCCTAGGCACAGAATTCCACTACCTCTGATTAACCAACAGAGGCATGGCTCAAGCTGTAGAGTGCCAGCCAGGAGCAAAAAAATCCAAGTGGAGCTTGAACCCCTGATTTTAAGCTCCAGTACTGGCACTAAGAAAAACAAAATGTAGAACTCTAATATGATCATATTTACTTATAAAAACCTCTTAGTTCTAACAGTACAGTCTCATAAGGCCAATGCCAAGTAATTATTGGAGCAAATCTCTGATTGTTCTGTTGAGTAGTTTGAGTGGGGGACCCATGTTGCCTTAAAATTTCACATATATCTACATTCTGAACATTTTGTTTAGCTACAATCTCATCATATAGGAGCTAAGTGGAACTGACAAATGTATTTATTGGTAGAGTCCTTAGGGGGTGAGAATGGGACGGGGAATGGGGGACTTTTGAGCTGTGATCCTTGCTTACATTTCAACCTCTGAGTAGCTAGCTGATACCTGGCTGACTTGACATAACTGTTACTATTTTAATCAAGGGAGTCAAGTATGAGTTTACAAAGAACAAAATAGAGAAGCAGAACAGACAGAGAGTATGCTACTGAATGATTAAGCATTAATTAGACAAGATCATGTCATAGCACTAGTTATGAAGATCCATAATGACTACATCTCAGGATTACTGAATTTGAGAGGACAGGAAAGTTTCCTTTCCTGGGACATAACTCATCAAAAATTCCAGACTATATTTGTATGTATATATTAAACAAAATGGCTTACAGCTTAATGTTAACAGGGAATCCTGATTGGAAAGTAGCAGTCACATGATGTGACTTTCAAATAAGATCTTGTCAAGTTCTAAGTGAAATCAATGCAAACATATTCAGAGCTGGTTACAGAAGCAACAAACAAAAAGAGTCATATAAAGCTAAAAGATTCTGTGGGTATGTAAGGGGTATTGGATCCAGGAAGCAATAGTAAACGCAGCTAATTTGGGTTATGAAGCTTAACAAACTGAACTTTTAAAATGACATAAAAATAGCACAAATAAAATACCAATACTTGACATGTTTTAAAATAAAATTAAACCTTTTGGCTGTCCTTTTACTCCTAGTAGTAGTAAATTAGATCAGTTGTGTTATTTTACTGATGGATTGATTTATCTCAGCATCCATTCCTTCAATATTACCAATATTCAAGTCTCTCATAGCGTAGTTTTCCATCTTACCTCAGCCCTGCCAACATTTCTGACTCATTAAAAAGGAGTTTCTAAGCCAGGCAAAGTGACACACATCTATAAATCTTTCCACCAAATACCATGGTATCAGAGAGATAGAGAAAGAAAGATGGAAACAGGACAAATACCAGTTTTCTCCTCTTCTAAAAAAGTATTCTTGGTATAAAACTATACCTTCATTATCTCTGACTATTCCCCATTCTGGATACAGACTTTATGCCTGATATTTTGACTCTTTAACATGTACTTACTTTTTTTTCTATATGCTTTACTTTCCAGAGTAATGTCAACTGACAAAGTTTTGTAAATACTCTTATGATTCTTTGGTACACAACAAGTCTCTGCACCCATATACATTTCAGAATGTTGAACGACTGTAATTTAGTAACTTGAAGTAGCCAAACTTGATTTAGAGTCACAAACTTTGCCAAAAGAACAGATCTTAAGAGACAGATAACACAGAACTATTGAGATTAAGCAGAGAAGTGATTATGGATGGAAGCCATCTAGCAGGATCAAGAAAACCTGATGTGACAGAACCAAGTGTTTGGATGAGATTTAAACTATCCTACCAGTTAACTTTGGGGAAGTTATTTAAATCTATCAGGTCAGTTTGATAATTATACTAGAGGTCCTTCTCTAGTTATGCTTTTTGGTACAGTGGGTATTCTATTATCTTTGTTGTTTTGAGGAACAGCATTTAGAAAATGGTGGGATTTAACACACAACAATTTTTTTTAATGCAGAGACCTACCTGCTTTTGCCAAGTTCTACTATGTTTATTTCAGGTCTATTTATACCACGAAAGTCAGTAAACTTCTGCTGGATTATACTTACATAAACATAAAGGATTTTTTTTGCCAATTTAAAAAGAAGCTCACATTAGATAGATAGGCAGAATGCTTACAGTGAAAGAAAAAATCTACAATTTTATATATGCTATATTATACTGTACACTTAATCTTCTTTTGTTGAAGACTCTTTCCAGATTTACAACAAGCTGGGTACCAGTGGCTCATGTTTATAATCCTAGCTTCTCAGGAAGCTGAGATCTGAGTATCATGGTTCAAAGCCAGGCCAGGCAAGCAATGTCTGGAAGACATTTATATCCACAAATGTTCTTAATGTACTATGTGAAGCTATTTCTTTTCTCTTTTTATCCCCACATGTTTAATCTCATGTGGTTACTGTATCTGACTTTGTTACCTGGTATAATGTATATACACACTTATTTGTTTATTTGAAATAGAGAAGGGAAGGGGGAAAAGAAGATGATTAGGAGGAGGTGGGAGGAGGGAAAGGAGGGGGACAAAAACATAAGAAGGGGTACCAAGGTTTGAGAAGTAATGCACCCACTATCTGACAAATGTACTATAACCCCTCTATACATTCCTGTGACAATAAAATACAATCAAAAAATGTTTAAATCCAGAAATGGAACTATGGCTCAAGTGGTGGAGTGCTAGCCTTGTCCAAAAAGCTCAGAGACAGTGCACGGGCTCACTCAGGCCCTATGTATGTGTGCGCGCATGCGCGGGTACACACACACACACACACACACACACACACACACACACACACGCACGCACACACGCACGCACATACACAATTTAAAGGCAGTACAAACACTGATACAGCATTATAATGCAGAACTCAATTTTATTTAAGTACAACTTAAACTTTATTCTACATTTTTCAGCTTGCAAATTTGACAAATTATGAATTCATGGGAGTTATTTAATGTGGAGTTGAACTAATAAACTGGCAAACTGCTGTAAATAATTTAGAATGACTTAACCTATGAGTAGAAGGAACAGAAGAAATCATATCTCTATCAAAATAATCTTGAGCCGGGAGTTTGGCCTAGTGGTTAAAGTGCTTGCCTAGCATGCATGAAGACCCAGGTTCGATTCCTCAGTACCACATATAGAAAAAAGCCGGAAGTGGTGCTGAGGCTCAAGTGGTAGAGCTCTAGCCTTGAGAAAGTCCAAGGACAGTGCTCAGGCCCTAAGCTCAAGCCCAGGACTGGCAAAAAAAAAATAATCTTGTTATATAAGATAAAATAAAAATATAGGTAAGGTGCCTGTGGCTCAGGCTTGTAATCCTAGCTACTCAATAGAGCATTATAGCTCAATGCTAGCTGGAGCAAAATATTCTATTTCCAAATTAGCCAGAAAATTGCTAGGCTGATATCATGGCTCAAGTGGTAGAGCACCAGCTGTGAGACAAAGCACAGCTTTATATGAAAAATGAAAAACTATATGTTTTCCCTTGTTTCCAGTAAGGAAGTTGATTAGTGTTAAGTTCCTTTACAAATTCTAAAACATTCATGCATCAATTCTGAAGTGTAGTGGATATAAATAAATAGGTTATAGCCTCAAATGGAAAGATTAGCTCATTTTTTTAAAAAACATATAAGTAATTTTTTCCTAAACATATTAGCAAAAACCTTTCCTTATATGGTCAATTTTTAAACCAACATAAATAGTTACCTGACAGAATTAGAAAACATTTATTATCTCAAGTATGCAGAATAAACATAGGAAGCATTCTACACATTAATTGACACAATTTCTCTTCTACTTCACTACACTAAATACATAAAAACATCTTTAAATAAATATAGCTACATAGACATAATTGCATATTCACATGTTTTCTGTATTCCTCTTGAAATTAAGGTTGAGATAACAATCATCAATCTTGTCTTTTACCTATTACTTTTTCAAAAATAAAAAGCCTAATAAAAACAGAAATCCTAGCTAGGTTATTTTTTCTTTCTTTCTTCTTTTCATTTGAAAGCATCCCTTTAGTCTTTATGAGCTAGCTATTTACCTACCACAATTCCTCAAAAAAAAAAAAGCAAAAAAACAAAGTTATTTTAGGGTGTTTTAGCTTTAGTGAGCTGTCTACCAAATGCAAACCATGAAGTACTCTGGATTTTTCTCTGCTCTGTCCATCCCAGAGACAGATTTCTTGTTTCAAATCTCAGTGCACACATATAAACACAATTACTCAAAACAAGGCAACAAGTGAGAGGCAGGTTTAAAATAAGAACTGAGGCAATCTGACTCACAATCCAGGATTCAACCCCCTAGAACTTGCTGTTTTCCTTTGTCCTCTTTGCTGTGAAGCAAGATACTTTTTCTTTAGCTGGGTGTTTCTGCTGCATATCCATTTGCTACTGCATTATGCAATGAAGTCAGAAGCCTGAGCTTGTGACATCAATATAGGTTGCCATGGTTACCCTTTCCATAAGTATTACAGGTTCAGTGTAGGCTCAAAAAAGGGGACTTCAGCAGAGTAGCAAAATAACCAGCATTACTCAGCCTAAGTTACAGCAACAATTCCTGCAAAAATGTGTGCTAGATCCTACAGGACATAAAATTTCACAGTAATATTCTATGTCATTAGTGGAAGAAATTTCTCTAATATATTGACTATTTTTAAGCCAAAGTCATACAATAGAAATTGCTAGACCACTGGCCTCCTGACATATCACTGATTCATGTGATCATACAGGAATGGATATCACTGTAACTGCCAATTTATTATGTGTATTATCATTACATAAGTCAAGAGATATACATAATGAAATCATAATGGCCTTATGTCAATCATTTTCCTAACTCAAGAATTATGAAAGGCCTCACAGACTTGCATGTATGAAAGCAGTTTTAAATGAGAATCCTATATTTATCAAAGCAATATTAAGATCACTTTTTGGTTGCATGGGTTCATCTTTCCTTATATGTTTTTTACTTAGTGCTTCAACTTAAATGGTTAAATCCTTTTCCATTTGGTGGTAGTTTGAATTAACAACTTCCTCTCCATTGTATTTTATTTATTAATTTATTTGTTTGTTTGTTTGTTTTGCTAGTCCTGAGGCTTGATCTCAAGGCCTGAGCACTGTCTTTAGCTTTCTCAAGGCTACAGTTCTACCACTTGAAACCACAGCACAACTTCCAGCTTTTTCTATGCATGTGGTATTGAGGAATTAAACCCCGGTCTTTGTGAGTGCTAGGCAAGCACTCTACCACTAAGCCAAACACCCGGCCCGCCATTGTATTTTAAAAGATTCTTTAACCTTTTTATTTTTTTATCTGAATGGAAAGCTCATAATTGAACTGTTACAAAGACTGAAAGCCTTTCTTCCAGAGATCACTGATGTTTAGCGTGCATTCATCCTCAGTAAGAGACTCTTGCTTCAGTTCTGCAACCATCATTGAGGGAACAACATGTCAGACATTAGGTATAAAATACATTAATATACATTTGGATAACAGGTACTCGCTCAGAAACTGTTTTCTCAATAAATCATGAACTCCTCATTTGGGCTCACAAGTTAACTAAGAGCATGATTTTAAGAACCTGGCTTTTTGTTTTGTTTTGTCTTAAATGTCCAGGGCTCCTGATTAACTCTGCAGAAAAAGTGGTAGCCATTTAAAAAGTGTTTGTCTAAAAACTGATGACACCTCACTGTTCTCAGTCCTCTTTCAGGGTGAAGGAGTAAGGGAAAGTTCACTGTCTTCTTTGGTCATATTCGGGTGTTGAGCCTCAAAAGGGCATCAGGAAGTCTAGAGTCCTATTAGATTCCAGGACCTTTAGAACCTGGCAGACACGTCGTTCCCCCAAATAAGAGCAGTCATTTCATGGGAACAAGGCTGTCCTCCCAAACAAGAAAGACTTCTTTGAACCAACTTGCAGGACCAGAACTGAGATAATTGACTGAGATGCCTTTATTTTACCTGCCTGTTGCCCCTGCCCCAGTTCCTCCTCTATTTAAACCTAAAGCTCAGGCTGTTACCTCCAAGGTGAGTGGAAATGCTTTCTCTTGTTCTTCCCACAGTGCAATTTCATTAAGAAAACACATTTAATTGCCCTTCTCCACATTTTAACTGATGTCAGAAGGCGTAGGGTTGGATCTCTGACTGGACTCCTCTTACATTTCCATTTATGCAAAACTCATGCACAAAGTTAATAATTCCTGTAGTTAAAATATGACCAATAACAAAAAGTATTTACTAAACATCTACCATGTGCCAGAAAGCATGCTAAATACTATAGACAGTAGCTTTCTTAATCTTTACATCAATACTATCAGAGAAGTAGGTAAGCATTCTTATTCCCTTATGATTTGAATGAAACCACATAGTTATTCAAGAACACAGCTGCCACTTGAACTTAGACTGATTCCAAAATTTTATGATGTTTAAATAGAAATTAAGGATAATTCCCTATTGCTCACTATGATAAAAATTAAAAATTGCACCATAATCATATTAAGCAAGATTCCCTTCAGGAAGAACTCATCATAACAGAAAGCAAATGACAATCCTGTGAATGATTTCATAAATACTTTGATGGCTAATTTTTCTGCTTTCGTAACATTCGGCAGTCCAGAAAGTATTTTCCATATTTTTCCTGTTTAGTTATAACTGAAAATATACAATAGGGAAGAGATAGATTTTTCAATAAATGCAATCTGGATATCCACACAAAAAAAATCAAAGTAGACCCATTCATTTTTATATTAAAAACAGAAATGTACTCAAAATTAAAGACTTGACTAAACATAGAGCTCCCCTATGACCCAGCAATTCCACTCCTGGGCATTTATCCAAATGTAGAAACAAGGCCATACTAAAGCTACTAGCACAAGGATGTTCACTGCAGCATTATTTATCATAGCTAAGATATGGAACCAACCTAGATGCCCCTCAGTAGATAAATGGATCTATGCTGTCATCAGAAAGAATGACATCGCCCCATTCATACAGAAATGGAAAGACTTGGAAAAAATCATGTCAGAAAGAATAACATCGCCTCATTTGTAAGGAAAGACTTGGAAAAAATCATATTAAGTGAAGTAAGCCAGACTCAAAGGAACATAAGCTCAGTGGTTTCCCTCATTTGTAATAATTAGTACACATTTAGGACTCTTCTAACAGAGGATCTCAATAGCTCAAAAGCTATATACATGTGGTCATACAGCATGAAACTAAATGAAATCAGCTCTAGAATATGCAAGAAAGAGGTTAATCTTTGTGATTGTTGTTCTTAATGTACTATGTGAAGTTTTGTTTTCTCTTTTTTCCCCTATGGTTAACCTCCTGTGGTTACTATATCTGACTTTGTTACCTGGTATATTGTTTATTTGAAATAGGGAAGGGAAGGGGGAAACCAAGATGATTGGGAGGGGGTGAGGGGAAAGGGAGATGAAAACATAAGAAGGGGTATCAAGGTTTGAGAAGTAATGTACCCATTACCTGACAAATGTACTGTAATCCCTCTATGCATTATCCTTACCATAAAATGCAATTTAAAAAATTAAGACTTAAATATGAGACAAAAAATAAAATAAAATAAAACTCCCAGATGAAAACAAATTGCTACTTGACATCAATCTCAGGAATTATTTTCTTGGAGTTAACATCAAAACACAAGAAATGAAAGAAATAAAAGCAAAACTAAAGTGAGACAACAGCAGAGCATGGTGGCTCACACCTGTAATCCTAGATGGGAGGGGGCTGAGATCTCTGTTCAAAGCCAACCTAGACACTAAACAATGTGAAAGTCTTATCTCTAGTTAACCACTACAAAATGGGAAGTGGGCCTGTAGCTCCAGGGATAGGGTGGTAGCCTTGAGCTGAAGAGCTCAGGGACAGCACCCAGGCCCAGAGTAAAACGCCATGACCAAATAAATAAATAAATAATAATAAATTAAAATTTTAGTGAGACAACATAAAATTAAAAACTGTTTGCACAGCAATTGTTACAATGCAAAGGCCACTTAGAGAATGGAAGAAAATATTTTAAATTATACATGCAATAAGCACAATGCATAGTTTATACAACTATTACTATGAATAAAAATAGTAATTCCATTAGAAATTGTGAAAAACAGAGTCAGGTATTTGTAGCTCACACCTGTAATCTTAGCTACTCAAGAGGCTGAGATCTGAGCATTAAAGTTCAAAGCCAGGCCAGCCAGCAAAATTCATGATACTACTATCTCCTTTAATCACACAGAAAACTAGGGTAGTGCTGTGTGGCTCAAAGTGGTAGAGAGCTCAGGAAGAGGACCCAGGCCCACAGCTAATTTTTTTAAAGAAGTGCAAAATAACTGAATAGACATTTCTCTAAAAATGGCATACAAATGGCTGGCTGACAGTTAAATGAAAAGATACTATATATCACCAATCACCTGGGAAATGAAAATCAAAAGTACAATGAGCTAAAGAGAATACTTGTATAGTTCTGAAAATGTAAATTGCTACGATCATCATAGACAACAAACAAAAAGGACAGGCTTTAAAAAATTAAAAGTAAGTCTTGGCATAGTGGTACATACTTTTAATCCCATTTGTGGCTAGCCTCAACCTATTTAGACCCTCTCTAAAGAATAAACTGTAGCCAAAAAAAAAAAAAGCTAAGGGTGTCACTGAAATTATATAGCACTCATGTAAGCCCTGAGTTCAAACTCTAGTACTGCCAAAGAAAACAAAATTTAAAATAGAACCACTAAAACATCTGCAATTACATTCTGGGCCTATTTCCAAAGGAAATGGAATGAGTATCTGAAAGGGTTAGCTGTACTTTCATTTTCATTACAGTAATATTCACCATAGTCAAGATAGGAAAGCTACTCAAATGTCTGTCAGCAGATAAGTGTAAGAAAATGTGTATAGAATATTATATAACCTTAAAATGCTCAAAAATCTTGCCATTTACAATAACACGGATGAAATTTGAGAAAACTGCGATCATTGTGGTAAATAACTAAGAAGAGGAATACAATGATTCCACTTACGTGAAGAATCTATGGAAGAATACAAGGTTAGTTTCCAAAGGTGGCCGGTGACAAAAGATACAGACTTTCTGATAGAACATGAATATGCTCTGAAGGCCTGTGTGCAATACTGTCATAATACTTAATCATCTTTTAAATATTCAAAATGCTGAGCAAGTATATCCTAAAAGAGGTAAAAGATATGCCACAAGACTAATGATGGTTATCATTTTTGCTGTATATGGATATGAAAACCACAATATATCTACTCTAAAATACAATTTCTGTCAATCATGGTTTAAGAATAAGAAAATGATATTGGCTCTATAACTTTTCTGAGAGGCTATTACTATCCTAATATTTGCCAAGCTACTCTACTACTTCTAGCCATAAGTTAAGTAATATGCTGCAGGTAAGGTATCATACTAAATGCTGGATAAGAAAACTAGAGCAAACATGGAAGTGTCCTTTCATTTAGAGAAACATACTTTATAATGGGAAACACATTAAATGACACTATAAAAAAAATAGGAAATTTTAGCGGTGTTCAGACTGCTAGTAGAATTCCTACATGTTATAATTCTACCTTCTCTCTCTCTCTCTCTCTCTCTCTCTCTCTCTCTCTCTCTCTCTCTCTGTCAAACACACACGCGCACACACACACACACACACACACACACACACACACACAATTTCTTTTTCTTTACAGCTCAAAGCATTTCTCTCATCCAGTCTGGTACAGAGCTTTTATGCCCATTCTCACTCTCACACATTTATTTCTCTTTTTCCTCTCCCTTCTGTCATGAATTTTCTTCCTATCTTTTCTTTGTCTTTTACGCATCTGAGCTTACTACGTGGAGTGTTTCAACAGCTCATTGCATGCTATACTCTTCTAACCTCCATCCTCAAAGTTTCTAAGGCAAATCAAGAGTCCCATGACCTGAAATGCCTAAAACAGGATCAAATCTCACTCCCATCTGCTCAACTACTTTAGCTACTTTCCTTGCCAGATAGTTGGAACTCTTAACTCTTCAGTCTGAGATTCCAAGCTTGAAGATCTGATCACATGTAACTGTTGAGTCTTAGGATCCATCAGTCACCTTCTGGAATCTCCACCCACATCAAACAGATGACTCACTTCCTTAAGTACATACTTTGATTTTACTTTTCAATATTTCTGCTTTTGTTCATGCATGTTACCATTGCAATCTCTCATTTTTCCTCTTCATCTTCTCCTACACGATAATATGCCAAACTTCTTCCTAAACTCAACATGAATTGCTGGCTGGATTGTGGCATCGATTTTGCAGAAACTTGTGTTCTCTGAGCTTTCAGTTAGTCTCATATAACCTCAGCCTGTTACATAATGTCCATTCCCATTACTCCTGCCGCCTAGCTTTTTCTGTTCACTGAAATCAACCAGGAAAACTTCTGTGCGATAATAAGTAAGCTGAGAGGACCAGATAGATAAAGTAAGCCGACTAAGACACGGAATGAGCTTTTGGTTTTGCATTAGCAGCAGACACCTCCAGTAGTACTGTTATGAGTCCACTTGTCTCTCTCTAAGTAGAAATGTTGAATTCCTAAACCTCTAGTATCTCAGGACACCCTTGTATGAAAATAGGGTATTATTTCTTAGAAAGGCTCTCAGTCCAGCAAAATAAACACTATGAAAGGAGTATGTGACTGGGGGAGGAAACCAAATATGTGTAGAGAAATGAAGAGAGGACGAGAGGGGAACGCAGTCATAAAATCCAATGCATATTCTATAAGCTAAAGAAAATTGAGGGAAGGGGGGGGGTTGGGAGAGAAGGGGAAAAATGCTGAAAGGGGTGACAGTGATAAGGGAGCATCCTAGCTATACACTATTCTGTTGAGCAACAAATCCTTTGTACAACTACTTGAAGATCAAACTAAAATTTAAAGACTGGAGTAGTCAGGTTAAAAAGCAGTCATGAGAAGAATGGATCCTAGTTCAATCCAGATGTCCTTATAAAAGGGGGAACTTTGAATGTACAGATTCACATGTACAGAGGAGGACCTATGAAGAGATCCAGGCAAAAAGCCATGGAATCGGGTGGGCAGAAATCAGGCCCATACGTCTAACAAGAAAATTTGCCAAAAAATTGCCAGCAAACTACCAGGAGGTA
Organism: Megascapheus bottae; assembly: GCF_031878675.1. Taxonomy (NCBI): domain Eukaryota; kingdom Metazoa; phylum Chordata; class Mammalia; order Rodentia; family Geomyidae; genus Megascapheus; species Megascapheus bottae. Next base: position 12,925,876 of record NC_143516.1, on the reverse strand, counting down.
GGAAAGAGACATGGAGTAGATTCTCCTTTGCAGTCCTGCTGACACCTCGATCTTAAATTTCTACCTTCCAGAACTGTGAGATAATCAGTTTCTGTGTTTAAACTGCCTCGTTTGTGGTACTTCGTTATGGCAGTCTATAAAGCATTTCAATTATTTTTGAGAAATCTAATAACCTATGGAACTCATTTACTTAAGAACAAGGAAGCTCCTTTGATGGGGCATATAACTACACTGCTATGACCAGTTCATAAGAAGAACAGCTGATTTGCTGAGCTTTCACCTCTGATTTTATGATCTCACAGGGAATACTTGCAAGTAATTCTGCTTTGGTTATACATTTTGTATTTCCTCATAGGTTGTCTTCTTTTGCTTGGAAAAGATGAGCATTGTTTTCTTTCCTGAAGAGAATGTTGTTTCTATAGAAACCTGTTACCAGATTTATAAGTGATCTTTTCTTTTTCTTTTTTCTTTATTATCAACTATTATTATTATATAAATGATATGCAGAGGAGTTACAGTTTCATACCTCAGGTAATTGGTACTTTTCTTTTGGGACAATGCCATTCCTTCCTTTACACTCCCAGTTTTTTCCCTCCCATTCTCTCCATATAAGTGATCATTTAAATTCCCATTCTTGGCTTCCAAGTCATATCTCAATATTTAGAATTATTGTTTATCAGATCATAGGTTAAAGTCACAGTAAGACATTCTCAAATATCAAGAAAGTGTTTTATTTTAGCAGCAATCAATTATTCATCTAGAGGCTAATTTTAAGGGGTTTGATGGGAAGCCTGGTGGCAAAGCCTTATCTGACATTTTGTGAAGTCAGGCCACATGGCAGGACTCAGAATTAGAGATCTAGAGCCGGGCACAGTGGCTCACGCCTGTGATCCTAGCTACTCAGGAGCCTGAGATCTGAGGATCACGGTTCAAAGCCAGTCCAGGCACTAACGGCCATGAGATTCTTGTCTCCAATTAACCACCAGAAAACAGGAAGTGGTGTTGTGGCTCAAGGGATAGGGTGGTATCCTTGAGCTGAAGAGCTCAGAGACAACACCCAGGCCCAGAGTTCAAGTCCCATGACTGACAAAAAAAAAATTAGAGATCTATGCTAATAACCACCAAAGAATATGTAGAAAATATAGAACAAAACATTAAATATTTCCTTTCTTTTAGATAAAACATATGAGTGAAACCTGTTAGTGCTGAATATCACATGCCTTTTAAGGAAAATGTCATCGACAAATGTATCCCCTGGGGTAAATAAAACTCATGGTGTTTTCTCAGTCAGCAAAATCGTCATTACTGTGCGCTATGAAGGAGAAGTAAACTAATTCATGTGCCAAACATGCTTTCTCCTTCTCTCTCTTCTTCTCTCCTGCCCTTCCTTCCTTCCTTCCTTCCTTCCTTCCTTTAGGAGAAATGCTTAGCCATTCTAAATTTCCTTGTCTAAACTCAGTGCAATAGCAGAACCTCTATTATATAAACTAAAAGAGCACAGAGCCTAGAAAAACACATACGGTAAATATTTAATGAATGTGTGCTATTAAATCTACTTTTAGAGAAGAAGGTGTACATTCTAAAAACAATAAAACTGTAGCCATGGTAAAAAGCACAATAATTTCCAGAGCTTTGGGTGTGTTCAGTAACAGAGTGTACATGAAATACAGAAATTATTTTGCAGTCATGTACCAATTCTGTAGAACAGTAGAGTGATGAATACATATCACTAAACACCTATCCAAGATCATTAAATGACTATAAAAGGAGACTTTCTTATAGAAAAAATGTAAATGTAAAAAGTATTCGGGATCAGAGAATCCTAGTATGGAAAGTAGAATATAATCAAGCTACAAATCTATAAAATTAACCTAAAGGTAAATGATATACAACAACATCACAGAAAGTGAAGGAGAAGGGGAGATGGCAACTATGGAAATGGATAGAATCTATAACATTATTTGCATACAATTAAGTCCATGGGGAGATGGGTAATTCTTGTTAGAACTGAAAAATTAAGTAAATGTGTATAAGATAGTAGGAATCAGGCTACTTGTTGCTAGAGTAAAGGATTACAATGCCAGATGAATTAGATACTAGCTAGTATCTAGCTAGCTAGCTAGATACTCACATATATACATACATACATACATACATACATACATACATACATAATACATACATACATACATGCATACATGCATACATACATACAGAATATTACATACAAAAATAATTACAGGTATTTGGATATATCTTAGTTATCATAAATATATTTAGTATTTCTTTCAACAGAGAAATCCAGGAATCAAGGCCAGTTCAGCCACATCAAGTAAATAAAATACCCAGATTTTATTTCCAATAGATGGAAACAAGAATCCTGAGGAAAGGGAATGACTGTCAGGCTAGTACGGAAAATAGGTGTGCATAATTATACACCAGAGGTCAATGAAATGCTAAAGAAAATTAGAACAATAAATAAATGAGAAAAAAGAAAGAAACCAGATTGATGAGGTGTAGAAAAGGGAATACTCAACCAGAGGGCATCCAATAGTCAAAACTAAAAAATTTAAGCAAAATAAATACAATATTGGCTGATAAGTCTAATGATATAAAACAAGCAAGCAAACAAAATAGGGGAGAAAAGACAAATATCCCATGTGGAAGGATTCAAAAACTGTAGTTTTGGTCAATATAATCAAATAAGTGGAGTATACATTAACCACCAATCTTTGTTCCCGGCAGAGTGACCTTCCAAAGAGAACAGTATTGAAAGAGAGAATGTAGTTCCACAGAGCAGAAACCTGACTAGCTCAGCAACTCCATCAAGGTAAGCTACCAGCATTAACAAGCCACGCTGACAGAATGGCACGTTACTGACTGATCTTCCTAAAACCCCATTCAGCCCAGTCTTATACAGAAGAAAACATCAGAAAAATACAAATTGGGGAACATTGTACAAGATACTTGACCACTTCCTTCTCTACCAAGGTCATGAAAAATAAAGGAAATCTAAGAAACAGTCATGAAAGAGACAGAAAGGATCCCAAAGAAAGAAGACTAAAGTACTATGGTATCTTGATCTGAATCCTTGAATAACAAAAGGGATGCTATGTTAAAAGAGAAAAGAAAAAGAAAAAAGAAAAGCAAGAAATATGAAAAACTGGATATAGGAGACCATATCTCTCTTCCCTGTACTAAGAGGCCAGTCTGGAGGATTGTGAATTTCAGACCAGCCTGGGCTACACACTTCCTTGTTAAGGATACAAAGTCAGCACTGTCATTCCATCTAAATCCTTTAACTATTTAAACTTATTGTTGATGGATATACTATTTTATGTTATTGTTCAGCAAGGTGGTTTGGGGTGGTGGACTAGTTAGAGAATTGAGCAAGCCTCTACAAAAAGGGGAGAAATGATTTTTTTAAGTGACATTCATTTGACAAAATACAACATCCATTCATGTTGAAAGCACTAGAAAAAATAGGAATAAAAGGTATATTCCTCAAAATAGTGAAAGCCATATATGAAAAACCTACAGCCAGTATTATACTAAATGGTGAAAGACTGGAACCATTCACCCTAAAATCAGGAACTAGACAGGGATGCCCACTCTCTCCACTTCTCTTCAATATAGTGCTGGAACCTTAGCCAGAGCAATAAGGCAGGAAAGGACATCAAAGGGATCCACATAGGGAAAGAAGAAATTAAACTATCCCTATTCGCAGATGACATGATCCTCTACTTGAGTGACACAACAAACTCCACTCCCAAACTCCTAGAATTAATAAACTACTTTAGCAAAGTGGCAGGATACAAAATTAACCTTCAGAAGTCAGTAGCCTTCTTGTACACAACAATACACAAACAGAAGGCCAAATCAAGAAAATGATCCCATTCGCAATAGCCCCCAAAAGAATAAAATTCTTAGGAATTAACTTAACCAAAGATGTAAAGGAATTATTTAATGAAAACTATAAAAGCCTAATGAAAGAAATTAAAGAGGAAACTAGGAAATGGAAAGACATCCCATGCTCATGGTTAGGGAGAACCAACATAGTGAAAATGGCTATACTGCCAAAACTGATAAACAAATTCAATGCAATCCCCATCAAAATCCCAAAGACATTCTTTACGGAAATAGAAGATATAATCCAAAGATTCATATAGAACAAGAAAAGACCTAGAATAGCCAAAACAATTCTAGGTAAAAAGAGCAAGGTAAAAAGAGACTTCAAACTCTACTATAGAGCCATAATAACAAAAACTGCTTGGTATTGGCACAAAAACAGACCAGAAGATCAGTGGAACAGAATAGAAGACCCAGAAATAGAACCACATACCTATAGGCAACTTGTATTTGACAAAGGAGCCAAAGATATACAGTGGAACAAACACAGTCTATTCAATTATTGGTGCTGGCAAAACTGGGCAGCCACATGCAAGAAACTAAAAATTGACCCTAGCCTTTCGCCATGCACAAGCATTAACTCAAAGTGGATCAAAGACCTCACTATCAGACCAGAAACTGTGAAACTGCTACACGATAGAGTAGGAGAGACACTGGAATTCATAGGCACAGGCAAAAGATTCCTGAACAGAATCCCAGGGTTACAACAGATTGGAGAGAGACTCGATAAATGGGACTACCTAAAAATAAAACGTTTCTGTACAGATAAAAACATAGTCGCAAAAGTAGAGAGACAGCCAACCAACTGGGAAAAGATATTTACCAATAATACATCTGACAAATGCTTAATATCCAGTATCTACAGGAACTCAAGAAACTTAATCGCCCCCAAACCCAACAAACAATTCACTAAACAGGCAAGAGAACTAAAGAGACTTATCAGAAGAAGAGATTAAAATGGCAGAAAAGCATATGAAAAAAAGTTCATCATATATGATCATAAAGGAGATGCAAATAAAAACAACCCTAAGATACCACCTTATCCCAACAAGAAGGGCCAAGATTTTGAACTTAGACAATGACAGTTGCTGGCGGGGTTGTGGAAAAAAAGGAACCCTACTATACTGCTGGTGGAATTGTAAACTAGTTCAGCCACTCTGGAAAGCAGTGTGGAGGTTTCTTAAAGAACTGAAAATTGACCTTCCCTATGATCCCGCCATACCACTTCTGGGCATCTACTCTGAACATCATAACCCAAGATATGATAAGGACACCTGCTCAGCTATGTTCATCTCTGCTCTATTCACAATAGCCAGGCGATGAAACAATCCAGATGCCCTACTGCAGATAAATGGATACAGAAAATGTGATATATATATATATATGTATGTATATATATATATATACACACAATGGAATTCTACATAGCCAACAGACAAGATAAAATAATGGCATTTGCAGGGAAGTGGATGAATCTAGATCAAATCATGTTGAGTGAGACAAGTCAAGACCTAAGGAACGAAAGGCGCATGGTATCCTTAATATGTGGCTATTAATAGGGAAGGGGGAAAAACCAAGACGGGTGGGGTGTGTTGGGGGGGGGAGGGAAATGGGTACCAAGACATGTGAAAGGGTATCAATGTATGTGAATTAATGCACCTTCTATCTGGCAAATATCATGTAACCCTTTTACTAATTACAATAAAAAAAAAAATAAATAAATAAAAAAGACAAAAAAAAATATGTGGCTATTAAATCCAAAGAGTACAAGAGCGAGGACTCAATAACTGCATACCCAAAGCTATGGACATGGTAATAGAAATACAAACATAACTATATAGACATAAAAACCTATGACTCTACAGATATAATGTTTTATTTTATAAATTAATGTTTCTATGACATACAAACCCTTAGCCTAATTGTGATTAAGTTCTAAATACTGAGTCCCAGTGATTGTAAATAGAGATTCCTTCCTTGAACACTTGTATGTTAAACTTGTCATTTAAAATATGATGTAAAAATCAACATTAATAAATTCTTTAAAAAAAAACCTATGCAAAAAGGTGACATTGAGAAACAGAATCCCTTGTAAGCCTCAAATGAATGCAAATAAATATAGAAAACTACTCACCCTACTGTGATGGAATCTAGTAAAGGTCACTAGGAAAGATACTTGAGTATATTTTTAAGTTACAGCTTAGGCATGAAGTTTATATAAAGATAGTTTGGGGGTTTTGTAGCTGTTGAGAATCCATGCTTTATCACAAGAAGTCTGGAGACTATCCACTTAGAGATGACTGTGAGATCACTCATCTGCTGGAAGGCAGTTTTTGATGAGTGATAAGCCAGGTGTCTGGCTTTGAGAAGTAGTGTGGACAAACCACACCTCAAAGAAACAGTAATGGATAATTTCCTATTGACACCTAGTTTGCCCTGCCCTAAAGCAAACTAAAGAACCACACATTTTTATTGCTTGTGGCATTTAACAAATATAGCCATATATTTGCTTTTCGAAAATAGCTATGTCACTCTTGACTTACTTTGGACTTTGGATTTTCCTTCTTTACTGGGAAAATAAAGTTCAGGTATGCAGTGTAATACTAAATAAGTAATATGTAAATATTTGAAACATTCCAATTATTTTAGTTTATGAGTGTGTGTGAACTTTAGAACACTGCTGTCCTTCATGCATCTGTTAATGTAACAGAAAGGAACTTTCTCCCTACAATCACTTTGATGAGTCTTAATGATTTTTCTATTGCAATAATTATCTATACTTATTACAGCAATCTCAAGAGAGCCTTCATTAAAACTGAAAAGGCACACACATCTATATAAGACACTGAAAATATTTATTTTAAGCTCTATAGGTATCTTAGAAACTGACTCTAAACAGACTTATTTTGTATTAATTCTATTCTAATAGGATTGAAATACATTATATAAATTAATCCATAAAGGAAGTTATTCTATTAAGTTATTTCTAAATTTAGTTATGATTTTCTTCAATAAATCTTTTAAGTTTAAAACTACACGTAAATTTAAGGAATTACTTGAATAAGACTGAGTGAAAATGAGAGAGACTAAAATTCTTTTTCTAATAGCGTAAACATTTACATGAAGCCCAATGAGATTCAATGTGAGGGGTTTCTTGATCCATTATATTTTATTTCAGAATATTCCACATCCTTACCTGTCTATGGGACAGGTCCTTACCAGAATGGTCTCCAACCTTCAGTTGACAGTTGTACCTTTGCTTTTGCCTACTGCTTCTACAGAGCTTGGAGGTAAGCCAGAACTAGGAATTTAAGGACTTCACAGATCCTATCTTTCTGTGTTCACAGACCTAAAGATGTGTGTGGCCTTCCAGAACCCTAAGAGCTTATCTAAGCTTTCCTAAACACCTCAGGGTACTTCAATTCTCAGGTTTCTTTTTCTCTTATACACCCTTTGGTTCTATTCTTTTATCCCAATTGTTAGCTGCCATCTCTGGTATTGTAATGTTAAAAAAAAAAAACAAAAAACAAAAACACCTGGTAGCAAATGTTTTCAATAAAGGCCTTCTCAGGCAAGAGGCTTTTAGCACTGGGTAAGCTTGAGTCAGGTCATGTAAGGACAAGCCTCTTCCAGTTGGTTCTCCCAGAGAATCATCAAGCAAATCAAATAATGTTAATTCTTTGGGAATGAAGCTTTGAAAAAAAATCTCCAGCACTGATCTGCTCCTTCTGGTACAGAGAATGCAGTGCCCTGTCCCCAGTCCATAATTGCTCAGGTAAGTAGTTGTCACTATTCTTAAACAACATTCCATAGTTTTTGTTAAATAAGTGCTTCCTAGATTGTTATATATACAGGTTTGGCCAACTTCTTTTTTCTTCTTTTTTGGATTTTATTGTCGGGATAATGTACAGAGGGGTTACAGTTACAATTGTCAGGTAATGGGTGCATTACTTATCAAACCTTGATACCCCTTCTTACGTTTTTGTCCCCTTTCCTTCCCTCTTCCCCCTCCCAATCATCTTGTTTCCCCCTTCCCTTTCCTATTTCAAATAAATGTATATATAATATATCAGATATCAAATCAGATACAGTAACCACATGAGATTAAGCATAAGGGGAAAAAAAGAGAAAAGAAATAACTTCACATAGTACATTAGGAACAACAATCACAAAGATAAACCTCGTGTTTCCATATCCTAGAGTTCATTTCATTTTTGTATCATCCTATATGACCACATGTGCATATCTGTAATTTCTATCGGAGTATTTCTGGTATTATAAGCACATAAAAAGTTACCAACAAAGTCAAGGAAGCACAGAAAACCACAAGTGCAATTAAATATGTTAAAAACAGAATAATTCCTAAAGATTAGAAATTCGGACCAAATTGATTATATACCCTTTATGAAATTATAAGGAGTTTTGGACAGTTTCTTGAAATTTCTAGAACATTATTCTGACAATCTTACTAAGTTTCTATTGCTGTTGTTTTTAATGTGGTACAAGTGTTTTTTTTTAATTTTTCTACTACATATCTCTACGAGGATTAAATTAATGCTATCAAATGAAGTATAGTCAGTTCACAAGGTTTAGCACTAATTTTGTGGCATCAAGTCCTCTGTACTAACCAATGGACTAAGACAAAATATATTAGGACACGCCAGGCATTTTCACATTTCAACTTTGAAAGATGATCATAGATACTGATACAGAAAGACTGTCTGCATATAAAGAACTAAATATGATCAATTTTGGTGAACTAACCATATATGAGTTGGTGCTGACTACTTGAAAGAAACAATACTCCATGGCAGCTCCAAACCCTAAAGAATAAATCACCATTCGTTAACTTAGAATAATGTTTTAAGATACAATGAAGAAACTAATAGTAACTTCTACTTACAAAAGGAACTTATCAGTCCAAAAGCAGAGATTCTTTATTAGAGCAGGCTACCTAAGAATATTTTGCACAATACAAACATTTGCATATATACCTTACATATGTTAAATCAGACCTTCTGTGACCTTTAAATTTATATTCTTATCAAGAATGATTGATGATTGAAGAACAAAGTAAGAAGAAACCTATTTTTATGACTGTACTTTTATTTGCTGACAGTACAAAAGCCAAATTGCTGCTCACAAAGAATGAATTCGTAATGGAAAAACACAGACGCATCTAAATTTGAGGGTATATTATATCAAGACAAAAAAAGCTCCCTCAGAAAACATCAGATGTAAAAACAAAGTTGATTTGCTAATTATTGATTGTTCCCCTTTCATTTTCTGTAGTTTTATTTTGAAATTCTGTCTTCTCTGACTGAAATGAGGTTTTTCTAAATCATGTTTGTTCTTTTTTTCACAGTTGGCCTCACTATAACCAGTAAAGTAGATAAAGTAAACAGAAATACTGTGGAAGAAAGAGAAATCAAAATTAAATGATAAAGTGAAGCTGGATAAACTTGAGGAAATGAAGTATGGTCAGCTTACAGCACCTACAGGAGATATTCCGTCATATACAGAGTCATCTTAGGGGAAATGAAACAGGATAACTACAGAAAACTGAGGTCTGGTGAAGAAGTGCCATCTTTGCCTTAAAGAGAGAGAACAGGATGCATCCTTTCCTGACAGATGAATTCCTCACCCCAAGAATTTACACTTGTCTGACAGGGTATATGCTTTTCTGAGAAAAATGCTACCCCAAACTTTGGCCACCTCCTGCCCCAAAATGCAGATAGCAGGGTGCCTCCTTATCTCAAGGATAAGGATCTGTTTTATAGAAGGATTCATTCTTACCTTAATACTCAAAAAGTAACACCAGGTATGATTAGAGCAAACACAAGCCATCTATCTTTATGTAACTTTGAAGCCAGACTCACTGCCTTTACCCTATAAATACCCCAGCAACCCAAAGAGCTGTCCCCCTCTCTCCTTTTGAAAGCTGACACATTGTGTTAGAGTGTGCCCCTGCCCTTCCATTTGTCTATTTACCTGCTTGCTTATTTACTCAATAAAGCTCTGCTAAGTTTTCTTGCTATCCATCATGATTTTTCCAGAAATTCTTATTCTAAGGTTAAAGTCAAGGACCCTAAGTGAAGCATACCTAACTTTAAAGGGAAAGCTCACTAAACATCATCTCTGTCTGGTGGAATAATCATGTATTGAAATGGTGTGGACCAAAATTCCCTTCATTGTATCCTCTAACTTGGTAACTTTTGGAACCCATTTGGCTAATCATTGTGTATCAGTATAAAGGGCAATTTAGCAGTGTTCAGAGCTGAGCCATTCCTACAAAGATATCACAGGCCTCTAGATTACCCTGAGAGCTTAGCATTGTCTTCTAATGTTTACCACATGTCTTTAAAAACCTATGTCTCTAATTATCAAGATAAATGAATAGAAAGCCCTATATTTAGAAATTGAAAAAAAAATCAATGCCCTCCCCCACAGTAAACTGTCAAAGAAACAAAAACCCAATTAATAAGTGGAATAAGTGGGCAAAAGACTTAAAGAGAGACTTCTTAGAAGAAACAGTTAGAATGGCCAATAGACACATGAAGAAACATCCAACATCTCTGACCATAAAAGAAATGCAAATCAAAACAATATTGCCACACCCCAGGTAGAAAGGCCATTATCAAGAGAACTAACAATAACAGATGCTGACAGCTATATAGCCAAAAAGGAATATTACTACACTGTTGATGGGAATGTAAATGTGTTCAAACACTCTGGAAAGCAAGATGGAGGTTCCTCATGATTAAACACAGACCCAGCAATCCCATTCCTGGGCATTTATTCAATAGAACACAAACAATGCCACATTAAAGCTACCAGCACAACCATGCTCATTGCAACATTGTTCACCATAGCCAAGGAATGCAATCAACCAAGATGCCCCTTCATTGCATCACTATTTACTATAGCAAAGATATGGAACCAACCCAGATGCCCCTCCATTGATGATTTGATCACAAAGATATGGTATTTATACACAATGGAATTCTATGCTGTCATCAGAAAGAATGACATCTCCCTATTCTTAAGGAAATAAAAAGACTTGGAAAAAATCATATTAAGTGAAGTAAGCCAGACTCACAGGAACATAGGCTCCATGGTTTCCCTCATCTGTAATAATTAGTACACATCTAGTACTTTCCTCACAGATTACAATAGCTCAAAACCTAGGTACATAAGGTCATATAGGATGAGACTAAATGAAAGGAACTCTAGGATACGGAAGCAAGAGCTTTTTAATGTGTGATTGTTGTTCTTAATGTACTATGTTATTTCTTTTCTCTTTTGTTGTCCTTTGGTTAATCTCATATTGTTACTGTAGCTGACTTTGTCACCTGGTATATCATATATATGTTTATTTGAAATAGGAAAAGGAAGAGGGGAAAACAAGATGATTGTGAGGGTGTATGGGGGTATGGGGGGAAAATGGGGACAAAAACATGAGGAGTATCAATGTGTGAGAAGTAATGCAAATATGCCTACTACCTGGCAAATGTAACTGTAACCCCTCTATATATTACCCCAACAATAAAAAATTAATGAAAAGAAAAAAAAGAAAATGTGATGTATATATATATATATAATAGAATTTTGTGCTTCCATCAGTAAGAATGATATTATGCTATTCTTTTTTTGTATTTTATTGTCGGGATAATGGATAATGTATTGAGGGGTTACAGTTACATTCATCGGGTAATGGGTCTATTACTTCTTGAACCCTGAGGTGAGGATGGGAGGGAATACCTAGGAGAGACCGAGGGAAGGGATGACATTGTTCAAAAGAAATGCACTCTGACTTACATAACTGTAACTCCTCTGTACAGAACTCTTACCAAAATAATAATTTTTAAAAATAATAATTTTAAAAACAGTTATGCCCCTTTCAATAACTCTGTTAGGATAATAGATTTATGCTCTATCCTGACATCCAATTACAATCACAATAATTTCTTCACAAATGATTATCTTCTATTAGTTTTATGTTTAAAATTTGTCTTTTCTATTACATAATAAGCTTCTTGAGTTTTTAAGCTTTTCGATTGCTCGCTTCTATAATTTCTCTCTCTTTTTTTTTACTTATGGCACATCTCTGTCTATTTTATTTAATTCCAGCCCTCGGCTGAACAACAGATGCTTCCAGTCTTCACTCTACTCGTTCAAACTATTTTGAAAACTGAAAGCTCTCCTAGATAATTCAGTGAAGTTTCTGAGTTTTACATTGCTACTGCAATGTCTGAGATTTCCTCTTATATTATTTCCCATTTTAAAGAATTCATACACACAATCTCACATTAATGGATGGTTCTCTACCTTGCCACCTTCATTATCTAGTGACTGAAATACAGAATTCAGCTCAATAATTCCAGTAAACCAATTGACTTTTCAGTCACACTAGAACTAGTTGACCACTCTTCCTTGTTTTTTGGGTTTTTTTTTGTTTTTTGGGAGTTTTTTTTGCCAGTCCTAGCTCGGGGACTCAGAGCCTGAACACTGAACACTGTCCTTGGGCTTTCCTCCAGGCTAGAGCTCTACAACACCGCTTCTGACTTTCTCTGTATATGTGGTACTGAGGAATCAAACCCAGGTCTTCATGCATGCTAGGTAAGCATTCTACCACTAGGCCATGCCTAGTTGGTAGTGGCTCTAGTTGACCACTCTTGCCTTATAATATTAATATTGCACCATCCTAGTTTTTCTTGCGCTTCCCTGAAACACATTCTTCAGCTTCCTGCTCAGAGACACCTCCTCTTTCTTTCCTCAAATGTTTCCCACAGATCTCTTAGGACTCCCCTATTTGTGCTATATACATACATTTCATGGGATGATTTCCTCTACTCCCTTGACTATAATTAGTATACTATTTCTAATCTTATGGTTCCCAAATAGTCTTCAGCTAAGAATGTTCTCTAGAGTTTTCTGCTGCATGTATCCACTGTGTTTCTCATAGAATCCCAAATGTAACACATCTAAGGTTGAGTTCATCATGAGTTCCCTAATTTCTGTTCCTCTTGGACCGAGGGCCACATTTCTCTCAGGAAGAGGTCGTTTTTGTTCAGATTTCCATCCCTATCCATGAAAGTCTTGATGTGGGAAGATGCTCTGAAGACTCAGCACCTGCCATCTCCCTTCCCCCGTACTGAGTCCCTGTGACCTCCCCAGCCAAGATGGGCAGGGAAGGAGGTGATTTTGGGCCTGGAATTCAGGAACTGGGTGCTATCCCTCAACTCTTTTCCTCAAGGCCAACACTCTATCACTTAAATCACAGCTCCACTTCCAGCTTTTTGATGGTTAATCGGAGATCAGAGTCTCATGAAATTTCCTGCCCTGAGAGCTTTTTGAGGCCTCTGAAGTACAAGTTGCTGATGAAGTGTGTCGAATTTTCTAGGAAAGTTCAAAACTGCGCTACACCAGAAGAAATCAAGAAAAGGAAGGCTATTATTTTTTGTCTCAGTGCAGACAAAAAATGCATCATTGTTGAGGAAGGCAAAGAAATTTTGGTTGGAGATGTTGGTGTTACCATAACTGATCCTTTCAAGTGTTTTGTGGGAATACTTCCTGAAAAAGATTGTCGTTACGCTTTGTATGATGCAAGCTTTGAAACCAAGGAATCTAGAAAAGAAGAGCTAATATTTTTCTTGTGGGTCCCAGAACTAGCACCCCTGAAAGGTAAAATGATCTATGCAAGCTCCAAGGATGGCATTAAAAAGAGGTTTCAAGGCATAAAGCATGGATGTCAGACAAATGGACTGGAAGACCTCAGCTGTGCTTGTATTGCTGAAAAGCTAGATGGGTCATTAATTATGGCTTTTGAAGGGTGCCCTGTGTAGATCACCATTCAGTACCACAAGTTTAAAGTGTCCATGTTTAATGTTATCCTCTTGTTATATATGTAAAGCAAATTGATTTAGGCCAGGGTCTTACTGCTGGGGAGCTGTCTTGTCATCTTCTAGAGTAAAATAAAATATATAACTATGTCCAAACATAAAAAAGAACATCTTGATGTGTGCTTGTTGGTTGTGAATACTTTAAACCAACAAGATTTCCCCTGCACAGACATGTGATACAACTCTAGCCACTGTGACAAATGGAAGTCTATTAGGGTGCTGCCAAGGAAAGACCTATTGCTTGTATTTTTGCCAGTTCTAGACTTGAGCTCAGGGCCTGACCACTGTCCTTGGGCTATCCTTAAGGCTAGAGCTCTACCATTTGAGTCACAGCACCACTTACAGCTTTTTGCTATGTACGTGGTACCAAGGAATCAAACCTGGGTTTTTGTGCATGCTAGGCAAGCACTCTACCACTAGGCCAAATTCCCAGCCCAGACCTCTCACTTTTAATAACACACACATGAAGAATCTGCTCCCTTGCTGCAATTGAACACAGCTTGGTTTGTGTTAACACCTAATATTGTTGTAAACAACTTGTGTTTTCATAAAAGAGTTTGCTGAAAACAAGAAGACAATGCAATGGAGAACAGAATAAATAAAAAAATGGTAGAGAAAGCACAGCCGAGTCTTAGTCCTCAGGCTGCTCTCCTGAGCCATGGCTCCAATCAGTGGCTTCAGCCTCATCTGAAAGGCTATAGAACTAGTGGTACAATTCTTCCCCCACATGTTTTGATTCAGTAGTATAGTCAAAGTGGGCTCCAAGAATTTGCATCTCTGCCTTTTCTATAGTGACTGTTCATTCCTAGTTCAAGCCATAATAATCTCTCCCTTGAATGTCCACAATAATCCACCTGGACTTCAATTCATAGTTTTCATTTTCTGCTAGCCACTCTCCTCATTGCCACCAAAGGAAGCTTTCAAAAATGTAGATTTGGTCACTTCTCACTTGCTCAAGCATCAATGGAATTTCAGGCTTGATAGAATATAGGACAGAGTCTATATCTGAGATGCCAATCCCCATTCATACATTCATCAGGCTAACTCCCTGCAGTCCTCATCCTGTGCTTGCCCACCGCATCCTTCCAGGATGTCTCCTTGTTTCCGGAAATCACAAGTGTTGCCACTACCCTGTGATTTCTCCTGTGCTGTCAGTCCTCTTGTCTTACCTTCCTCCTACTTTATGTTTATTATCTAAAATAAAAAATCCCATGTAGATGGTATCCTGTCTGTGGACTTGAGCTCCCTTTTATGGCCCTAGTAGCATTGATTGTATTGTAGTGTCATCGCTTGTCTGTCTGTCCATTACAGGAGACAAGAGGCCCTGTGCCGCTCATCTATTATGTGACTTCCTTCACATCCTTATCATCACTATTTTCTTCTCTATTGCCCTGTTCTTCATTATTATGATCTCCTCCTCATTATTACCACCTCCTCTTCTATAAGCAGACACTGAAGCAAGGGCTTTATATATAATATTCAGTTTGCTATTCTGACTACCCTATTTTTTCACATAAGGAAGTTGAGCATCAGAGATATCAAGTAATTTTCCCAAGGTTCCACTTGTGTGAGAGCAACGCTTAAATTTAGGGAGTGCAAATCTAGAGCTCACCTTCTAATCCTTCTTTGGAAATTAATGTAGAGATGCTTGATTAGCCTAAGAAAAATGCTCCCTCTGTCCATTCCTCCCCTTCCCTTCACTGAGCTTTCACTTCTTGGATTTCCCACCCCTAATTTCCCTGCCCCATTCATTCAGCAGCTTGTGGGGCTCGGTTTCGTTGGAATTTGTAAGAGAGATTACAAGCTGGTGTTGGTCCAATCCCCAGCATAACCAGAACACCCTTCATCACTGCCTGGAGAATAATGGCCAGAGATCCTTCTTTCTCACCATATAGGTAAGAAAAATCCAGCATTAGAAAGAGTTATTTGGGTTAGAATTGTTTTGGTTCTGTAAGTGTTTAAGTCAGTATACCTCCTTCCCCAAAATGTAAAAACACTGGGCTTCAAGAGTAACAATAAATGTACTTTTCACCAAGATGGGAGCTTCTGCCCCTCCTAAAGCTGAAGCCAAGGAAAAGGCTTTGAAAGTCAAGAAAGCAGTGCTGAAAGGCATCCACAGCCACAAAAAGAAGAAGATACGCACTTCACCCACCTTCCGGCGGCCCAAGACTGCAGCTCCGGAGACAGCCCAAAGATCCAGGCAAGAGTGCTCCGAGGAGAAACAAGCTTGACCACTAGCGATTATCAAGTTCCCCCTGACCACTGAGTCAGCCATGGAGAAGACAGAAGACAACAACACACTTGGGTTCACTGTGGATGTCAAAGCCAACAAGCATCAAATCAAACAGGCTGTGAAGAAGCTCTATGACATTGATGTGGCTAAGGTCAATACCCTGAACAGGCCTGATGGAGAGAAGAAGGCTACCTGACTACGGTGCTCTAGATGTTGCCAACAAAACTGGAATCATCTGAACTGCATCCAGTTGGCTAATTATAAATTTACATCTTTTTCCCACTAAAAAAAGAGTAAAAATAAATGTACAGGTACTCCAATGTCACCTAAATTAAATAATTCAAGAGGCTCTTAGAAAATATTGGAAATACTACTATTAATAAACTCTAAACGCCATCTCCCTACCCCTTACAAAGGATGAATCTTTGAACTCTTAATCACAAAGACTATTCTTCATTCCCTGGATGCCCAGCACCAGATACACATCCTAAAACAACAGAGGTGCTTAAAAAAATAACAAAGAATAGTAAGGCCAGTGATTAATTGCATGCGATCCAAGTGAAGAGGAAAAAAATGTATTTCAACCCAAATTTTTCTCTCTTAACAAGATAGTTTAAAAAGAAAGCTATCTTCAAGACCATGTTTGAATCTGTCTGGCCAGATGTTGTTGCCACTGTTTCACAATGAGGAAGGAAAGTTAGGTTGTCTCTATTCTGTCACCTCCACTTTTCTGAGGTGCAGAAATTTACATAAACTGCTACTTGGCCTGTAGTCCCTCTACGCATCACTCTGCTGCCATGCGTGGCTCTTTTTAATCTATTGTTTCCCTTCCGTATGCTTCCACCAGCCCTGTTTAGTCTGGGGCAGCTTGGATTCAGCCACTCTTTTTTTACACATTCAGGCATCTGAACACTATTCAGTATTTTCCATTGATAGGGCCATGAGCCCCTCATAACAGAGGGAAGGACAAGGTGAAGGACAGACCTCCAGGACTGCTTGCCATCACTCATTTTTACTTTTCCAGGCTTTGTCTGCTCTGGAGAATCGATGTGCCAACACCTGACAGACAGACAGCTAGAGTAATCTATTCTTGAGACATGAATTTTCTCCAGTCAGCATTATGCTGCTGTCATGAGTAGACACACAGCCTCAAAATTGAAGTTCCCTGAGAAAAGAACATCCTGAAGATGGTTTGAACTTTATTACTGAAGTTCTTTTTAATATATGGTGAATCAACCCTATTTATTCATCGCCAGCATAAACAGGGCTAATTTTTAAGGGTGCGTTTGGTGAAATATGCTGGGTTCATCCTCTATTTTAATTCTAACACCAGGTCAGGAACCGTGTTTTTTTTTATGGTAAGTGTTTAGTTTCCACTAGAATAGAAAAGAAGAAAGCAGTCAAAATGAAGAAAACCAGATTATCCATATCCTTATATGTAATGCATTTTTCTATAAGAGATATTGTTGGAATGACTAGCAGATCTATTTTTCCCTCAGTCCTGGGGCTTGAACTCAGGGCCTGGGCACTGACTATCCTTGGGCTTTCTCAAGGCTAGCACTCTACCTCTTGAGTCACAGCACCACTTTCAGCTTTTTCTATGTATGTGATACAGAGGAATCAAACCTAGGGCTTTGTGCATGCCATGCAAGCACTCTACTACTAGGCCACATTCCTGGCCCCAACTAGCAAATCTTTAATAGGCTTAAATATCAGAGGAGAATAAGGTATCACTGTTCAGATTGTTATAGTTATACTAGGTTTATATTGGACACCTCTCATTTGAAAGTTACTGTATGATACAAGAAACAAGACAAGAATTTTTGGGTACCAATGGCTAAAATCTGTAATCCTAGTTACTCAGGGATCTGAGATCTGAGGAGCATGGTATGAAGCCAGCCTGAACATGTAAGTCCCTGAAATTCTCATCTCCAATTAACCACCAAAGATCTGGAAGAGGAGCTATGGCTCCATTGGTAGAATGGAAAAGCTAAGGAATAGTGACTGGACCCTGAATTCAAGCTCCAGTAAGTACCAAAAAAAAAAAAAGATCTTTGGTAATTCTTACAGTGTATCAGAGAAAATATCAAGTGCATAGAAAAAATAGTAAGATATATAATATATGGCTACCAAAATGACCAGACAAAAACTATGGTTCTCAATATTTTCTCCACCAATGACATTACATGTAATAATCTTGAACACGTATGAAAGGTTAGACTGAAGTCACTATGAATTGGACAGAATTCAATTTTTATCTCCTCTTTTTAATGGCTAGTAGTAGTAGCACCATTCTAGCATTAGGTTTGAGTTTATTCTAATTATAAAGACAAGTAATTTGCCATCATGGCCATAGCTTCTATACCTAATTCATCCCTGAAATCATTCACTGTATTTTTGAGAATAATTCAAATTAATAAATTTTGAGTAAAGCTAATTTTTTTTGCCAGTCCTGGGCTTGAGCTCAGGGCTTGAGCACTGTCCTTGGACTTTCTCAAGGCTAGCACTCTACCACTTGAGCCTCAGCACCACTTCCGGCTTTTTGCTACGTATGTGGTACCGAGGAATTGAACCCAGGTCTTCGTGCATGCTAGGCAAGCATTCTACCACTAGGCCAAACTCCTGGCCCCAGTAAAGCTAATTTTTAAATAGAATAGCAAGTACTGTTACCAGTGTCTCCCATTAAGACACATTTCCTGACTATACAATTCCAAAAAAATTAATAACTACAAATCTTCCAGGTATAGTAATGAGGGAATCTTGATTCCTGCCACTCACACTGTGACTTTTTTTCTGTGTACCAACTGTACTATGATAATAAATTCATGAGGCTCTCCAATTTAATGCTCCTTCTACCATTATGGAGTGTGGTAGATGGCATGACTACAAATGCTATCCTTCAAAAATGTTTATAGTCTACTAATGAAAGAGCAATGTTGATATGAATACTGATACGAGAAAATTGCTTTCTTCTTCTGTCTTTCCCTTCAGTGGTCATAATTATCCAGCTCATCTCTTCTCTCCCATTGGCTTATAACAGAATCCTTTCTTCTAGCCCCTTACTCAGGAACTACACTCCACAATAAGGAGAAAAATAGGAAGATCAATGTCCCTCATGTGGGAAAACCAGTATCTTAGGGTTCAGGACCCCTCATTTCTTACCTGCCAGATCCTTATGCAGACTAGATTGGATTCAAGATGACAATGCCTGTGAAGACACTGATTCTCTTAGTGTTCTTCCCAGCTTTCTCTGCTTCTCTCAGAGCATGGAGGGGTTAGGTACAGGTCTCAGAATGTAATGAGGAAACAGAAAAGGACCAATAGCAGGACGTAAAAGGGGAATGGAGAGGTTGAGGATTTTTCTTTTCCACCGTGATATGGATTCTTCTATTTAATCTCTGCCAATTTTCTTATCATTTTTCTTGGGGAATAAGAAAAAGACTCTGTTTTGGGTCTCTGCCATCGCAAAAGCAACAGAGAAGTACTGAAAACCCAACTGTGGGTTTCTGTTTCAGCCCTATGGATGAAGTAGGCTGGCTCAAGTTAGGTTCATAATAATGTTTTTATTTCTGAAGATCTAAAGGTCCTCAGAATCCTCTACACTCAACTCCTTACTGTCCCATGCTTTCCAGTACTGAACTCCAAGCTGTGATCCAGAATAAAGGGAAGACTGCTCAGTACATCCTGTGAAAGCCATTCACAGAGCATGGGCCAGCCTACCTTCCAGCTCTAGCTCCCGCTCTGCAGCTCAGCTCAGGAGTGGTGAATGGCTCTATGTTAAAAAAAGGTAGAAGCAAAGCAGGACAACCAAGCAATTCTTCAACCTCATTTTCAGTCTCCCAGCAGTTCTTAATTCTTGAATATCTTTTTCTTCCTCTATCTGCTTCCACTTAACACAGGAAATTCTCGTGGCTTTACAAACTTGCTCAACCATCTAAGCCTTCTCACACTTCTCTCACCACAAGTGCTGGATAAACCCTTACTTGGAAGAGAAAGGGTGGGGGGCAAGAAAAGAGCAAAACTAGAGAACATGCATGATGTTAGTCACAAGAAACAGTACATAAATATCTTGAAGTCATTTCTAATGAAACAAGCTAACTACTCAAGTATCTTTTTTTTTAACCTTCAGAACTCTCTGGATGTTTCTTTAGGGTATTCCTAGGAGAGTATTTTATATAGTTTTGAAGTCAGAAGATTTCCATACTCCTGTGGAATCTCTCCTTAGTGACTAAAAAATGTAACTCAGATATTTTGTGCTATTGCAAGGTGTCTGGCTTTGATATTGTTAGGTTCATAAAGAAAATTCCAGAATATTCCACAATATTCCTTTAATCTATCTTGTCTTTCAAGAAGAATTATACAAAGTCAATGCAAAACAAAAGACCAGCTTCTTATAAGGTTGATAGGACCTCAAAGTTGAACCCCAGGAACCTCAGTTCAACTCCTCTTTATAATAAATTCATGTTTTAGGGCACTGGGCTGTCGCCCTGGTAAGGTCATCAGAGAAGCATAGTCAGTGATATTAAAAAGTAGCTTTAGAAAAATAAAAAATTGTAAGATAGAGTATTATCATATTCAAACTTACCAGAATAAAATGACATAAAGCAAAAAGGGCTAGGCTGTAGTTAAGGTGGTTTATGGTGTCTGCCTGGCAAGTATGAAGCCTTGAGTCCAAACCCAAGGAAATAGAGAGAGAGAGAAGGAGGGAAGCAAGCAAGCAAGGAAGATAAGGGAGGGAGGTAGGAAAGAAAGAAGACTGCTGAATTAAGAGCATCCACATATAAAGAATATATATAAATATAGATACCAATATATGAATATACAGATCCAAAGATATTAACATAAAAAACACATTTGTCTTATTTGTTTCTAGATTCTAGTACATAAATTCCAGATTATAGCAGCAACTCAATCAATTTTTATGTAGTCAGATAAAAATAAATAGGAACATTCTGATAGAATCGAAACAGGATTTATTCTAATGATTTTCTTCTCTTTCTTAGAAGCCAGAAATTATTTCTATGGATCTAAATTCCAAGTAATTTTCTAGTTTTCTAAAACAGTATATGGGGAAATCTACCGTTCACAGTGTCTGGAACCTACTGGAAGGAGACAAACCGTAGCTGCTTCGAAGGAATATGTAACAAGCTCAGTCAGGCAGAGTGGGCTCTAATCCCCCCTACACATTATGTGATTGCTACTTGGGACTTAATTTCTATTGAAAATAATCCTTTAAAGAATACTAAATTAGCCCTAGCTAATGCCTGTAATCCTAGCTACTCAGGAAGCTGAGATCTGAAGATCAAAGTTCAGTTAGCCCGGGCACTAAGGAACATGGGATTCTTATCTCCAATTACCCACTAGAAAAGGGGAAGTGGGGCTGAGGCTCAAGGAGTATGGCAGTAGCCTTGAGCTGCACAGCTCAGGGACAACACCCAGGCCCAGCGTTCAAGCCCCATGACCCACCCAAAGAAAAGAAGACTAAATTAGCACATAACCATTTTACAAAGTGACTACTAACACAGTTCTCTTAGTACCTGCATAATAAACACTTCATAATGCTCTAGGATTTCACCATAAGCCCTGAAGAATGCACTGGTAAGTAATTGATTTTGTAAACAAAAGATATAATGGAATCTGAAACTACTTGGAAACAACCAACTACAAATGACCAGAACTTGATTAATGACTAATAGCTTCTTTAATTTTTATCCTGGCTTTTACATTAGGACCAACTTAAAAAAGCCCACTATATAACCTTAACTAATTCTATAGATGACAGGCTTCTTAGCCTCTGACAGCTTCTCCAGGCCACTGAGTTATTTTATCCACCTTTTTCCTTCTAGAGAGATTTTCTATTCCTCTGCCTGCTTTTGTGTCTCTGCCAGCAAGCACATGATTGATGGTAGCTGGCTCAAGTTCTATAAGTTTAGGCCTTACTTGTTCTTATGTGGTTGATCTTCATTTATCTCCACCTGTAGCAAACACTCATAGTTTTCATGCCTAACCTTATTTATGTTAATGAAGTCACTGACAAATTTAACACTAATGCCTTGCTTAATATGCATTTATTTGCAATTCACTGTATAAATAAATAATTTCAAAATTGCCACTTTTTCATTAAAATTTCAGTTATATGTCTTTATAGAATTAGATATGGCTAGAACAAATTTTAATGAAATTTAGATTGCCAATCAAATGCATTCACAATGGTTCCATTCAGTTTTCAGGGTCAACACAGAAGGCAAATTTCAACAGTAATTCATGTTGCAAATTATGGATTCTTTGAATTTTGCATGTAGAGATGACTCATCACCAGAGGGGTTTTTATATGGTTTAAAAGGAAACAACAAAAACAGTGGAAAGCTTTTTACATAATTTGTGAAAAGCCTTTTTACATAATTTGCTGAACAAAAGGGTGTTTAAATCTGAAAATATAATATATTTTATCCCTGCACAAGCAGTAATTTGTTAAGTAGAAGGAAACAACATGATATGTAGAACAATAGAAATCAGTCAATATAGGTTGAAAAGTGACATGAGTTCCCAGTTATCTTCCCCATTCTTACAGGAAGCTGTTTATGAAAGTGTGACATGAGGACATTAAAATTCAAGCCATGAATCAGAAATCATTCTGAAGACAGATAAAGGAATGGACACATTCTAATTTCAGTGTTTTCTGTTTTTTTGCAGATAGTAGCAAAGCCATTTCCAAATTCCAACAGTTTATCTTCTTTCTTCTTCATTGAGTATAAGGCTCTCCTAACTTCATTTCTTTAACCTTCTTCCTTTCTGCATGACAGCAGCATTCTGCAGTATGTGAGTATAGGCTGCACACATCAAAATCTGTTAGGATGCAGATTCCTTTGTCTTCAATATTCCAATCTCATTGGGTAAGACCTGAAGAATATACTTTTCTACAATCTTTCCTGATGCTTTCTATGTGTACTTGGACTTAAAGATAACTTTGCACTAGCTTTGTCCAGACTGGCCTTAACAGTGATCTTCCTGAGTATCTAGGATTATAGCTATGTACCAGCACATGTAGCCAAGATCCATCTTTAAATTAATAACTACTATCTAAATACCTCATATGTACTAGGGAAGAGGGATGTTAAGATTAACCCAATATGATCTCTGCCTGGGGATATTCATAGTCCGATCAAACTGAGACAGACAGACAGACAGACAGAAAGACAGACACACACACACACACACACACACACACACACACACACCACACACACACACACACACACACACACACACACACACACTTTCCTTTCTCGGGGTGCAAATATGTCAAAAATGCTGAGAGACTACAAAGGTCATCAACCAGTTAATGTTTCCTATGTGTTCTGGGCAAGACACACAAAGACAAAGCCACTCTTGAGTTGATATTTTCTGAGCAATGAGCAGCTCACCAGACACACTATAATGAATACATATTCAAGAGAAAAACAACATAATCCACATTATTTTTCCCTTTTTCCTCACTTGACATTTAGTTGGTTTCCGTAACAACAGAAGCAAGAATGCAGGAATGAACAAGTGTTTTAGACAGAAAAATCCACCTTATGTCTGATATAGAATGATTTTGGAGAAAGCAAGAAGAATGAACAAACTAAGCCCATTTCTCATGATGTCTTATGTGACATATTAGTGACATTAAGGACTTGTCCTTCAGGTGCTGGAAGCCACTAGAAAGATAAAAACTCTTTTTACTGTTCTTTTTAATCAAATTGTGGAATCTTCAGATTGATAGTATTATCTGGTAGATATCTAATAAAATATGAACTTCGCTGGTTGCTCTAGTCTTAAGTTCTCTTGATAACCTTTCTTTTTTGTGCCCATTCTTCCACAACATATTTAGTTTTCCCCAGCTCCACATACACATGCTTTGAACATTCCACCAAGCTATACTCAGAATCAGAATCAAAGAGAACACTTCTATAGCGTAAAGAGGATATAGCCAGTATTTCAAATGAGTACTTGTCAGACCATAAGAGCAAAACAAAGAAGCAAATGAAATCCAAAAGTACTTGTAGTCAAAGAATTGAATTAATTCAGTTTAATCTCATTTTAGATTAATTTGAATTAATTCATTTAATCTAAATGAAAATAAGCTTTTGTCTCAGTTTTTAAACCAACAATTCTAGGAAAAAGAGAGCTGTGGTATTCATTGAGTGAATAAGACACCCGTTTAACAGGACTACTCTTTTCTTTTTTGTCTTTGCTGTAACTTAGTTGATACAAATTGCCTTCATTAGAGCATTAACCGGATTTTGGTTGATGTCTGCATTGGAACTGTGCAAATACGGGGCCAAGGTTCTATTGCTGTAGTTGAACATTAGCAAGCAAAGGGAGCAAACTTATGAATAATTGCTTAAAGGCTCTTGGAATTGTACTTTTGAAACCTTACAAGATTTAAATGGAATTAATGACTACTCTTTTTACTCTCTGATAAAAGAATGGGAGATACTCTAAAACCATGATCACTTATTGGAAGCAGAGAGCCTTAATCTATTTGACCTTGAAACACTTCTCCAATATAACCAAGTAAGAATGAAATTGGAAGGTGTGGGAAGGTTCTAGACCAAGGCAACAAGGACCAAACCATTTGCCATACCAAACATAGCAGGACTTCAAAGCATCTGAGTAAGACTTTGAGAAATGATACAATGGGGAAACCAAAAGGTGATATTTTTTCACAACGAAAAATAATTAGATCATTAACATCTCATCATGCTTTCTCCTAAGCAGTGCCAGCAGCCTGATGATGCAGAGATGCTAAACTACTGTGTGGAGATTTCCTGCTTATACCACAAACGTTGAGAACAATGCATATTCAATATAGTTATTACTTTACTAGTAATTTTGGGACTCGAATGTGAGAAATATATCATCATTAATGTCGGCTTCCCAATTCAAACCACAAAGTATGACAACGAATACATAAGGGAATCCATAATCCTTCATAAATAAGCCCTCCATGTTTCTATGATGTCCCAGATTAGGTTGTAAATGGCAATGCAAAGCTGAAGAGCTGGAATGCAGAAGACACACAGAAATCACCCTGCAAATGGACCTGTGAAGGAACCATAACCTACCAGATGGAGTAATGGATGCAGGGGTCCAAAAATCACAACAAGGCATGGGATTTTTTGTATAAACTACTTTAGCATCCTTAATCTAAATATGCTCCAGGATGGGAAACTATTTGTGTGGTAATAAGATATTCCAAGAGGAAAAAAATCTACCCTCCATGTCACAGAATAAATCACAGGTGAACTAAAAGCATCAGATCATATCCAAGCAATGCATTTAAGGGGTATATGAAGAAGAAATAAATCAGTTTTCTAGACTTGGATCCTATCCCCCAAAGATATTATACTCAGTATATCAAACATTCTAAGATAAGAATTTTAAAAAAAACTCTAAAGCATTTCTGGTATATCTGTATTACAGAGAGAGACAAATATTTTCAATAATGCATTTTTGACTGTGGAATTCCATGTGGAGTAGGTGGTGACAGTTCTAATCATGATAAAAAAAATATCAACAGCACATACTTGTGCATTTCCCCAGCAGACAAGACTACATTAGTATCTTGGCAATTATTCCAATGGCCACTCTCTATCAGTAAACAATTAGTTTTCATATTGGGAGAAAGAAGAGAAATTGTGACTAGGCAGGGAATCCCTTTTTTTTTTTCCTAATCATTTTGCCAATACATTGATCTTCCCTGGAATAGTAAACATTGCCCATGGCACTGAAAATATTTCTTTATGCCATTCTACAGAATAAGATCTTAGAAACTATGCTAATTTTCAGGGAAGGTGAAGAACTTCCTTTAACTCTTCATGTATGCAGCAGGAGTAAACCCCTTCTTCACCTAATACTGCTATTCTGCAACATCCTCTTCACACACTGCAGTGCCTGTTTGGTTTGTATTTGCCACTTGGGAAACAATTTTTATGTTCAAGAATTATAAGACTAGTAGACAGACTAAGGCAGATAATATATACAAATGACTGGAATGAATGTCGATGTTACAAGTACTCCTGGGCTCCAGATGTGACCAAGCCTAGCTCCAGGAGAGAGCATGGTAAAAACTATGGGAAACTGAAGGCACAAGCCCAGGGTAGCAGCTCCCATGTTTTGAGAGAGCAGAAATTTGGATTTGCATATAAAGGCTTTAAAATTTGACTGTGTCTATTTTGGAAACTAATTAAAATGTAAAAGACTATAAAGGTCAAAACCACAAACCAAACCAAAACTTGTCTGTGGGCTTTGTCTAGCGAGAGACAGCTGACTTCCCTTTTATATTACCAGATTGAGCTGTTGGAGGTTGTCTCACTGTCTGAATTGGCATCTTATTTCTCATCAATCACATTTAAAGAAAATTTAGGAATGTTCTCAGCAATACTAACATAATTTCTGAGGATTACAGGCTCACTCAGCAGGACAACTAGTTTCAAGACAGAGGTAGTGATATATGCCAGGGGAGGGAAAAAAGGGATCCTTTTTTTGTGGTTGTGTTGCCTGGGTTTCAATTCTAGCTCTGTCACTTACCATTTATGTAAGCCTGGGCAGGAGATTAAATTTTCTCATGACTCAAATTTCCCCTCTGTAAAATGAAGATGATAAGAGTTATCTGGACATATATATATATGCATACATATATATGCATTGTATGTACATATAGTATTTTATCTCTAAGTGGATGTTGTCTACTTATCTGATCTTAATTATTTGCAAGTCACAGCACTGGAGAAAAGTAACAAAGGCGTGCATGGCTTTCTCACAGTAGGCAGCACTGACACCATATGTGGCCTCAGATAACGTTCTTGTTCAGACAGACCATGTGGGAGAACCAGGACCCTGTGGTGAGTTCCCACTCCCTGTCCTTAACACCAGCTGCCATCACTTCCTGGAAATGTCAGAATTACATATTTCAGTGAGAGGACATGAACAGTGTATTTCTGAAATACTGAAAAAGATAAGCAGTTAATATTATGTCAAGCTCACTGTTCAGTTTTCCCTGTTTGGAGAGCATCCATTTAAAGTTAAGGACATTTGGTTCCAGAGTGGGAAGGCGAAAAAGCAGTTGGAAGGACTTTGATTTTCTTTTATGGGTTAGTGAAGCATGAGAACTTACTGACAGATGCTTGAGCTAGATATAAGTTACTGTGTTATTTCATTCAGGTTCATTGACACATTCCATGACTAGTAGTTTACTTTTTTAAAGGATACAAGACTTTTCTGAATGCCTAGAAATAGAAAAAATGGATGGTCCCAGGGTCTCTATCTGTTACACTAAATAATCTAAGTTAGTAACTAGTATTTGATGAAACAGAATTTATTTTTCTTCCACTCCTGGGGCTTGAACTTGGGGTCGGAGCACTGTCTGTCCTTGGGTTTTCTCGAGGCTAGAGCTCTACCACTTGAGCCAGAGCACGACTTCAGACTTTTTTCTATGTATGTGGTACCAAGGAATCAAACCCAGGTCTTCGTACATGCTAGGCAGGCACTCTACCACTAGGCCAAACTCCCAGCCCCAGAATTTATTTTTGAGTCCTATGTGTACTTGCTTACTGATAAAGCTTCAGACACATTTCTGCTCTTTAAAGATTCTATGGCATTTTTTTACTTCCTATCTTTCTACAAATAAATACAATTATTAGACTCATTGTGCTTACATTTTACCAACTTTTCCCCTTTCCAAGGCAGGAAAGACAATCATAAAATCTCAAAAATAATTCTGGTTGCTTTTTAAAAATTTAATTTCATTGATATTTATTTTTATATATTTATTTTCTGCCAGTTCTTGGGCTTGAACTTATAGCCTTATAGTTATCCTTGAGCTTCTTTTGCTCAATGCTCCACTCTACCACTTGAGCCATAGATCTACTTTCAGCTTTCTTTTTTTTTTTTTGATGGTGGGGTGCGGTGGTTAATAGGAGACAAGAGTCTCATAGACATTTTATTCTTCAGCTGGCTTCAATCCACGATTTGGGATTACAGGCATGAGCCACCAACACCCCACCATTTTTTTAATATTTTTTATTGTAATTAATAAAAGGGTTGCATGATATTTGCCAGATAGAAGGTGCATTAATTCACATATATTGATACCCTTTCACATGTCTTGGTCCCCATTACCCTCCCCCCCACACCACCCACCCGTCTTGGTTTCCCCCCTTCCCTATCAAATTTCAAATAACCAAACACAAATAAATTCAATATATCAGATAACAAAGTGAGATACTGTAACAATATGAGATAACCAAGGGACAGCAAAAGAGATGAGAGATAACATAGTACATTAAGGACAACAATCATTCATTATATGGCTTTTGTTTCAATATTCTGGAGGTCCTTTCAATTAGCTTCATACTATATGGCCTTATGTATCTAGGTTTTGCTCTATTGCAAATCTCTGCTAGTAGAGCCCAAGGTTTCTACTGATTATGACAAATGAGGGAAACCATTGAGCCTAAGTTCCTTTGAGTCTGGCTTACTTCACTTAATATGATTTTTTCTAAGTCTTTCCATTTCCTAACAAATGGGGCGATGTCATTCTTTCTGACAGCAGCATAGAATTCCATTGTGTACAAATACCACAACTTGTTGATCCACTCATCAGAGGGACATCTAGGTTGGTTCCATACCTTTGCTATGGTGAATAGTGCTGCAATGAACATTATTGTACTAGTGGATTTAGTATGCCCTTGTTTCTGGATGGTTGGGTAAATGCCAAGTAGTGGAATTGCTGGGTCATAGGGGAGTTCTATGTTTAGCCTTTTGAGGCACTGCCACACTGCTTTCCATAGTGATTGAATGAGTTTGCACTCCCACCAACAGTGTAGTAGTGATCCCTCCTGGCCACATCCCCTCCAGCATCTGTTGTCATTCGTTTTCCTGATCCTGGCCATTCTAACTGGAGTGAGGTGGAATCTTAGAGTTGTTTTGATTTGCATTTCTTTTATGACCAGAGATGTTGAGCATTTCTTCATGTGTCTATAGGCCATTTTTGTTTCTTCTTCAGAGAAGACTCTCTTTAAGTCTTTGGCCCATCTTTTAATGGGATGGTTGTTACTTTGGAGGTTAGTTTTGGAGTGATTCAATTTTTTGAGTTGTTGATATATTTTAGATATGAGGCCTTTGTCCGTTGTTTGGTTGGTGAAGATCTTCTCCTACTCTGTAGGCTTCCTAATTAATTTACTAGCTATGTCCTTTGCCATACAAAAGCTCCGCAGTTTAATGCAGTCCCACTTATCCAGCCTTTCTCTGATTTGTTGTGATTCTTGGTCCTTATTAAGAAAGTTTCGACCTGTGCCAAGGAGGCCTAGTGTATCTCCTATTCCTTCTTGTAAAGTTTTCAGTGTGTCAGCTTTTACCTCCCGGTGTTTGATCCACAGTTAATTCTAGTGCAGGATGACAAAGAAGGATCCAACTTTAGTTTTCTGTAGGTGCTTAATCAGTTCTGCTAGCACAACTTGTTGAAGAGGCTGTCTTTCTTCCATTCTATTTTTTTGGCTCCCTTGTCAAAGATTAGGTGGCTATAGGTCTGTGGTTTAATATGTGCACCCCACCATTTTTTAAAAATTTATTTTTATAAAGTAGTTGTACAAATCATAGTTACACAATCCCACAAGCCTGGCTATGTGTATTTTGATCAATGTCACACCTTCCGTCATTCCCTCTGGATTTCCCCGTCCCATTCCTACCCTCAAGTTACATAATTCCTTGTTTTTAAATTGTATTTTATTGTCAGGATAATGTATAGAGGGATTACAGTTACATTCGTCAGGTAATGGGTGCATTACTTCTCAAACCTTGATATACCTTCTCATGCTTTTATCTCCCACCCCTTCCCAATCATCTTGTTTTCCCCCTTCCCTTCCCTATTTCAACACCATGCATTTTATGTGGTGTACTTTGAATAAAATAACTGTGTTTGTCTGCCCTTCCTCCCTCCATTCATATTGGTCCACAACACCCAAAGTTTGATCCCCAGTATTGCAAACAAACTAAACAAATCTTCTCTTGTTACTGCTGAAGTGGCTATCTTTGCTTGTTATACCAGAGTTGTTTTCTCACTGACAGCCATCCCTCTAAACTAACCAAGTCTTGTCTTCTGTGCTCTGTACTTCTGACATTTATATCTTAAAGGAGATCGTGAATGTGCTCAAAACTACAGCCAAACTGACTTAACAGCAGTCTAGAATGCAGGAGGAAGTCCAAATTAACCTTCTGAACTATCGTTGTCAGCTTCACCTATGAGAATGCAGATCTATTGAGTTTTATTATTTGTTGTTTTTGTTTCCTTTTCTATACATTTTAAAACACTGACTTCTAAAGCTTTCTCTGTGCCTTATATCCTCAAAATTTGGTGAGCCATTCTACCAGAATCTAAGTAGGGTTTCAGTGATAATTTCTGGTAAATATTTGTTAAAAAGACCTTAAATAAATTAGATAAGGCTGGCGAAATGTTTCCTATATTTAAGCTAGATTGGTTCTACAATATCTCATGAAAACATTAACTTAAAATTCATGTATCTAAAATGTTCGAAGACGATGGCCAGGGAAATGTCCTCTGACAATGGTCAATAAAAGCTTACCTCCCAGAAGATAAATCAAATGAACCTGATCCTCTGGACCTTATGAAATGTGAAGAGGTGACTTGCTGTGAACCTCCACACCTGAAACTACAGTGCACACCTGGTCAGCTTCACACTTCCTATCAGTAATCCCCTTCTCCAAGTCCATTCCCCATCAAAGAGCAGAGCTAACATTCAGTTTACTTCTACACCTCAGTTTCTTTGTGCCAAGAGTTGTGTTAAATTCTTTACAACCCCATTTCCTTCTATAAGTGCTAATTACCATTTTTTATGTTGAGAAAACTAACAGCCCATCTTGGAATGACTAGCATATAATCAGAAGTATCCTTTCTTAGAACTAGATTGTCTTTGAACCGACATCACTGTTGTCAAACAGAGCTGATAATCTGTAGATTGTTAAACCTAGTTAATAAAGTAGGTATCTTGAATATAAACTGTTAGCATTTTCAAAATGTTCCTTTGGTTGGTTCAATTCCAAAGTAAGAAGACTAGAATTGCTACTTCGGGATGAGAGGCCCAAAATGAAGTGAACTCTAGGCAACTGCACTACCCAATATTATTATAGGTTGAAATTATAGCAGAGTTGAGTCTAGAACCTTCACAGTGTTGATGATTCATTCAATATTGATATAGCATCATTCCTCTTAAATAACCTATAATTTCTGGCCAATAAGTTCCTCAATCTTGGAACATAAATTTAACATTTTTAGAAATGAGCAATTCTATGTAGAACACAGAGCTGAGCTGAAAAGCAAAGGAGGTGAAGAAGCACCACAAAGATTGAAGTAGCTCCAAAGTATATCATCAACGTAAGAAGAAAACATATTTCTGTGAATTTTGGAGGTAGAATCCTCAAAAACAATTGTGAGACTGGACTTCATGAGACAATTTTTTAATTTATGATTTCTTAATAAAGCCATTTGAAAGAAAAGACACTTTGTAGCTTCTTCCTTTGTTAAGCTCCACAAAGACCCATACTTATTAGTTATTGTCATTTGAGGCCAAAAAGAAAATCTTAGCCTTTGTGAAAAGTACCATCAAGCTGGGTAACTTAAATATTTAAGAATTTGTACAAAATAAAAGCAACCAGCATCACAAGTCCTACACAGTTACTTTATTATCCATCAGTATTTGTATTTTTACAGTTGCTATAAATTTCATTATAAATTCATGTAATTGGAAAGTAAGTCAAAGTACTATAAGAATTTGAGTGTTTTCTATGCCATGTAAGGAGGTTTTCTAAGTGAATGAATGGAAGTTCAAGTTCATAGGACAACTACTCACTTAGGTGGAAGAGTTCTGGTCCATTTCTCCTCAGCTGTTGCTTCTATTGCTCTCTTCCTTCTGAAGGTCAACTGTTTTTGCTCCCTGTTTTTCTGAATTTTGCTTTTGTTTTGTATGTATAAGCTCCATTTTTCTCTATTTTTTTTCTTTCTAAGAGAGGGACTGTGCTTTAAATATCCATGCTTTACAAGTCTTGGACCTATTTTAATCAGCCATAGTTTTATCTAAAAAAAACATTTACTAGCTGTAACAACTTAGCTCACCTAATTTCTGGATATGTGGCAGTCAGATATAATAGACAGAATAGAGACTCATGTAAATAATGGCACACACTAAGAAAGCCTACACAGTGAGAATAATTCCCCCAAGAAAGGATAATCAGCCAGATGAACACCAAAAATATGTGTAAGGTTAGTACAAGTCTACAGCACATTATCTCAGTTGCTACAAGAAAGAAAAATATTGTGTCCTGGAAGTACTTGGATATTCAGTTAGCTCAGATCAGAGTATATCATGGACCCTTTCTGGGGAAGGTCATATGTGAACTGAGACATGCAAACCATAAATAAATAACAAAAATATGGAAAGAGCCAGGAGCATAAGTTGAATATATTTCTTTTTTTCTTTTTCTTTTTTTTTTTGCCAGTCCTGGGCTTGAGCTCAGGGCCTGAGCACTGTCCTTGGACTTTCTCAAGGCTAGAGCTCTACCACTTGAGCCTCAGCACCACTTCCAGCTTTTTCTATATATGTGGTACCAAGGAATCGAACCCAGGTCTTTGTGCATGCTAGGCAAGCACTTTAACCACTAGGCCAAACTCCTGGCCCCAAGTTGAATATATTTCTAATCATACTCTTCATGTGAGAACCTGGCCACATCTACTGAAATTAGATCAGCAAATAAAGTGCCTTACTTGCTTTACACAAAAAGCTAAAAGCCCATTGGCATAGTGGAAGGCCTAGATTAGTATTCCCTTCTAACTATTATATTTGGAGAATTTAAAAGGACTTAGGTGACCAGATTACCTAGGAAGAATGTACAATGTGACAGGAAATGAAGGCCAAGGATGAAAGCCATCGTATTAGTCATTTCAAGCAAAGTAAGGGTTGTTCATGAGTTGAAGTCTAGATTCCCTGGTCCTTTAAATATTGTGTCATACTTTTTTATGGCATTTGGTTACCTGACTGCTGATTATGATAATAAATGACACTGATTCCAATTATCCTTCTGACTATTTTATTCTATCCCATCACCAACAGCATTTGGCAGCTTTGGCCTTCCCCTTTCCTTTATCGTATGAGAACATCAGCCAAAGCATAGAGAAGGCATCTCATAAAATGCTAGCAAACAGATTGTCTTTAGGAATCATGAATATATTAGGTCAACTAAGGTTCAAGGGTTTAAAATGGTGAGTGATGGTCTAATATTAACAAGATAAAAATTCACAAGCATATATACATCATCGTTTAAAAGCACTAAATTGATAAGGACAGAATTCAGAAACTTTGCTCAACCACAGTTAAATATGAACAGAACTTGTCTTATTTTACCACAAGATCAATGTGCAAGAACACTCTGATCTATCTGCTCAGAAACTGACAGGGTCTTAGGCTTTACTGTAGAGTTGGCACAGATGAGAAAAGAAACATTGGTACACAAAATATTTCACAAGAACTGATGGATCTATCACTATTTAGTTTATAGTCACCCCAAAGTTCTTAGTCTGTTTTTTCTCTACATGCAAAGAAGATCCAGTCTCATCTATTTTAACTTTTAAGGACATTTCTTGATCATTGTGGCTCTGAATTGGATTGGAGATATCAATATGAATGTACTATAAAGTTACAGAACACTATATAATAAAAGATAAACAAACGTGAGTAGGTACATTTCTTAGCAAAATACCACAAGAATGTGCCCATCAATCCTTGTGATCTTTGTTCTTAAACACAATTACAAGGACCAGGACTCTATAAGAAAAAGCCAAGCCAAAGTCTGAGGCAAGAAAACTGCAAAGTGAGCCCGGAACATTTTGTTGTGCCAGAAAGTAAGAATGTGTTAAAAGTACCCAATTTAATGGATAATAAAACTAGTGGATGAAATCAAATTTAATGAGAAGATATCTACAGAGTAATCTTCCACAAGTTACTTATTGTTTACAAAGAGAAAAAAGGTAACTTTACAAATAGACTAACCTAACAACTATAATTTTATTTGAATAATAAAAGCTAATATCACTCTCTTAGCAAAACAAATGGTCATTCTGTGCTTCCTGATAGATACCTTGGCAAGACAAACAAGATTTCATTTGTATGGCCTTAAAATACAAAGTACAAACTGGAAGCTAACCTGAAAAAAAAACATCAAATAAATCTCTAGTCAAGCACTTATACTAGTTACGGGAGATTAAAAAAAATATTTAGTGTAAATTCTTGTCCTTCAAGGAACTGCAGTCTAGAAGTGAGACACAAGGGAGAAAAGGCAGACTCCCCTTCACTGATCCATGCAGCACACAGCAGTAAGCCTGAGGGACTGCATTTATGAACTAGGGAATTAATGATATAACATGGGATTGCTCTGTGGTATCGTAAAAAGTAACAAAACCAAAGAAGTATGGGCTATGGGGAACATGGGTGAGTAGGCAAACCTGCTCTGTGAAGAAATAACCTTCCTAGATCAGATGACAAAGGACTTGAAATTCACCAGATGCAAAGAAGGAAGAAGTGTTCCAATCACAAGAATGAGAAGGAGCTCAAGCAGGCCTAGTGACAGGAAAACACTTGCCTATATAGCAGAAATGTGAAATGTGAGTTGGATAGTGCATGAGATAAACTAGCAAAGCGGGCTGAGACCAGATGGTGAAGACACAGAGAGCAAAACTTATATCCTGGAAGCAGGAGCAAAGAGATATGAAGAGTTTGACTAGAGACATGTTATGATTAGATGTTTATTTTAGAAGAAAATAATTCAAGAAGAAGATACCATTTCTAGAGACAGGATGGTGTAAAATTGCAATAACCTAAGTAAAAAAAATGAAAGGACCACATGACGGTGAGTGCTGAGTGGGAAAGGAAGAGAAGACAAACCAAGAGAAATTTAGAAGACATTCCTGTCGTTTGGTGACTAACTGGGTATGATGGGAAGAAATTACTGGTGGTAGTCTCTTTTGAGAGAGGAATATAGGAACAAACTCAAGGGAAGACAAGCATCTTTATTTTAGATATGTTTTATTAGGAATTCTTGTAGAACAAGAAATGTTAAGATGAAGGTGGCTATTGGGAGACCATTTCTCTTCACTGACATGGAAGCATTGGCGCCTTCGGTAGCTTTAGATGTCTTGGATCTGACACTTGATAAATTGAGATCATACAACTTGGAAGGCTTTAATGGACCTGGAAGTTCAAGGCTTCCCTTTTCCCAGGGAGCAGAGCAAGGTTGGTACTGAATACCCTCTCTCCTGTCTTCCAAAGCATCTGTCCTTTTGTGGTAATGCTGCTTGTTTAGAGAATAATGGTGGGCTTGAGAACGTGTCTTCTCTCTGATCAGGAAGGTGCCCAGCTAGTGTCCTTGTTCCTGAGAAGGAGATGAAGGACCTCAAAGTGCATGTAAGAAAGAATACTAGCCAGGTAC
Source organism: Megascapheus bottae (assembly GCF_031878675.1). Lineage (NCBI taxonomy): Eukaryota > Metazoa > Chordata > Mammalia > Rodentia > Geomyidae > Megascapheus > Megascapheus bottae. Next base: position 12,890,293 of record NC_143516.1, on the reverse strand, counting down.
TGATGAATCATGCCAGTAATCCTATCAGCTCAAGAGGCTGAGATCTGAGGATCACAGTTGGAATTCAACTCAGGTAGAAAACTTTATGAGACTCCATCTCTAATTAACCATAAAAATGCCAGAGTGGTGGAGTGACTCAAGTGGTAGAGCACTAATGGAGCATGAAAGCTGAGTGAGCCCAAGGAGCTGAATTCAACTGGCCATGATGGCACAAAAGAAGGAAGAAGGAAGAAGAGAGGGAAGGTGAAAGAAGGAAGGAGGGAGATAGAAGTATATTTAGAAATCCACCACAGTTTTTATTATACATTCTTCCCAAACTTAATTTAAATTCACTATTTCAATTGTTGTAAGTTTCTAGCTTTCAACAATGTGCTTAAGCATTTATCACCTGGTGTGGTAGCTCATACCTGTAATCCTGGCTACTCAGGAGGCTGAGATCTGAGGTTAAAGTTCAAAGCCAGTATGGCACTTGAGACCTTATCTCCAATTAACCACTAGAAAATGGGAAATAGCTCTGTGGGCTCAAGAAGTAGGGCAGTAACCTCAAGCTGAAGAGCTTAGAGACAATACCCAGGCCCAGGGACAGGGTAGTAGCCTTGAGCTGAAGAGCTCAGGGACAGCGCCCAGGCCCAGAGTTCAAACCTCACGACCAGACAAAAAGAAAGTATAATTCTGTTCCCATGAGGAGAAGAACTCTTGAGTAATAGGAAATTATTTTCATTTCTTTTATCCTAACTAATAAAAAACAGAATATTCCATACTATGATGTTTTCTCCCATATAATGGCATAATGAGCATGTTTAAAACTTCAGGCAAAACAAAATTCCAACTCTAGTAACTCTCAGAATATAAGAGGTTTTGAAAACTATGTATTTTTTGAAAAGTATGTCTTGTAAATAGAAATTCATGACATTAGAATTCTTTTATCCCTGTAAAAGCTAATGCTCATTTTAAAAGGATAGTCAAATAAAACCATTATTTTTATGCAAGTCAGAAGGGTAATACACAAGACTCTTTTAAATCTATATTCTTGACATCTGCACTTGTATATTTCTTGTATCATTATTGATATTCTCCAAGAAATGCAAACAAAACACAATGATCAAAAACAAAACATTCAGGGGCTGGGAGTTTGGCCTAGTGGTAGAGTGCTTGCCTAGCATGAACAAAGACTGAGGTATGATTTGATATCACATATACATAGAAAAAGCCAGAAATGGTGCTGTGGATCAAGTGGTAGAGCTCTAGCCTTCAGAAAGCCCTCAGACAGTGGTAGGGCCCGGAGTGCAAGGCCCAGGGCTGGCAAAAACAAAAAAGAACAACAAAAAAAGAAAATGTTCATTATACAAGGAGTAGATCACAGAAACTGGATTGGTAGCTTTCACCATAAAAAACTGACATATATATATATATAAGGGGATTTATATATATATGTACTTAAATTGATTTAAACATTATATAGTATATACATGGATCAAAACATTACATTGGCATATATATGTATGTATACTTTTTATTTTTATATCTATATGTGACAGATAAACTCTCATTTTTAAAATGTATAATCAAATGTATTTTTAAATCTTCCTCAATATGACCCAGGAGTGGTACATTTTTCATACTCGTAAGTTTTGTATTGAGTATTATTAATGCAAATAATTGTCATCATGACAATGACAAAATAATAAGTTTTACTAAGCTTGTGCTATGTAGAAGGCATTGTTTGAAGTTACTTTTATGGAATGACTGTTCTAGACCCCATAATTAACTGTGATGGAATACCTTGTGGTTCTGTGACATAGGTGGAAGTCAGTGCTACCCATAGTTTTAGATTCTGTGAGTTTTCTATTATAAAAACCTATTATATATTTTTTCCACATATTTTTATTGTAATTAATAGAAGGGTTACATTACATTCACCAGATAGAAGGTGCATTACTTCACATACATTGATACCCTTTCTCATGTCTTGGTCCCCATTTCCCTTCCCCCACCCCTACCCCTCATCTAGATTCCCCCCTTCCCTATCCAATTTCAAAAAACCAAATACAAATATATCCAATATATCAGATAACCAGGTAAAATACTGTAACAATATGCAATAACCAAGGGACAGCAAAAGCGATGAGAGATAACATAGTACATTAAGGACAACAATCACTCATTATATGGCTTTTGTTTCTATATCCTAGAGGTCCTTTCATTTAGGGTCATACTATATGGCCTTATGTATCTAGGTTTTGCTCTATTGCAAATCTCTGCTAGTAGAGCCCAAGGTTTCTACTGATTATGACAAATGAGGGAAACCATTGAGCCTAAGTTCCTTTGGAGTCTGGCTTACTTCACTTAATATGATTTTTTTCTAAGTCTTTCCATTTTCTAACAAATGGGGCAATGTCATTCTTTCTGACAGCAGCATAGAATTCCATTGTGTACAAATACCATATCTTGTTGATCCACTCATCAACTGAGGGACATCTGGGCTGGTTCCATATCTTTGCTATGGTAAATAGTGCTGCAATGAACATCATTGTGCTAATGGATTTAGTATGTCCTTGTTTCTGGACAATTGGGTAAATGCCTAGTAATGGAATTGCTGGGTCATAGGGGAGCTCTATGTTTAGTCTTTTGAGGAACTGCCATATTGCTTTCCATAGTGGTTGAATGAGTTTGCACTCCCACCAACAGTGTAGTAGTGATCCCTCCTGGCCACATCCCCTCCAGCATCTGTTGTTATTAGTTTTCTTGATCTTGGCCATTCTAACTGGAATGAGGTGGAATCTTAGAGTTGTTTTGATTTGCATTTCTTTTATGACCAGAGATGTTGAGCATTTCTTCATGTGTCTATAGGCCATTTTTGTTTCTTCTTCAGAGAAGACTTTCTTTAAGTCTTTGGCCCATCTTTTAATGGGATGGTTGTTACTTTGGAGATTAGTTTTGGAGTGATTCAATTTTTTGAGTTGTTGATATATTTTAGATATGAGGCCTTTGTCCGTTGTATGGTTGGTGAAGATCTTCTCCCATTCTGTAGGCTTCCTAAGTCTATTATATATTTTATAAAGAGCTAGAAGTGAAAACTCCAAACACACACAGAGTAGGAAATATTAATTATCTTGATTTAATAATTACATTTTATGCACATTTTGAATTAACACATTGTGCCCTGTACACATGCGCAATGATTATATGTCAATACAAATATATTTAAGAATTACTTAATGTAATTTTGAGTATTTAATTTTTAGTATTAACAGGGACCAGGACACAATATATAAAACTTAATTACTGAATTCAGATACTAAAGTGAAGTGTATTTGAAGAATATACTCTAGGGCAGTCATATTAGTTAGGCTTTAAAAGAGGCTTCTACTGAAGGAAAGAGATTCTGGCAAATGGAGAGAACTTCTAAAGCCAAGTCAGATTTAACCCAGAAGAAGGATCTACAGCAAAAAGATGCTAATGCCAGGCATAAAAATCAGCTAGAAGTTCCTCAAAAGACTAAACATAGAGCTCCCCCATGACCCAGCAATTCCATTACTTGGTATTTACCCACTCGTCCAGAAACAAGGTCATACTAAATCCACTAGCACAACACTATTTACCATAGCAAAGATATGGAACCAACCCAGATGCCCCTCAGTTGATGAATGGATCAACAAGATGTGGTATTTATACACAATGGAATTCTATGCTGCTGTCAGAAGGAATGACATTGCCCCATTCGTAAAGAAAAGGAAAGACTTAGAAAAAATCATATTAAGTGGAGTAAGCCAGACTCAAAGGAACATAGGCTCAATGGTTTCCCTCATTTGTCATAATCAGTAGAAACCTTGGGCTCTCCTAGCAGAGATTTACAATAGAGCAAAACCTAGATATATAAGGCCATATAGAATGATGCTAAATGAAAGGACCTCCAGGATATAGAAACAAAAGCCATATAATGAGTGATTGTTATCCTTAATGTACTGTTATCTTTCATCTCTTTTGCAGTCCCTTGGTTATTGCATATTGTTACAGTATTTCACCTGGTTATCTGATATATTGTATATATGCATATTTGATTATTTGAAGTTGGATAGGGAAGGGGGGAAAACAAGATGAGGGGCAGGGGTGGGGGAAGGGAAATGGGGACCAATACATGAGAAAGGGTATTAATGTATGTGAAGTAATTCACCTTCTATCTGGCGAATGTAATGTAACCCTTCTATTAATTACAGTAAAAAATGTATGAAAAAAAATAATCAACTAGAAGGTAGGGATTACGTATTCAACAAAAACTAAGGCTAAGCATGTGTGTCCTAAGTAGCTTGAGCTACCCTTAAGGCAGTGACAAAAGAAAGACTCTAGACAATGGTCCAAAAAGCTGTGTGCTCACTTTTTCCCAACCATTTATGACTGGCTGTGTACTTAATAACTCATCTTTCTGTACGCTTTATTGTCTCAGTTCTAAAATAGACACAATGATATGTAGGTATTGCAATAAATATTACCTAGATGACTAAATGAGCTTTTAAAGTATACAGTGCTATACAAATGAAATATACTGGCTGTACTTACTTTCAGATTCAGTCACTGAACATTATACTTCTCTGTCTTGATCTCGTTCTTGTTGACATAACAAAGTATCTTGGCATCAGCTTAGGATCCAGTTACACTAAAGTTTTGACATTCTTAGCTTGATATGAGTTGTATGTCACAGAGTTGAGCCTGATGCAGGATGAAATTCCTGAGGCCAGACTTCAGTTCAAATACTGGGTCACCTACTGTTTTCCAGTGATATCACAGTTCCTTTTGAAATCTACCTTTTAAGTAAAACAACCAGCAAGGCATATGCTTAAATTTATAAGCAGATGCAACACCAGTTAACACAAGCAGCCAGTGTAATAAATCTGTACTGGACAAAGTATTCTATTTCCTATTGCCAGTACTAAATCTTGAAAATCTGTTAACTGTTTTTTCTAATTAACTGCAGGTTAGTCATAGGTCTAAAACCCCTCCTGGCCATAATCTAGAAAACTCAGTTACAGTGTCCTGGAGGCTTAGTATAGCACAATGCCAAGTAGAGGAAATACAGATAGCAGGTTATCCTGACAGGAGCTAGAAAAATATTATGGATTATACCCAAGTCCAGAGACAGGAAGAGTAAGAGTATCATGTAATGTATCCATGAAACCTGGAATAATAAAAGTTTGGGCAAGGTCAGTCTGGAAATCCATGAGTAGAAAATCTGCACTTCTATTCTATGTGAAGTCCAGGGAACCTGCCAGTTTCCTGGAGAAGTCACCTACCCTAATCACTGAAACAGCCAGCCTAGTGAGATAGCATAACAAAAGGCAAGACCAGCGTGGAGAAGAGCTCCCCAGCCACAGTTTATGTCCCACAACTGGACAAAGGGATGCCATTCAAGATGACTCTGAAGAGCGCTTTCTCCACAGACCTGTTAGTCTAAGTCTATACTTCAGCTGAATTGTGGGAACTGGAAGTGAACTCACTCTCTTTGCTCTTGGAATAACAGGAGGTTCTTTGCTCTGTTGAGCACCTGGAAAGTGATGCCAAGATTGAAATGGTATCATTGCTCCTCTTCCCAACATGGCATCTTGTGCCCTTAGGGAGGACAGAAGAAGCCAATATCTGAAATAACTGAGTTTAAAACAGGAAATGGCTGAAAAAAATTCTAGGTTATCTGAGATAGCACACATTTTCTACATCACGGAAAAAAATAAAAATAAAAAGGATGTGCTGCAAGGCAGATTAATTGGAATATCTGAAGGTGGAGGAGGTTTCACCTGCACACTGCGAACTTCATGCCTGTGACTATAATAATAATGTCTCAGATGTGCCCTTCTGGGAATTGCTGTCCTTCTCCCTAATGCAGTCCAGGATAATCATTTGGCTGCTTACAAAGCAGCAATCTGAGTTGTATGGCAGCCAAGAAAATCTCAGATCCTGTGTTTGCTAATTGGACATAACAATCCATGCTCAGGGGCAGCTGGCAGACTGGACTTTATTCCACCAGAATTTGCTCTGGCTTCCTTTTTTTTTTTTTGGTTAACCCCCTTTGCTACTTTGAGATGCTTAGTATTTTCTTGGTCAACAACAGCTCTCTTCTTCACCCATGATTAGGAAGCATTCATTCACCTATACCTGGATATGCCAAGGTTTCTGAGCAGTTTGGTACTGGACAGAGATTTATGTATTCTGAAATGTGATCAGTTGAGAACTAAGAAGAGCTAATATTGGAACTCATTCGCAAGGGAGTAGAAGTCATAAACATTAGACAATAATAGTCTGGCATGTGATCCTTCCATTTTAGATATAATATAAATTATAGCTTGCAAATTAAATTGAGAGAAACAGGTGGGTCAATTATATGACTCTAAGTTAAATTAATTAAAATTTAATAACCTTTAGTTCTTAAGTTATAAGCTGAAGACAAATGATTATCCACATCTGACCTCTGTAGTGAGTGCTTGGATTAAGGAATGGTTGGGAAAAAAGGGGAAATAATTACATTGAATGTTCAAATTATTTCTTGACTTAATTTTTATTTCAGCACACAAAGTGAGCTGTGAAAATGGCCAGACAGAAGAAATTATTTTGATTCCTTAGAACTTTGAATAAAGTCCTTTCATTCAAAGAATGTTTATATATTTCTTTAAAAGAGATTAGAGTAAACATCTAGTCAAACACAATTTTATTGCCTTTTTGGTTTTGGTTGCCTTGCTTTTGACTTTGGGAATTTATTCCTTGAGTTGAGCACTACCACAGATCTTGTTTTCCCATTTCACAGAGATGTTGGCTTGTAAACTGAGTGGGTAACTGGCTGAAAGTTTATATTGGCTTATTCTGGAAAATAGAAGAAACTCCTGCCTTTTATACCTAGCTTATTAATTCAATCTAGCACAACCAACTGTTGTATGCTCCAAGGTCACAGCAGTGAGGAAACAAAATATTTTATACACAAAATCAAAGCACAATAAATAGTGGAAGTAGTTAATGCTCGAGGAAAATAAGGCAGGATGGGGAGTAATCTGGTACAGTGATTTTAAAACAGCCTCTGTGTGTGTTGGAGAGAGGAGATAAAGTATTGCAATTTTGTGGGAAAAGTCAGGAAGGTTAGCAAATAAGGTTTACATCACTATTGCTTTGTCATCAGTTCAATTTGTGACAATCTGACAAACTCATGAAGAAAATGTAAAAGTAGGCTATGAAAATACCAGGTGTTAGGGCAGGACAGCTGAGTGATTAGCCAAATCCAAACCTTTACTTTTGAAGAATTAACCCCTGCCTTATTCCCCCAGGTCAAGCAAAACACCAGGTGCCACGCTTACTTGCTTGTCTGTTTGGGAATGGCGAAAGTCCTCATCAACGGAGGCAAGACATTTCACTATGGACTTAACCAAAAGTATCCGTCCCTAACCCCAGAGTGACTACAGCCTGATTTGTCTCCTTTGTTTCCTTGTTAAGACCCCTGTAAGTCGGACCCCAAATCCAGTCTCTCCATTCCCGCAGGGAATGTTTATTGCCTCGATGGCAATAAACAGTCCTAGCCTGTTGAGAGTTCGATCTATTCCTTTTCTGTTCTCCATTTTCAGAACACCTATTGTAAATGGAGATTTACTGTACACAGCCCTCTTGAATTGTTCATTCTTTGTATGAGGCAAGAGTATGGAGTAGATGTAATTCTGGATGTCTGTGACCCTCTCCCCTCCCACCCAAAAATAAAGGCTTTTACTATTTGCCTACCTCAGCCAAGAAAAGATTAGCTGGCCTCACTTTTAAGCAGTGGAAGAACAAAGAAAAATTCCTTAGGCACAAACATGCTTGTTGTCTTAAAGGACCAGCAAGAGAGCAAGTGGGTTTAAGCTAGAGCCAGGAAAAGAAGATAAGAACAGACTAGAGGGAAGGGATACTGCAGAGCCTTTACAGACGGTAAGGAACTTTGGCCTTTACTTATAGGGTGATAAGAAATCCTAGAGGATGTCGAGTGCAAGCCTAACATAATATCAGTTAAAATGGATTCCTCTGTTTAGAAGAGATGAGAGGGACATTTATAATAACTAAAATATGTCTATGATATTTTTAACAGGATCACAATAGCCCAATCAATAGGTGCATAGGACCATATAGAATGAAGCATATCAAAATGAACTCCAAGAATTGGAAACAAGAGGTTTTTTATTCTGTACTGTTTGCAGTTATTTCCTTTTTTTCCCCTTTTTTAAGTTCTCAGTACCCTTTGTCTTGCCTATAGATTTATCTGTTTCACAAAAGGGAGAGAAACTCACAGAAGCAGCAGGACAAAGGATGAACTATAGCAACTCACTAGACACTGCTGGGAATGAACTTTACAATTGGGGGCAGGTGAGGGAAAAGTTCTCGTTACCTTACTTATGTAACTGTAAACTCCCAGGTCATCACCTTTACAATAAATAATATATAGAGAGAGATATATAGATATATATGTATGAAGAGGAGAGGGAGTTAGTCTGATAGTAATTGAATGAAAGTTGCTTGAACAAAACAATAAGGATGGAGGATGTGAAATTTGTTGAATTCTGAATATTTTGTGAAGAGATAACTTACAGGTTTTGCTAATGGCCTTCACATCATATGTGTGTAGGGAGGAGAGGGGGGGAGGGAATGCGAGGGGAAGGAAGAGAGAAACAGGAAGAGGCAAAGAAATGGAGGAAGATGGGGAGAGAGAGACAGGGACACAGAGGACAAAGTGTGGGGATAGAGGAAGGAAGTGAAGGAGGGAAAAAGAGAGAGGGAAGAATGATGGTAGAAAAGGGGAAGAGGAGAGGGGGGAGGGAAGAAGAGAGAGAGAGAGAGAGAGAGAGAGAGAGAGAGAGAGAGAGAGAGAGAGAGAGAGAGAGGGAGGGAGGGAGGGAGGGAGGGAGGGAGGGAGGGAGGGAGGGAGAGAGAGAGAGAGAGAGAGAGAGAGAGAGAGAGAGAGAGAGAGAGAGAGAGAGAGAGAGAGAGAGAGATTATATTGTTGGTATGAGAGCCAAGTTTACTGGTAGGTGCCAGAACACAAAGAAAAGCAGAATATTATTAATAGACCTAAGCAAGACCATGGTCATATATGCTACTATTGCAGTTGGAAGTAAAACATTTGGTTTTAGTTTGAATAATACATTTTAGCTGCCTTGGGAATATCCAAACAGGACATGTGGACATGTTAGAAAGATTTTACAAGTGGAATCTGAGATCATGTGAGCGACTTGAAGTGGGCATACAAACATGTCATCTATAGTTAATACTTAAGTCAGAAGAACCAAATAAAATTCCCTAGATAATAACTGGGCACATTAAAAGAATGATTTGAGGGCCAGGAGCATGGCCTAGTGGTAGAGTGCTCATCTAGTATGTACCAAACCCTGGGTTCGATTCCTTCATACCACATACACTGAAAAAGCTGGAAAGTGGTGCTGTGGCTCAAGGGATAGAGCTCTAGTCTTGAGAAAGCCCAAGGACAGTGCCCAAGCACTGAGTTCAAACCCTAGGACTAGCAAAAAAGGGGGGGAAGAAAGTATGAAATAAAGATAGAAAGAAAGAAAGAAAGAAAGAAAGAAAGAAAGAAAGAAAGAAAGAAAGAAAGAAAGAAAAGAAAGAAAAGAAAGAAAGAAAGAAAGAAAGAAAGAAAAGAAAGGAAAAAAGAATGAGTTGAATTGCTACCAAATAGTTTCAGCATGTATGACAGGTTTTGAGGTTCAAACTTTATACTCTTTCTAATCTTAAAACACTTTGCTTAGGTATATATTATACTCTCCTGTTTCATGTAAGGGGTGACTATTTAAGTATTGATTGACTTTTCTGATTCTATTTAACTAGGAACAAGATTAAGTTATGCTTGTTGCAACAAAGTCCTCTCCATCATTCTATTGTAGAAGCACTAATATCCTCAGAAAGTTACCTCTCCTTAAACGTTCAATAGCAATGAGACATCTTTTTTAAGGAAACCACTAGCTGTAAGAACTATGATAATATTCTCAGAGAACTTCCTCCTCAGTTTCCTGACGTTAACAAACTCATCATGAATAAGCAGAATATTTCCAGCTTATGGGCTAGCAAAGAAGTAGTTTTTTTAAAGGAATTTTTGCATCGATCACAGGGCTTGCATGTTAGGGAAACTACCAATTACTAAGTCTCCTTGCTTTCAGGGTACTCTGGGAAAATCCCATTTAAAAGAATACAGAGGCAAGGATCTTTCTCATTCACAGACCCACCAATGACCCATCCATTGTGCCACCCAAATCCTCACAGTTGCATTTGCCTTCACAAATATATTGGCCTTAAGCAAAAGTTCTTACTAGTCTATAACTACTTAGTTCCCACTGGCTTCTCAAAAATATGAGTAGACCCAAACTGCTACAAAATAATGTGGAGCAGAAGAAAGCCTGGAATCCTTTTCCTTTTTCTCCTTCTAGTCTAGGGCTGAGAGGACTACCGTTTCTCTTATCACTACAAAAATCAAAAGAGGCTCCAGACTGTAGGGATAACAGGTAATAACCAATCTGAACATGTGAAAACTCCTACATAACTGAAGGGGGAAGCCATTTGAGGTTACATGTTCATTACAATTAGGATGAAACCAAGGAAGGGAAAAGTGCACGTGAGGTCTGGTGAAGAAGATCAAGTCTCTGGAAATATTGGGGTCTGAATGAATCCTAGGGAGATTAGTTGGAAGTTTGCTGTTGCAATTTCAGAACTCAATGATTCTCCTTCCCCTGCAGCCCCTGTATTTCCTGTCATCAAGGGTTAAGTGAATGGAGGCTCATCTTCTGGAACAAAGTACTGTGAGGACACACCCGCTGGGAGATTGTTGCTTTGGTGACAGTGATAAATAGTCATAAAAATGTTTTCTCATTGGTCTTTATACTTCCTTTTCACTTCCTATCGCTACATGGATAACTTATTGTGTGCTTCAACCAAGTTGTATCTTGTGTGGTGTTTGCATTTCCCTCAACATTCAGTAAAGAGTTGGCACCTAGGAGTTACACAGCAATGCTTGTCATTACTCTGTCAGACGTAAACACTAAAACTTGCATTCCAGATTTTCTCTTTTTGAAAACTGTTTAAGAACTAGGTCCATGTACTATGGGCTTTAGTCATTGCATGTTCCCAGCATTTTGGTTCTTTTGTGTGTGTGTGTGTGTGTTGGTGGGAGAGGGGGTGGGGGGCTTGAACTCTGCCTGGGCACTGTCCCTCAGCTCTTCAGCTCAAGGCTACCACTCTATTTCCTGCTTTCTAGAGGTTAAATGGAGCTAAGAGTCTCAGGTCCTTTTGTGCCAGGCTGGCTTTGAACCTTGATCCTCAGATCTCAGCCTCCTGAGTAGCTCTCAGCCTCCTGAGCAGCTAGGACTACAGGCCTGAGCCACTGCACCCAGCTCGTTATGATTCTTTCTACCTATCTATATTCATGGACTGGAGGCAAATTGAAATTAAATTACTGATGTGTGTGTAGTTTTATTCCTCATCCCTCTTTTGTGAAGAATATCCCTTCTGTTTCTAAGCTATTCACTTCTTTTTGCCTTAGCTTGACTAACTGAGATATTAACTAATGGAAGTAAGTATGGAAAGCAGAAATGTCTAGTAGATAAAAATGAGGGAAAATTGGAGAAAGTAATCAAACCATCCAAACTAAAGTTGGCCTTTCTGGGAATAAAAGGAGAGATGGGTAGTTGTCAAATTGCCACGAGAGTGAATGGTAGAAATTTTTGAAAAGTGAATTCAAAGAATTATTTGTTTTCTTATGCTGTGTTTAATCTTCTTTCAAAAATTACCTTAAAAAATCTAAATTATTCTCCAAGACTTTAGGAGCAAGGGGTGTGTGTGTGTGTGTGTGTGTGTGTGTGTGTGTGTGTGTTATTGTACTGAAAAATTTTAAAGGTTTCCTTTAAAGGACACAGCCAGTGTCCCTTATCTTCATTTCACCAATAATTAGGCTTATTTTCATGTAAGTAAGTTTCTAAATAAAAAGTCTGCATTAAAAATCTCATGGATCTCTAGGATATAGAAACATAAGCCATATAATGAATGATTGTTGTTTTTAAGGTACTATGTTATCTCTCATCTCTTTTGCTGTCCCTTGGTTATCTCATATTGTTACAGTATCTCACTTTGTTACCTGATATAGCGGATATATTTGTATTTGGTTATTTGAAATTGGATAGGGAAGGGGAAAAAAACAAGATGAGGGGTGGGGGTGGGGGGAAGGAAATGGGGACCAAGACATGTGAAAGGGTATCAATGTTTGTGAAGTAATGCACCTTGTATCTGGTGAATATAATGTAACCCTACTATTAATTACAATAAAAAATATATGAAAAAAAATCTCATGCCCAAGAAACTTAGTTTGTGCCAGTGGTCATAGAACCAGAAATAGTGTGGTGGCCACTCTGGGTTAAGAAACTATGCAGTGTCATTAAAAAATCAGTTGAGGTGACGGGAGTTTGGCCTAGTGGTAGAGTCCTTGCCTAGCAAGAATAAAGACCTGGATTTGATTCCTCGGTACCACATACACAGAAAAATGCCAGAAATGGTGCTGTGGTTCAAGTGGTAAAGCTTTAGCCTTGAGAAATCCCGAGGACAGCGTTCAGGCCCCGAATCTAAGCCCAAGACTGGCAAAAAAGAAAAAAAAAAGCAGTTGACAAGAGGCCAGAAATGTACCCAGAATGGAAGATATTTGACTCAGAGGTGGGAGAAAAAGATCAATCAATAAATATAGGGCTACAGGTTTGTTCCTGTTGGATCAAGTATGTACTGTTTGCTCAAAACCATCAGGTAATCAGTTCTAAACTGACAACTATGTTCCTGACACTGTGCTGAGGAAGTTCAACCAATGGATTGGAAATACTGTGCTTTTCCTTCTTCTGTATTCCAGCTTCTGAGATGTTATAGTGCCTTTACATGTTTTTGTTGTTAGCACTATTGTCTTAACACTGAAGGATCTTTGGAGAGAGTATTGTGTTTGGAGAGAGTATTATGTTAGTGTTTGGTTTGATCTTTTGTGATTCCCTGTGGTAGTCTTAAAGGTTGACCAGAAAGAAAAATGAGTTGGTATCTCAAAGTCCTACCGTTAGATGATTAGGAGATGTCACACAACTCTGTGTGTAGCCCCAGAGCCAAGGAGGAAAGAAAAGCAGTCTTCAACAGGCATTATCTCAAAGACCTGCCATGTCAGGAAGCTAAGAGGGAAAAATTGTGGTTAGATTATTTTTAACATACTAGAACTTAGCAATTGCTTGTTTTCTAAATAAAGGAGTTTAATTTTAATTAAAAGAGTTAATTTTAATTAAAAAATAATAGGGGGGCCAGGAACATGGCCTAGTGGTAGAGTGCTCACCTAGCATGCATGAAGCTACCACATACACAGAAAAAGCTAGAAGTGGTGCTGTGACTCAAGTGGTAGAGCACTAGCCCTGAGAAAGCCTGAAGACAGTGCCCAGGTCCTGAGTTTAAGCCCCAGGACTGGCAAATTAATAATAATAATAATAATAATAATAATAATAATAATAATAACGGGGACCTTGCCGATTTTCTCAGAATCACAACTGGTATGTGTGACCTTCCCTAAAGGAATACTTCTCAGTGAAGTACTAAAATCTGACTTCTGATGGTTTGCAAAAGGTTGATGGATCCATTTAGGATTCAACTAGATTTTAGGATAGTGTGAGAGTGATAGACATATTAGTAGAAACTATAATTCAAATGTTGGGTCATTCTCCTGCTGCTGACAGGTAATGGATGCTCTCATCTCCTCGCGTGTTGTTGGGCGTCTGGTGCCAGAGCAGCTTCCACTCTGCCCAGCCATCACCAGGGAAACCATCAACATCTCACTGGGTGGGGCAGTTAGGCTAGGAAGTGTGGTATAGGGGATTTTAAAGTGCTTTTTTCTTTTATGATTCTTTTTACAATGGGATCCATACAACTCCATCATAAAAGGAGGAATATAGGATGATACAGGAATATAGGAAGAAGAATGATAATTTTTATCTCTGGTTTTAGTTATTTGGCAGGGAGGGAGCACAGGACAAAGCGGAAGGAGATAAGGAAGGGTGAGGTGGTTGGAAATGTTAAACTGTTGTTCAAAACTTACGTTATAGCAATGAATATTAACTAAGAGTGATTACATAGGATATTTGATTGCTGTCTATCCACAATCTTTTAATCCAATTTCAAAGAGTTATTTAAAAGAAAATGTAACACTGTAGTCAAATGATCCAAATTTTACAATATGTAAAATCTAAAACATCAAAAATATTTTTAAAAAATCTGAAATACTGGGAGTACCATTCCTTATTAAATAATAGAATTCCTTATCAAATATGATAGAAATTGTACTTGAAATCTGTGAAAATGTATTGCAGAGCTTTTGATTGCCCCAGGAAATTCTAAGTTTTAGGAATTTTAGGGTTGGAACTTACCTGGCAAGTGATAGGTCTTGAGTTCAAACACCCATACTACCAAAACAACAACAAAATATTTCCATACTATTTTTCATTCGTATTGTGTATTATTGCTCATATGTTACACTCAAGTCTACTCTTGGTTCTATCAGTTTTACTTTGCAGTTCTGAAATTTTCTTTTCACATGAATTTTGCCTTTGTTTAATAATATTCTGATGGAGTATAATCAGAGAAATAGTGAAGGTTCATTAGTAACTACATATGCTGTTTATAGAAAATCCAGAGTCTGACAAAGATCAATGTAGTGGATTTTGCTGGTTGTGCCCAGAGAAAGCTTGTTTATTTAGCTGATGATATTTGTTCAGTCCATTACCATACAAATGGTTTCTGGAAATTACCCAAGAGTCATAAATGTGGAAATTAAGTATCGCTCTCTGAAATGCTTAGTCCAGCTTTGGAGGTATCATCTTGGCCTCTTACTTTTCTCTGATAACCCCTTGTGTCATCAGCAGATCCTAGTTCTCTATCATTAAAATATAATTCAGAATCTGACTTTTTCTTTTTTATTACCATCACTTTTAGCCATTCTGGTCCAAGATACCAATCAACCTTTTTGTCAAATTATTACCATAGCCTCTTAACTATGGACAATAGAAGGTAAAAATTGTTAGTAAAGGATGGCTACATTGTTTTATTGTGGAGAACATACTGGGTCCAAATTTCTCTCAGCATATCTGATTCCAAATTCAGAAATCCATCCAAACTAATTTACCTGAAGAAATAAAGAAAGTATAGAAGGTAGATTGTACAGTGGTAAGGCCTGGCATAGTGACAAGTCAGAAGTGGCGATCCCACTTTCTACCAGCCTAGAGTCATTGTCAGTCACTATCCTTTGGTGTCTGTGAGTCTACTCATTCCTCCTATGTTTTATCTAAAAATGGTCACTCCTAGTTTCATTGAACAAGAAACAAAACTTGCTGCTCAACTCTACCTTTACATGATTCAGTTATTCTTATAGTCCAGTCAATTAACAACTTTATATTCCAATTTTAAATTCCCAGAATATTACTGTGCTTAGTTTATTTCAGATGTCTACCTCTGATCCAATAAGTTGGAATCTAGAAACAATTGCCCAGGCACATCGTTTAGTGAACCCAGTCAGAAAGGTAATTTACATGTATACTACAACATAGCAATCATTTGAATTCAATACTCTGTTAAATGGTGTAGTGAATCCCTTATTGTCATGCTCACATCTTTGGGATTCAATACACCAAACTAAGTCGATAAAAAAGAATGATAGCAAAAATGTAGGTTTGGTTTACTTTCCATTAATGTACCATTCCTCAATAAATATTTATTTCCAGTTTCTATTTTTTGAAATTGCATTCACTATCTAGGTGCATCTTTTAAACAAGATAGTAAGGACTAGTAGATTTAGGAAATTTATGAATTTCTGAATTTTTGGCCTTCAATATATCATAATTTAGTGGGCTACCTTTCTTTTTGTGCGTGGATAAGTTTGTCTTTAAATTTTGCCTTCCATTTTTTTTTTGCTTCATCTGCTAACAAGGTATTCTTTTGTACCACCTGACTCATGTAAATGTAATCTAACTCACCAGTGGTATCTATTATACCATCATTTTTTGGCTCTTTCTTCAATAAGCAGATGAGAAAGATTCCATTTAGGAGACTATCACTTGCCTAAAGGCAGAAAGCTACTAAAATCAACATACTGACTCATTCGTTAAAATAAAACAAACAAATATGAAACTTTTCTAAGATATTATTGCACATGAAATTCTGTTACATTTTAAAATCAACAATGTTTTGCATTTATGCTTAATATAAATTTTAAATTATTTTACATTTTAAATTTAATTTTACAAAGTAAGCAACTGAAAGTGACACTATGAGCTTGAGAATCTGTTGCTTTATCTTTACAATCATGAATGGGTCTATTTAGAGGCATTGGTACTTTTTTTTTAACTAAATCTATTTCTGAAGTGCTTTACTGTTCTTGAGTTTAAAAGGGATAGAATACAGCATCCCCAAATTTAACTATATTCATTTATAAATCCTGAGCATCTTCCAAGAACTGTGTTTGGGGGATAATAGGATAGTTCATAATCTGATGAAAGTGTTAAGGAAATAATGTTCAAACATCTAAATTAAAAAATAGAGACCAGGGCCTAGAGTTTGGTCTAGTGATAAAGTGCTTGCCTAGCATGCACGAAGACCTGGGGTTGATTCCACGGTACCACATACATAGGAAAGAAACCTGAAGTGGACCTGAGGCTCAAGTGGTAGAGCTCAAGCCTGGGACTGGCAAAAAAAAAAAAAAAAAAAAAAAAAAAGTAGAGACCAGGCATAACTTGGTGATCTCCTGAAGTTTTCTTCACCTAAAAATCCTGATGCACCAGGAAGTAATGTAGAAAGAGTAATGTAGAAAGTACTTACTCTACCCCTCAACACTTTCCCCTTGGAAAAGCCCTAGGTAGGAGGTGGTACTAACGTCATTTCAAAAGCATGAGGCTTTTTACTTAAGAAAGTCAAGGAATTTGTTCAAGAATGCACAGATTACCAAGGCAAGGACTGAAATTCATATCTGACAGGCAAACAAGTCGAGGGTTTTCCCACTACATGACCAGCCTCTAGGCAAAACACTGTCACTTCACCCAAGTGTTGGAATTTTTGTTTAAAAATAATCCAACAATAACAAATAACCCACTCAATTTATTTTAAACCTAGGTGAAAAGGTAGATTATAAAACTGAGGGTATACAGTCTTCCTGTGTGGCAAATCTCCACATCGAGTTATTTGAAGTTTTAAAAGGCTAAGAGCCTGATGCCAGTGGCTCAGGCCTTTAATCCTTAGCTACTCAGGAGGCTGAGAAATGAGGATCTGGATTCAAAGCCAGCTGTTGTGGTAATGTGCATGAGACTCTTATTTCCACTTAACCACCAAAAAGTCAGATGTGAACCTGTGGACCTGTGGCTCAAAAAGTTCACAGACAGTGCTTAGGCCCTGAGTTCAGGCCTCAGGGCTATTGTGCAAGCGCACACACACACACACTCACTCTAGGTAATTGAAGCTTCCACTTGAGACTGTGGTAAGCTCACTGAAAGCAAGAATTTCATTTTTATGTCTTTAGTTAGTACCAAGCACTGTGGCACACAGGACAAAATATGCTCCAGAGAACTAAATGAGCAAAACACAAGTATAGAGCCACTTAGAAAGTAATTTGAAAAGTCTTCAAATTTACCTTAATGCTCCTTTCTCCCGCCAGTGAATTAACATTTCACTTCTATATATATTAAGCCACCGCCCTCCCCCTCGCGCCCCCCCCTCCTCCTCCAAATTCGTAGGTTTCAGGGGAAAGGCATCTCCAGGGACGAGGAAGATCCGCCAGAACTACATTTCCCGAAATGCATGAGCTATCGTTGCAGTGATTGGCTGCCTTTTCTTGAAGGAAAGGTATGTGTGCCAATAAGATAATGAGAACTTCCTGCAGGGGGATGCAGGCGACCAATCACAAAGCAAAAGGCGAGAGCTTCTGATTTCAGTTCGGAAGGAACAAACCCTTGGTGGCTTTACTGTGTGTGTGTGTGTGTGTGTGTGTGTGTGTGTGTGTGTGTGTGTGTGTGTGTGTGTGTCCTTGCGGGGAGGAGGGGGCGAGGGGGCGGGAAGTCAGAAATCCGAGGGAGGGTGAGTCCTCTCCTTCCCCACCTGCTGAATTTAGTTTGTCTTTCTGCGTCTCGCTTCTTCCCATTTTTCACACCTGCCCACATCTGTACCTGTGTCCCCAGGCCTTCTCTGGTTGAACGGAGAGGATTTCGTACAGCTGCGCTCTCCCCTCCCTCCTTCTCCCTCCCTCCCTCCTCCCCACCCCACCCCCACCCCCAATTCTTGAAAACTTGAAGGACTCATCTTTTATAAGCATCGGACAGGTCGGAGCAAAACAACTTCAGCCCAGTCTCGGGCCCCCGTCTGTAAAGAGCACAGAGGGGGCTCCAGGGATGGCTGCGTGGCGGGTCAGCCTTGCAGAGCCCTCCCCCGACCCCCCCCGACCCCCCCGCCCCCCGGAAGGTTCGGAAGCCAGGGGCCGCGCCGGCTTCCCTGACGTTCGCGTCCCGCCCCGTCCCTACGCACCTGGCCTGCCCAGGACGTGCAGTGTCACAGCTCACTGCTCACCGGTTAGGATGCTGCGTCCCAGGCCGGGTCGCCGACCCCCTTTCCCCTTTGGCTGCCTATCCGGTTCTAGCCGCTCCCACCGCCTCCGCCACTGGTTTGGACCCAGTGTAAGAGCCTCGGGAAGCAGTCTGGGCTTTCCTCCGGGGGCGTCTCGCCTTTTCGAGTCCCTCACCATATCTGTCATCCTTTTGTCGCTGACATAATCACTTTCGATAGCTCCAACCCAAATAAACCCCCAAACAAAGCCCATCAGTAACGCAAAGGCAGTCACCACACCAGCGCAGCCCGCGGCTTCACGACAGGGTGTAAGCATCTCCCCGCCCCCCGGCCCCCGGCCCCCGGCCCCCGGCCGCTGCTTTGATGATGACCGAATCTGAAGTCCAGCTCTCCCGCCGCCTGGGACTCGTCCACATTTTTACGATGCCAGCTGCAGGAGAAGCAGCTGCAATACTCTGGCAACGCGATCGGGGTGGGAGACATTCAGCGGCGGCGTCTGGGATTTTTCGCAGAGGATAATTTAAGCCCCAGCTTCTCCCCGGGCGCCCGGCGGAGTGGGGGGGGGGGGTGCGGGAGGGAGGCAGTCGGGGGCGGGCTGCGGGCGCGCATGCGCACTCCCCGCAAGCTGCTCGGCGGAGGCCCAGCTGCCGCCGCCGCCGCCGCCGCCGCCACCGCCGCGGCCGGCGCTGAAAACCGCGCCGCTGCTCAGCCGCCACCGCTACTGCTCTCCGGCGGGGCGTCGAGGGGCCGGGAGGCGGAGCGGCTGAGGCGAGTGTGTGTGTGTGTGTGTGTGTGTGTGTGTGTGTGTGTGTGTGTGTGTGAGGGTGAGCGTGAGCGGAGCGGGGAGAACCGGAGGCAGGCAGCGAGGGCGGGCCCCAGCGTCGGAGGAAGGAGGCGGCAGCGCGGGGACCCACCCGGGCGCCCTGCGTGCGATGCCCGGCGGGCGGCGGCGCTGAGCGGCTGCCCGACGACGCCGCCGCCGCCGCCGACGCGGACGAGGAGGAGGAGGAGGAGGAGGAGCAGGCGGCCGCGCTGAGGGACTGCGGGTCGGGCCAGACCCGGGCCGGGGCGGGCGCGGAGCGGCAGGGGCCGCGGGGACATGGACACGGCCGCGGCGGCGCGGGCGAGCCGGGGCGGCAGCGCAGCGCGGAGTCCGCGCGCGGCCAGGTGAGGCTGGGCAGAGCGGGCTCCGGGCGCCCCGCCACGGCCGCCGCCCCCCTCCCGGGGGCCTCGGGGCCCAGGCGGAAGCGGCGCCACTGCGGCCTCGGAGGCGGAGGGCTCCCCGGAGGCGCCCGGCGGGGCTCCCGGCCGCCGTCGTCGCCGCCGCCGCCGTAGTTCCTGTGCGGATCCCCCTTCGGCTGCTCCGCCTCGGGGGACGGGGGGCGGGGGTGTCCCCCGACTCCGCTTCGTCGCCCCCCCTCCCTTGCCCTCCTCACCCGTCCCCGGCTGGTCTCCCGCCGTCCTCCCGCCCCCGGGGCCGCCGGGGAGCCCCGCCGCGACCATGAGGAAATTCAACATTCGGAAGGTGCTGGACGGCCTGACGGCCGGCTCGGCCTCGGCCTCGCAGCAGCCGCCGCCGCCGGCGCAGCAGCAGCACCCGTCCGGGACCCGGGAGCCCGAGATCCAGGAGACGCTCCAGTCCGAGCACTTCCAGCTCTGCAAGGTGGGCGCCGCGCGCGACGCCCTCGCCGCCGAGGCCGCAGCACACACCTTGGGGTGTCCACAGTTATTAGTTTGGGGGTCGGGATGCGGGGGGGGGGCTCTTCCACGGGTGACGATGTCAGGGGCTCGGCAAGCATTTCCTCGATGGGCTACTCTGCAGATGGACACCCGCCTTTATTATTATTATTATTATTATTATTATTATTATTATTAAGATGTTGATTCCCACACCCCACACCCCTCTTTTCACATGCAATAATCACAGCGAGGCGGTTCCACAGGCATTGGTTATTTGACCTTTAATTCGTACCCCGATACTGCTGTCCATAACCGGGGGGCCGGGGAGGGGCGGGGGGGGGCGGCGGGCCGGGGAGCTTTTTCTAGTCCACATTTTAGGATCCTTCACTAACTTCCACCAGCTTTTCCTTTGGGAAACCTGGTCTGATGATTGTCGTTCATCCGGAAGGCAAACCTGTTCCTCCAGATCAGAGCTCATCCCTCTTCGCTTAAAAAGGAGACCGAGGAGGAGACCCGCGCGGGTCTTTATCAGGATGGGGGGCGAGGGGGGGCTGAAAAAGTTACTGCTGTGATTTCTAGCCGGGGCCTGACATCATGATTGCCGTGGCCGTTCTGTAATTCAGAAAGAATGATGCAGCGAATTAATTCAGCAGCTGCTCAATGGGAAGGACAGACTCGTCTTGGTTAAATACCTGCCTTTCTCCGAAACAGCCTTGTATTCCTTCACAGTTCAGTTTCTTAAAAGTGTGGGTGCATGCATTTTTGTTGTTTTTTTTTTAGCTCTCATATCCTAAAATCATTACAGACTTAGTAGTGCATTGCAAAAATAGGGGTTTTTTTTGTACTCCTTTTCTTCTGTTACAATAGCAAAATGTTGCTATGTTAGGTTCTTTTACCAGATCCTTGACGAAAATGAAATAATTATATGGCAATGTACTCTTAGAAGTAACTTGGATCTAACGTTCAGATAAGGCAGTGGTGGACTGGAGATTAATTGCATTTTTATAAATGAATATGCATTTTGTAAGTGATGTTTGTATCAGTAACTTGGGGTCAGACTTATAAAAGTATACAGTTGTGAATAAGAAATTTTTATCTATAAAGTATCAGCGTTAGGGAAAAATAGAAATTGTGAAATGCTAGTGTAGATTGTGCAGGTAAATTTCCCTGTTTTTTTGTAAAGCAGTTTGTGCCCATGTTTGTGTTTTGTATGAGGTTTTCATCCTGATGCCTTTTGTTGACGTTTGTTTTGAAATTCTGCTTGCTGCCTGGGTTGCTGTGATGTCACTTGTCCATCCTTAGACTGTTCGCCACGGATTTCCCTACCAGCCCTCAGCCCTGGCCTTTGATCCTGTGCAGAAGATCCTGGCAGTAGGAACTCAGACTGGTGCTTTAAGGCTGTATCCTTTCTTTCATTTTACCTTTTCTTTCATTTTAATTTTCCCTGTTGTCTTTGTATTGCTAAAATTGATTACATTTAAAAAAAAACTTGCTGTTTAATCCTAAAGAAAGGGTGTTAATCAGGTATTGTTATGAGAAAATGTAGTTTTGTTGGCTTTTGTCTTGATTATATATACATATATTTGGTGCTCAGCTTTTAACTTATAGTACTGAAACACTTACTGAAACATGGATCTCAAGTTTTTTTGTGGTACCTGTAGAAGTTTCTAAAGGGAAATTCATCTGCCTATACTAGTAGTTTGTTGAATGAGGGATGTTAGAGATGAGGTTTGAGTACCATATAGTATGTTAGACTTTCTGATTGCTTTAACAAATTATTGTGCATAGTAGATACTGACCATTTGTTTACTATCCTAATGAATTTGAGATTGGATTCGAATTTGAATTTGGTGGGTTTTCCACACATACACCTAGAAACTTCATTAGTAGAAGATAAATGCAGCAAATTAATTTCCTATGTATGAAGGGTTAATATTTCTACAAGTTTTAGATCAAGAACTTTGTAAAATGCATAGGGATTGATTTTTATTTATGTGTTAGGTAACAAGTATTGTTACCCAAAGAATTACTTTTATCATATGCAATTTAAAGATTTTTTTCAACAGTATCTCCTCAGTCTGAAGACTATCTTATTTGCTTTATGTAGTGTTGAACTTCCTACAAAATTTGGTTGTTTTACTGTGACCTTTAATCACACTTAAATATGCATACTTTCAACTTAAAATACAGTTTTAAAAGAGAATACTTTGCTCATCCCTGTATGTACATCTGCTTCTTAATGAGTATTTACTGTATTCATGTATTTACTGAGATTCTAGATCAGTAATCATCTGAAAAACCACTAGATAACCTCAGGAGATTTGTTTGTTTCCAAAAAGAACTAGCAGGAGCTTTACTTTGAGTCAAATATATGCCTTACATTTTACTTACAAATTCTTTATGTTTCATATAGCATTCCTTCTTCAGTGTGTTTTTTTTTCAAAATGCTATCTGGTAGGCTATTGAACTTGGTTACTGTAGTTGAGATTGAAGTCTCCTTTACATAGTAAATACCAGTAGTGCAATCCTTTCCATGTAAGTGGTGAAATCTGACCAAGTTCGTCTGAGTCTGTTAACTGCCAGAACAGTATCTCAGCTGCTCTTATTCAGTGGTTTACATAGCTGAGACTCAAATATTTTTTGGTTTCTGTTGTTCAGATATTTTTATTCCTAAGTGCTGTTATTTGAACTCTGTAGTGTAGACTTCCTATTTTAGTCTTATGAAGATAAGGATAGTAAATTTTGTTGGTGTTCAGCAAAACAGGGTTGTGTCAAGATTAAGACATTGCTCTAGAAGGCTTTTTGGAACTAAAAGCAGTATTTTCTCTAACAGAAGAACTGCATCACTAGACCAGGGGGAAAATGCAAACTTGAATTTATTTTTAGAGTATTTTACTTTTCTTTAAAATGAGTTTTTGTTGCTTTCTTAGTGTGTCCTCAACAGTTTCATGGTATATGTTTTTGTAACAACCAATCTGCCCCTATTATAATTTAATTATAAGTTCTACAGGCAAGGCTGATTTTTATAAAACTGGATGTTATTCTTAGCTACTGCTTTTAAACCTAATACACTTGAGTAGTTACCAAGTATACACAAAAGTATAGTTCAATGTTAGGCCTAGTGTTAATTGCTAACTAAAAAGCGAGGACCAGATGTCCCAAATGATCACTTGCATCTGACTTTTAGTACTTACATTTTTGTAATTAGATATTGTATAGAAGTGGACTTGCAATTATCATTTATCATTTACAGTTACCTTCTCATTGTTTTTTTTTGTTTGTTTTAGAATCTCCTCACTGTACATTGAGGGTTTGAAAAATTGTTTTACTAAATGTCTGCTTTTCCTTTTTGTGAGATTTGTGTGAACATTCCAGAGTGACTTGCCCAGCAGTAATTCCAGGTAGTCATTTAGTCATTTCTTCTGTTGCTTTAAATAGATGAGCTTATGAGCTTTATTTGTTATGGCTCTGATTTATAGAAAATAACTAAGACCATTTTATTTTTATCTCCTTTTCTACATATGTGGTTTAAGATACTCCTTAGATTGTTGGCTAAATTTTGAAGTTGGACATCTAAACTTATAGGTTCTAACTTAACACTTTCATATTGGTTCAGCATACATATTTATTATGTCTATTTGTTGATTTTTACCATTGTGTTTGTCCTTGTTGCAGCTTATTTCTTTTCATCATTTCTCTTTTGTTTACCGTATTAGACTTTTACAGTCTGTAATGTATTTTCTCAAAAATGTGTCTTTAGGGGAGATACATACATCTAGATAAAATTTTAAATTAAATTTACAGCAAAAAATAGGAAAGGTTTTCAAAAGTACCCTTGGGCCAGCTATTAGAATTTCAAATGCATTATTTATTGTAGTTGCCTAATATACTTTTCTAAAGGGAGGATAACTTGATCTTCCTGTCTTGAGTTCAAAACAAAACTAAATGCAGTTCACCTCACAAACAAAACAATGAGGAAGCTATATTTGATACTTGTTTATAGTCCTTAGTGAAAACTTAAATTCTTAAAAAATACCTAGCCAATCAGCAGGCAAAATGGATTTAATCAGTTTGCCATATTAATTTAAGGAAATGAGTGATGGAATAATTGTGCTTGTCTAATACTCAACCTGTGTGTCTCCTGGAGAAACAGGAGGTTGGATTGTATGTCTTGATAAGAAACAGTAAAGCATTCTGAGTGCTGTGATCCTAGCTGCTCAGGAGGCTGATATCTGAAGATCACCTTTTGAAATCTGCTTATGCAGAGAAACACTTAACCAACAAAGAGCCAGAAGTGGAGGTGTGGCTCAAGTGGTAGAGTTCCACGCTTTCATGAAAAAGCTAAGTGAGAGTGTTAGGCTCTGACTTCAAGCCCCAGTAATTATACAAAAAGTAAAAAGAAGACGACTAATCAGGAAAGCATAACTATATATACCAAGTCATAAAGTACTTGATATAATTAATTTTCCAATATTTTTTGCTATGTAGACATATGGTTTATATATTTATTTATTTTATTTAGTTTGTCGGTCATGGGACTTGAACTGTGTGTCTGGGTGTTGTCCCTCAGCTCTTCAGTTCTAGGCTACTGCCCAACTCCTTGAGCAACAGCGCCACTTCCATTTTTGTGGTGGCTATTGGAGATAGGAAATTCATAGACCTTTTGTGCCCAGGCTGGCTTTGAACTGCAATCCTCAGATTTCAGTCTCCTGAGTAGCTAGGATTACAAGCGTGAGCTACTGCACCCAGCCACAGTTTACTTTTTCAAAGAATAATCTGGCAGTCAACTTTGTGATAAAACTATCTATTATCAATTTGTATTTGGAAACATAAAATAAAAAAGTCATATTAAAAATGCAGGTAGTTTTAGTGGTGCTGTTAGTGTCTTTACCCAGACTTGCACTTTACTAGTATTAAAATCATTAAAGAACATCACTTATTTTCTTTTCTGACTTGTAGAAAATATAGTGGAGTAGGCAGTCTTTAATAAGACATAGATCTTAAATCACAAACTATATTGCTAGATGCAGTTTTACAAAATGACTTTTATATCTAGAGTCCTTTACCAAGAACTTAAGAGTCAAACAGCTTTAAATTAAAAATTAAGGTTTGGGGCCTGGAGTTTGGTCTAATGGTAGAGTGCTTGCCTAGTTGCACAAAGACTCCTCGGTACCACATACATAGAAAAAGCTGTGACTCAAGCAGTAGAGCTGTAGCCTTTAGAAAGCCCAAGGATAGTGCTCAGGCTTGAGTTCAAGCCCCAGGACTGGCAATAATTATATATATATGTATATGTGTGTGTGTGTGTCTTAAATTCTGGTTCTTTTCATTAAGGATTTTTATGTCTTTGAATTATTTTGTTCTGGCTATAAAAGACTTTTTTTTTTTTTAAGACAGTTCTTTGATTTCAAGTAGCTACCTAGGATTCCGAGAAATGAAAATGTGATTCTTACCTCCTAACGGTTTCCACAGGATTAGAACTAGATGAAGATATCTGACATTCCTGCACATCAGTAGAGGAGTCAAAATGGTAGAGAGGAAGAAGTAGGAAGAATCTTCTGGGTGAGCAGAAGTATACATTTGTGCATAGTTTGACGGAATGCTAAAATAGTGACGAAGACAAACATACAGTGATCCTAATTGAGTTGGAGTAGAAAAAGCCTTTGGTGAAAGGCCATGAATGTGAACTTGGGTATCTACTCAATATGTAAACATGCTCAACTACTTGATTATGTTATTCAATTAGTAACCACAGTTTGATAAGGAAATGCTTTGTGGGAAGAAAATGTGATATTTAAAAAAATGTATGGTTACTGGAATATTGGTGTCATGGATGAAAAGAATGTACAAGTGAAACCTCGTGGTTACTAGTCATTATATAGGTAATATAAAGTAGACCTTAAACAGGTGTGGTCTAATGAACTTGGAGGATTTGATAATCCTCTGTGTATAAGGTTTTCAGGAGTGACTAAAGATGATAAAGATTTTTATATATAAAGCATACAGGGAATGACAACTCAGAAAGGGAAAACTTAGCAAACAGGTGGTAGAGAGGTATTGAGTTTGTAATTATGTCATCTTTTGCTTTTATTATGTAGATTTTTTGGTTTTTGGTTTTTGGTTTTTTGGGTTTTTTTGCCAGTCCTGGGCTTGAGCTCAGGGCCTGAGTACTGTCCTTGGACTTTCTCAAAGCTAGAGCTCTACCACTTGAGCCTCAGCACCACTTCCGGCTTTTTTCTATGTATGTGGTACTGAGGAATTGAACTTGGTCTTCGCGCATGCTAGGCAAGCACTCTACCACTAGGCCAAACTCCCGGTCCCTCTGATGTAGTTTTTAGAAGGCGGTTTATACTTATTACTTAGCAGAGAATTTGATACAGCCTACTTTTGATTTCAATTACAAGCTCGTTGTTGGTGATTTCCTGAAATTTGGTTTTGAATTTATATTTAAAATCATTATTAGTGCTTAGGTTTTGCCAGTTTATTATTCTGTGTTTCTCAATAGTTGGATGCAATTTAATTCTGTAAACTTTTTCAGAATATTTCAAAGGAATATTTAATATTCCTGACTCCTACCTTAAATGCCAGTTTTGCCTTCCCACTCACTGTGGCAACTGAAAGACTTTCACTCGCTTCAAGGTATGCCTGGTCAAGTTAAAATGGAATGGACATCTCACCTCATGTGACTGTTTTAAGAGGCCAGCATCACAGAATGTGTGCTCCTTTTAAGATTATTCTCAGACATTTTGGTGAATGCTCAGTATTATGATGAGTATTACGAGTTTGGCTTTAATTTTCAAGTCATTCATTCACATGTTTCTGCAACTACTTACTGAGAGGCCTCTAGTTCACTTGCCACTGTTTGGGAAGGACTCTTGGATTTACTGCTATAGTTGGTGCAGTTTTGAAGAAAAGATTTTCATAATTACTGTTTTTCTCTGTCAGTTTGTCCTTTTAAATAGCTGTGTTGTTCTCATCGACAATTTACAAAACGGCTATGTAGATGTCATAATACATATAAATTCCTTATATATAGTAGATCCTCAATAAATAATTATTTAATTTTAAGATAGCAGATCCTCAATAAATAATTGTTTAATTGTAAGATAGCAGTAGATTGTTTTAACTTATATTTACCAATTTCATTTTACAAAACATGATTTCTGCTATTGTAAAATGAATTGGAAATGACTTGTTTGACACAGTGAAAATTAGTTGAACTGTTATTTAGCTGTATTTTATGCAGCTTCTTCTCCCATCATGCTTTTTGTTCATAAAAATTTCATCATTTGAAATTCTAGCAGTAGAGGAGAAGGAAGGACCTTGGAATACTTTTTATTTCTTAACTCTTGGCTCTGCAAGAGTATTGAACTAGATGTAAGTTGTGTTCTTCTGCAACTGTGGAACTATAATAATGGAACTACAACCGGGGAACCAGCATAGTGATTGCAGAACAACTACAAGCAGAGTTTCTTGGAATCACTTCATTTTGTAGTGGATTCTTTGTGAAAGCAAATAAAATGAGATAGCATATGGAATTGGAAAGGATATTTTAAACTATTGAGATAGTCAAGTCTGCCTTGTAAGCTCTGTTGCCTTAAGTAAGATGGGTTTTATTACTTTTTAGTATTCTGTTTCTCATTTTGTTTTAGTATAATGTGTTGGAAGATTAACGTGTCACCTTGTCATTTTGAAGTGAAGGAGTTTTGGAACAATTGCCTTACTAGATTTCTGTTCTAGTTTTCAGACTATTTTGTATTAATGGCCTACAATCTCTGTGTTTCAATTCCTCTTTCTGTAACCTTTTTTTTTTTTTTTTTTTTTCCCCTAAGAGTTTGTCCATCTTGAGGATTTGGGAGTTCTTCAAACTGTGTTTGTCTAGAGAGGATCTTCAGACAAATTGTCATGAGTACCTGTTAAAGGGGAGAAGTATTAGATTCCTCTCTAACTTGAATGTCATGATTGCATCATAGTCTCTTAGTAGGTGTTTATTAAACAGGGCAAGGCTTTGTTTACAGAAGAGATCAGGGAAGAGTATATGAATAAGTATTTTTCTCAAAACAGCAGGTTCTTGTTAAATACTACTAATGTGGTAGGTCATAGTGTTTTTATTTATTTTTTTCAATACTAGAGATTGAACTCAGGTCTGGGCTTGTTAGGTAATTGTTCTGCCACAAGCATTTCCCTGGTATGACAATGCCATGGCCTAGGAAAGTAGGGTATAGTTTACTAACGTTCACGAAGCTTTCTTTCCTTGGTTATTAATGACTGAGATACAAATTTAAAATGTGTTCACATTATAAATAATACATAATTTTATTAATTTTTCTAAAGAAGTTCATTACTACAAATAGTACACAAAATATAATAGCACTGAATTTAGTATTTGTATAGTAATATGAAATATTTTAACTGGTAAGGGTATAAATGAATTACTGGCCTAGAATTGAACATCACTGAGTAACCAATGAGCTTATTTTTTTCTTTATGTGCCTGTATAGGGGAATAGTACACACTCAACTGGGTAACATCCCTTAGCTTTTTTGCTCAAAGCTGATGCTCTACTTGGTGTGCACTTGAGCCACTCCCGGCTTTTGGTGATTAATTAGAGATAAAAGTCTCATGGATTTTTTTCTGACTGGGCTGGCTTCAAACCATACTCAGCTTCCTGAGTAGCTAGGATTACAGGCATGAACCACTGACATGCCAGGCTAAGTCTTTTATTTTTGCCATTAATTTGGCTTTAATATCTAATTTTCATGCATTGGAAAAAACACATTTAAAAGAAGGTAATAATCAGAATGTCAGTGGTAGTTTGTTTTACAATGTTTATCTAAGGATTTTCTGGATTGGTTTGGCATATTAGCATCATCAGAGGGGACACTTAGTGTCTTGGGAATGAAGAGGAAAGGAGTAGATCTTTTATTTGCCCTATACAGAGAAATATCTTAGGAAGTTATGAAAAAGAGAGCATTTCGCTACATACTAACTTTCAGATCTGAATACCATTTATTAAGATACTTTTATAGTACATGACATACTACTATAAATCTTGGGAAGCAAACCTAAGTGATTGTTGACTGAATTTTCATGAGATAAATTTAGACTGCAAGAAAGTGCTAGATGGCCCTTTTTTTCCTTTATTTACTGTTGTTGTTGTTGTGCGTTTTGGTGTTGTTGTGGGGGGGGTGGGGAAAGGAGGGTTTGGTGCCAGTCCTGGAACTTGAATTCAGCTGCACACCTTTCCATAGCTGGTGCTCTACCACTTGAGCCACAGCTCTACTTCTCCTTTCTCCTTTAGTAACATACAACTAAATTGTTATCAGGGACAGAAAATGGCAACTCCTGATTTCTTTACTCAGATTTCTGAAGAACACTTCAACATCTATATAATTTTGTACTTTGAAAGTAGTTCACTGATTTTACATATAGCTACATTCTTGTTTTAATGTTTTTGAAGAATTTAAAAGTTTAGCTTTTAACCTTTTTCAGACTTAACATTTCACATTGCTTTAAACTCATTGCCCTTTAGGTTTTTGGAGGGTAATTTTTTGTGTTTATCATGGAGCTTGAACTCAGGGCCTGAGTGCTGTCCTTGAGTTCTTTTGCTCAAGACTGGTGCTCTAACACTTTGAGCCACAGCTTCACTTCTGATTTTTGAGTGATTGGTCAGTTGAAGGTAAGAGTCTCAAGGGGACTTTTCTTTCCCAGGTTGCTTCAAACCAGTGTCCTTAGATCTTAGTCTCCTGAGTAGTTAGATTAAAGGCATGAGCCACTGGTTCCCCCACGTCCTAATTTTTATTGTAAAGAACTTTTGGATACTAATTCTGTGTAGCATCTAACTTTTCTGTTTTCCTTCTCCTTCCCAGCCTCCCAGGTATGGGTGGAATGTATGCTGAGTGGTAACGATAAAAAGTAGAATTGTTCACTAGTAACAATTGTTTGTTAAACATTTATTATAGTTCACTGCTTACTACTTAATATTCAACACTGGGACATGCAGTTGGTGATTTCTTAAGCCTAGACTATTCTTTTCCCTCTTTTTTATTGACTTTGTGTCTAAAGCTTAGTGTCTTTATGATGTTTTCTACTTTGATTGCATTGCACTTCCAACTACATAGCCATCAT
This sequence comes from Megascapheus bottae, assembly GCF_031878675.1. Lineage (NCBI taxonomy): Eukaryota > Metazoa > Chordata > Mammalia > Rodentia > Geomyidae > Megascapheus > Megascapheus bottae. Next base: position 12,859,879 of record NC_143516.1, on the reverse strand, counting down.
ATACTTAGCTCAGAATATACATTTTTATGAGTTATATCATGTAGACATTAAAAAGCCTGATAATAAACCTTTTGGGTTATTATAGATACAGTATTCTGTCATATTTTCTCTTAAAACAGATTGTCAGTGTTACCTATATGTGAAGATGCACTACAGTCCAAATAATTCACACCAGCAAAGTCAGCCAGAAATTAACGTTTGAATAAAATCAATACCCAGAAAACATTCAGATTCCTAATTGTCAATTTACATGTTCTCTAATAAAGTTCCGTAGGAGATATGTGTCACTGGGAGTGTGTATGTGTGTGTACACATATAATATCTCAATTTAGGAATCACATACTTTTTGAGAAGGACTAAATAGTAAATTATTTTAGGTATTATGATCACTGACAACTATTAAGCTATTAAACAACTACCACTGACAGCTCTGTCTATACAAAACACAATGACAACCATAGACGCATGTTTGTAAAGGAGTATCAATAGAACTTTGTTTTCAAAATCAAGAGGCAGGCTGAAGTTTGCCAGTCTCAGCTTTAGCTTTATTATATAATCCATGTAGAGTGGAATGTGCAAGAAAACATTACTAATTATATTTTAATAAGTTTCATAAATTGTATGTGTGTTATACCAGTTGAAATTTAACTTTTCAGTTAATGTTTTTTGTTTTTGTCAGTCTTGGGGCTTGAACTTAGGGTCAGGGCACTGTCCTTGGACACTTTTTACTCAAGGGTAGTGCTCTGCCTCTTGAGCCACAGTGCAACTTCTGGCTTTTTCTGTGCATGTGGTACCAAGGAATTGAACCCAGGGCTTCATGCATGCTAGGTGAACATGCTACCATTAGGCTATGCTCCCAACCCCTTAACCTTTTAGCTATAAATAAAAAGCATTTCTAGAAGTACAAGTAATAAACATGTCCATTCATATCAGAAATATGGAGTACCTATGTTGAAAGTTGAGTTTTTTCATGTTTTTCTTTATTCCTTGAGAAGGCATTATCTTAGTATAATAGTTAAGATGTTTAATTAGTCAACCTTTACAGTAGTTCAATGATCAGTTCTTTCATGGAGTATTCCATTTGTTTTATACCTTGGCTTCCTAATTGTAATTTAAAATGTATTTGAGTTTATAGCTTTTTCATAACATTTTCTCATATCGATATGTGTAGTTATATGTGTAGTTAAAATAAGTGAATAAAACATTTTACTGTAATATTTTCACTTGTTAAGTATGTGCACACTTTCATCAAAACAATTCTTTCACTTATGAAACCAAACAACCTGAAGAATGAATAAGGTGTTTACAAAAAGAGCCAAACCCAGAAAGGTCTTAGACACAGTTTCAGCTGCTTGGTTACTTGTTTTATAATCAGATATATGATAAGCTCCTTCATGGAAGAATGCATATGATACTGTAATTGGAAAATGAAGTTATATATCCTTTAAAAACTTTAAAACTACCCTATGCTTGCATCATTTTACAGTATTAACCAATGTAAAGTTCAGTTTCTCTAATATTAATCATTTTGTAAACATCTATGCATATGTGTACGTATATACATAAGATATGTAGATACATATACAACATGCATGTGACAAATTAGCAACATGTTAGCATACTTCTTTAATATATTGGTGCTGTGAATTTAAAGAAGTACTAATTGAGAATAGCCTAGATTCTCTTAAAATGGGGGACATAGGTAATACATTTTTTTGAAAAATAATTTTTGTTACGAAGGTGATGTACAGAGGGGTTATAGTTATGTAAATCAGGTAATGAGTACATTTCTTTATGGACAATGTCACTCCTTCTCTCACCCTCCCGAGGAAATATTTTTAATAAAAACTAGCTGGTAGTCTTGCTTTTCATAGTATTTAATTGTAATAGTTTTTTTTTAATTTCAGAGTATTTTTTGTAATTATCAGTATTGCTTCCCTTTTAAAAAGTTCATCTTTAAGATGCCCCATACCCCGGCGGGAGGTTTGTCTATTTAGTGATTATTCCTATCTTTTTTTCAAAGTACAACTCTTTCCTTGTTAGAGCAATACCTCAGATTTTTTTGATAGTAGGTCTCTGCTGGAGGTTACCATAAATCTGGAGGCCTCAGCCCTTGTAATACTTTCAGCTGAATTGATTTCCTCTATGTGTTTTTATTCTTTTAATCTTTTGAAAATGAGAGTCTTAGAACATTTTTTCTATCATGTTTTTATATTATATTTTTCATAGTGTGTTATACTTTTAAAAAATAATTCGCTTTTACATAAAGAAATCTACACCCATCACAGGAGTCACATTCCAGACAAGGATAGGTGAAAATCTATGAAGTAGCAGTGTTATGTTTATTTATATACATTTTAAACCTTTATAAATCCTTCCCATTTTCCTTTCCTATAAACCTTTCCCACTCTCATTAACTTTAACATTTATATATAGTTTTAAAAACTTTAGGAAAAGTAATTAGAATTATAAATATCATGTTAATATATACTGCAAATCTCAGTATATAGCAAAAGATGATTGTACTTGAAAAAGAACTTAGCCATTAGATCTCTGAGAGTGAATGCTAAGACAAAAGAGTGCTTTTACTTCTTTGTGAGAATGTACATTTCTTCTTATTCATTTAACCAAAACTACAATTCGTGATTTTGTTTCATAGTACACTGAACAAGTAGCTCATTTAAAAATATAAAAGAGGGCCAGGAGCATAGCCTAGTGGCAGAGTGCTCACCTAGCATGCATGAAGCCCTAGATTCCATTCCTTGGTACCACATACTCAGAAGAAGCCGGAAGTGGCACTGTGGCTCAAGTGGCAGAGTACTAGTCTTGAGCAAAAGTGCCCAAGGACAGTGCCCAGACCCTGAGTTCAAGCCCCAGGACTGGCAAAAAAATAAAAAATAAAATAAAAATGTAAGAGTATAGCAAAATCCATTCTAAAGTGTTACTTGTGACAAAATGTAATCCATTTTGACCTCTGTAGAAATAATGTTAACACCAAAAAGATGAATAATAAAAATGAGTCTATTCACCTACTCTAACTGGTTTATGAATAATAATAATATTTTTTTAAAAAAAGGCGAATTGGGAGAATGATAGCTGAAGATCGTGGTTCAGAGCCATCCTGGGCCAGAAAGTCCATGAGATTCATCCAAAACTGCCAGAAACCTGGAACTAGAACTGTGACTCAAATAGAGCACTAACCTTGAACAAGAATAACAAAACATGCCAGGAACAATGCTCCTGCCTCGAGTTCAAGGCCCAGTATTGGCACAAATTTAAAAAGTGTGGTAGTGGTAAGGGAACTAGATGTCAGATGCAGTCCTGCTACATCGTGACTTAAGATTTTCACCAAAAATTAGCTTTCATTAATTTCAACTTGAATAAGTATCCTGAACTGAATATTGTATCACTTGGAATATTTATTCTTTACATAACTTACAAATTTCTTTAATGAAAAACCCATACATACCATAAACTCCTTAATGGAACTCTAACAGCTTCGGTCGTCCCGGAGTAGAATGTTACTGCCAGCATGACAGTGGAGCTGCAGTGATCCAGCTCCAGTTCCTGATTAATGAGGTAAGCAAAGTGTTTTCTTCCCTCTGCTCGGAGCTGAAATCGGGCCATGTCTTGTTTCAGATTTTTCTTATGCATCCATATTTAAATATTTGAAAAAGGTAATTATTTCTGGGTCAGAGATAATAATAATTCATTTTAAGACATCATTACAAAACATTGTATTATATTTTCTCAAAAGAGTGTTACAAATAAAATGGTACGAGGTAAATATTTTTGTTACTTGGTACTGCAGTTTTATTTCAGGATTATTGAAATTTATATATTCTAAGTCGATAGTACAAGGTTTTTAAAATTGGATTTAAAATAGGTTACAAAATGCATTTTAGTGAGTTGCTTTAATATTCAGCCAGGAAACTATCTTCTTTTAGAAAATGATTACTGGTTCCAGTTGTTCCAGTTGTGATTATGATTCAAGTCATTGATTCTTTTCTTTTTTCTAAAAATGTGAAGTATAGACAGCTTGAGAAAACACCATTTTATTAGCATAGGAAACACTGAGTTTACATATTTTAAATATATATACTCACAGTCTGACTTATGGAATTATAAACTCTTTGTATACCTGCTTAAAAATTAAGTATATATAAATATATATATCCCACACTCATGCAAACATGCAGCTTAGAATTGATGTTTTATTGTAGATAGTGACAGGTATGGATTGATGGTCAAGGAAGGAAAGAAAACAGAATACTCAAGATAAACATTCTAGACTCTTCTGTATGAGGATAGTTGCAAAAATGATTTTTATTCCTAAATCCTTAAGATTCGTGGAATAAACGCAGAGGAAAATAGACCTAAGAGGATACTTGCTAGTGAAGAGGAGTGTGTGTGTGTGTGTGTGTGTGTGTGTGTGTGTGTGTGTGTGTGGACTTGTCTGTTTCTGTTCCACTTATGCTGTAGCAAAGTGGCTGCACAATAGAGCAATTCTTTTATAACTTTGTACAACTTGGAGAAACCATGTAAATCTTACTTTGACAACAGCTTTAAAGTTCCTGGAGAGATGAACAACTATTTAAAACAGAGAGTTAAAAAATTTTTAAACCTTTTTCATAATAATTTAAAGGATTGGACTTTTGAATCTTTTTTGAAATTAGTGCAAATTCTGCATGCTTTAGTGCCTGTTCTGGTCTTTGAGTCTATGATAAAGGTGCCCGGGCACTCTTTTAAGAAAAATACTTAGATGTCTTAATAAATCAATCCTTAGCCTAGAGATTCTTCATCTTACTTACATATCACAAGGTCCTCTTGAGATTCTAAAATTTTTTCCTACATAGCTCCTTGTTCTAAAACTTCCGATATCTTGTATCTGGTGAGACTGAGATATCTTAATGACTTTCCACACTGCTGGCCATTTTCTACTTCATGAATAATAGTATCATGTGTTTTTTACTTTCTAAATTAGATATCCCAACCACTCAGACACTAAGTTACAGTCTTTGTTCTCCATGCCATCTAGAATTGGAAGAAAATATGCATATTACTCTAAAAAATTTTGATGTACAGAGGGGTTACAGTTATATGAGCCAGGTAATAATTACATTTCTGTTTGAACAATGTCATCTCCTTCCTCTTTCTCTCCAAGGTTTTCCTTTACTTATCTCCTCTGGAAGTTGTATAGTTCATTTCTGGTAGGTTTCACTGCTGAATTGGCTCACCTATTTTCTCACTATTTCTGTGCTTCCCTTTCCCCTCCCCAAATCAGAAATCAGATAAATTTATATATAAGACAAAGGGTACAGAAATCGTAAGTGGCGACAGAAGGGAAAAAAAAAAACAAAGGAAAAAAAAGAAAGAAAAAAAGAAAAAAATGCAATTAAAAAAGTACAATTAAAAAACCTCTTGCTTCCATTTCTTGAAGTTCATTTTGATAAGCATTTTATATGATCATATGTACATAGATATTGAACCCTTGCAATCCTCTCCTAAGAATATCTTCCTTCATTCTCACTGTGTGAATGCTTAATTAATCATGTCCAGGTGTAATGATTTGTCTTTTACTATCCATTGGGTTTATTTAAAGATTTGTAGGTACACTCTAACTACTCCAAATGAGGGAATCATGCAGCCTGTTTCTTTGAGTCTGGCTTACTTTTACTTAGTATACATTTTTTCTAAGTCTTTCCACTTCTTTATGAATGGAGCAATGCCATTCTTTCTGATGAAAGGAAATTGTGCAAATTGTGTACACATACCACATTTTCTTGATCTATTCTTCATCCGTTGAGGGGCATCTGGGTGGATTCCTTATCTTGGGTATGGTAAATGGTGCTACAATGAGCATGCTTGTGCTGGTGGTGTTATGGGCATTCTGTTTATCTTGTGAGCTGTGTTCTTTGCCATGCAGAACTGCTTCAGTTTGATGCAGTCTCATTTTTCTAGTCGTTCTTCCATTTGTTGTGATTCTGGATCTTAGGAAGTTTCAACATGTGCCAAGGAGATTTAATATTTTCCCTCTCTCTTCTTATATTTTCATGTTATCTGGTTTCACACTGTGGTTGTTCATCCATTTGGAGCTGATTCTCTTGTAGGGTGGTATATAAGGATTTAGCTTCAGTTTTATGCATGTGTATAGCCAGTGGGTATTAATCTTTTATAACAGTCTTAAACCAAGCAAATTAAACTTTGTATCATTTTGCTTTAGTCAAAAAGTATGTACAGTAGTGATTATGTAATTTATTATCTTTTCTCTGGTTTTAAATAGCTGTCCCAACCATACCATATCACAAAATACAAGCATTCTTTTGGTTTGTTAGATAACTAAATTATGTTTGAGGTTACTGAAAATGTTAAAACATTTTTATGCACATCTAAGGCATTTGGATAAGTGTTCCTTAGAAATAAACATATTGGCACTGACTGGAAATCTGAGACGGTGTTCTGGCAGCAGAATGAAACACCAATGCTTGTAAAACTAATATTCTTTGTTTTCAAGGGAGCACTTGTGAGTGCCTTGGCTGATGACACTTTACACTTATGGAATTTACGTCAAAAAAGGCCTGCCATACTACACTCACTTAAATTTTGCAGAGAAAGGTAAGAATTATCTCAGTATTCCTCTGTATAGGATATTTTCTATTCTGTTTGGATGTATTCTTTTTGCTTTTATGTTTTCGTTATGGATTTCATGTATAATCTAAAAAATAATTGCACTATCAAAAGATATAAAATGAAGCAAAATTTCTTCCTCTTCAGGCTTTTGTTTTTCTTGGTCTACATCTTGCCTGAGGAGGCAGATGATTTAAGTGATTTATTTGAGTCATGTCTGAGCTTCAAGTCAGGCAGATGAGAAAGTGGAATTCATAGGAAAGATGGGTGAGGTAGGGAGGAAGAGTAGGTAAAAAGCAGGTTTCATCTGTTTCCTACCTCTGAGAACCACATAAATTTCTTTTGATTTTTCCAGAAATCACTTGTATCTCTACATAAAACCAAAAATATATAGCTCCCATTTCTTGTTTTTAAGGAAAACCATTACATAGTATTCATATATTACATAGTAATGGCTTCACTTAACAGCATAGTCAATAAAGTTACCTACATTGACATGTTTAACTTATTTTCAGTCATTTTCATTACTATGTACTATTCCATTGGGTATTGTTCAGTCTTCATCAGTGGGCATTTATATCATTTTCAATCTATCATTTATTTTTATTTTTTTGTCTTTTATAGCTTTTTTTTTTTTTTCCCCAGAGCCGGGGACTGAACCCAGGGTCTTACGCTTGCCAGGCAAGTGCTGTTCCGCTGAGCCAAGTCCCTGACCCCTCTATCATTTATTTTTATCATGTTACTTAGGTGTCTATATTCACATGTACAAATATATACACAAAATAAAATTTTATAAATGGAATAGCTTAGCTAAATTAATCTCTTCTAATATGACTTGTGAACTTTTAGGTATTGATTGAAATGACTTTTTATCCTAATTTTATTAAAACTTGTTTTACACATTTTTTTCTTTGCTGTGTTTTGCCTTGTTTCTCATGAGCATTTTAACTTCTTGTTCTTACATTTGAGCCATGCTTCCAACATTTTGTGTATTTCAGATAGAGACTCATGCTTTTTCACATGGGTTTATCCTCTACACCTCCTGTATAACTGCATGAATGCCTGGTTTGTTGAAATGAGAACCTCATTAGCTTTATGACATAGCTAATCTTAAACTACAGTACTCCCAATTTCTTATGAAACTCGTACATTTTCATGGTGTGTTACTATACCTTTATTCATATTGGAATTTATTTGATGTACAGTAAGTGTAAGGCTACTCATAAAGTCTAGCAATTCCCCCCAGCTTATGTGACTTTTTTTTACATATTATGTTTATAGACTTGGTATTGGAGACATTTTTACCTTTTGTCCAAGATCCTACCATACTCCTAGTATGATAAATGTAAGTTAGTCACCTGACAGGGAATATGTCTAGAATCATCTGTGATTCTGTCTTCATAGCTTATGCCTTCAGTGACCCTCCAAAATAGGCAAGCTAAAGAGGAAATTTACCCAATTGTCCAGACACAAGGACATACTAAATCCACTAGCACAACGATGTTCATTGCAGCACTATTTACCATAGCAAAGATATGGAACCAACCCAAATGGCCCTCAGTTGATGAGTGGATCAGCAAGATGTGGTATTTGTACACAATGGAATTCTATGTGGCTGTCAGAAAGAACGACATCACCCATTTGTTAGGAAATGGAAAGACTTAGAAAAAATGATATTAAGTGAAGTAAGCCAGACTCAAGGGAATTTAGGCTCAATGGTTTCCCTCATTTGTCATAACCAGTAGAAACCTTGGGCTCTCCTAGCAGAGATTTGCAATAGAGCAAAACCTAGATACATAAGGCCATATAGTATGATGCTAAATGAACGGACCTCCAGGATATTGAAACAAAAGCCATATAATGAGTGATTGTTGTCCATAATGTACTATGTTATCTCTCATCTCTCTTGCTGTCCCTTGGTTATCTTATATTGTTACAGTATCTCACTTTGTTATCTGATATATTGTATATATGTGGTTTTGGTTATTTGAAATTGGATAGGGAAGGGGGGGAAACAAGATGAGGGGTAGGGGTGGTGGGGAGGGAAATGGGGACCAAGACATGAGAAAGGGTATCAATGTATGTGAATTAACGCACCTCCTATCTGGCAAATATAATGTAACCCTTCTTTTAATTACAATAAAAATATATGAAAAAAAAATTAACAGTTCAGTTAGCTGAACTCCAGATTCTGTCGACATTATATGGTAGTGAGTGAGCACATAGACCAGACCTGCAATGAGGTCAGTATTGGTTTGCTATCTTAGAAGATGAATTATGGTAGTAGTAAACAAGGAACTGTAGTAATTTTGGAATGACTCCTCTGGATGAAATTCCTAGGATGTCTAGAAACCTGTGTGGCAGGGGTTATCCTTAAAATGCCAGCAAATAGGCCCAGCTTTCTTGGTGAAACCTGATGTACTTTCTCAAGGTGGAATATTTCATCCAGTGGCTACAAGGATAGGGGAGGCATTAGAAGGATTCTAGTTTTCCTGTGTATTTGGCTGCTAGTGGTGAGGGAAGATGGACTGAAGATTTTCTTTTCCCAGTTCTGGGGAACAGCCCATAGCAGCAGTATACATCTCTCCCCAGCCTGAGTTCTTGTTAAGTGCAGTACTTCTGTATTACTCTGGTAGAACTTTGCCAGAGCTCATTTCCTTGGCAGGAGAAGGGAAAGAACCTAGTTGTTCCTTGTCCACATTTCCACTCTTCATGTGTGGGAATCTCTTTTCTTAGTACAGACACTGTATCTGTTGGGATTTACTCTGGGCCAGACTGTGGTACCATACTCAAAAACTCAATGACATAATAGAATAATTTGGTCTAACATTGAATTAATATGACCAGTGTTCTCAGCCCTGTTAAAATTTTTGCATGAGATTTGAAGTAACAGTATAAAGTAATTTGAAACTGAAGACTCATTATGCATGTGTCGACTTTAGTGTCTAATATTATTGTCCAAATGCTTATATCTCTTGATCATATAGCTCTTTATTGGTTATGAAATACCTTTACATAGTTGTTATTTCATCCTAGGAGTCAAAAATTTCGATATTAAGTATTCTAGAATGGATTTATTTCCTCATGAGTATTGTAAATCTATCTGGTTAACTGAATGTTGGTACTGAGCTTATATAGTTCTAAAGATGTTTTTATAATTCTCAGATTTATAATACATATATATATATATACACCATATATAGAGGCACATACATATACATACAGATATAGTTATATAGATATATCCACATACACAAATGGCTGTTTCATTGGTGATTGATGCATTTTGAAAATTTTGAGAATAGACATATATGCAACTTAAAGGAAAGGAAAATACAATATTAGATGGAATATATATGTATAAATATATATATATGGGTTTGTTTGTTTTTGTCGATTCTGGGCCTGGGCGCTGTCCTTGAGCTCTTCAGCTGTAGGCTAATGCTCTACCACTTGAACCACAGCACCATTTCCCGGTTTTCTGATGGTTAATTGGAGATGAGTCTCATGGACTTCTTAAAAGAAATCTTGAAAAAAAAAAACTATTTTTCACTAGTGGATTAATGCACTGATAACACAACAGTGAGAGAGTATGCCTCCTCCTCCTTCCTTCCTTCCTTCCTTCCTTCCTTCCTTCCTTCCTTCCTTCCTTCCTTCCTATGGTTCATGGGGCTTGAACTCGGCCTGGGAGCTCCCTGAGCTCTTCAGCTCAAGACTACCACCCTACCCCTGGGCCTGGGCATTGTCCCTGAGCTCTTCAGCCCAAGGCTACCACCCTACCCTTGAGCCAAGCCCCGCTTCCCATTTTCTAGAGGTTAATTGGAGATAAGAGTGTCAGGTCCTTTTGTGCCTGGCCTAGCTTTGAACCTTGATCCTCAGATCTCAGCCTCCTGAGTAGCTAGAATTACAGACAGGAGCCACCATGCCCAGCAAATGTGTGTTCTTTCTTTTAAGGTGGTCAGGAACTGGCGGCTGTTCTGGCATCAGATTTCCTTAGCAACATAAATAATATAGAAACAAAAACTCATTCATTGCATTATACTTTTATTATTATGTATTTAAAAATTGTGATTTGCATAGTTTTAAAGCTTCTAATTTGTTCAGTAGGCACATGAATTGGGTGAAATTAAGATAGTATAAAAAATATTTGGCCAAATACCATCCGTAAGAACATCTATACACATCTTTCAAAGACTTTGAGTTAATTCACTGCATACATTAAGCAAGGGAAAATAATATTGGAACAAACATCTGAGATTACAGTTTGTGTGGAAATTATATCATATTGTCAAAATACTATCCTTTGATAGCAGGATAATGAAAAGAGTACAAGCATGAGACTGGTTTGACATGATGAAATTAAGAACTAGAATACAAAAGTGGAGTGATATCAAGGATATCCAGGAAGATAGACGGGATATACTCCTTTATTTGATCCAACAAAGAAAATTGGTTATTGCTGTGGAAAGGATGAGTTATTGTGGAAATTCTTTGTATTCAGACAAAATTTTAAAAGAAGAAAGAAAAAGGGGTTGGGAGTTTGGCCTAGTGGTAGAGTGTTTGCCTAGCATGCATGAAAACCTGGGTTCAAGTCCTTGGTACCACATACATAGAAAAAAGCTGGAAGTGGTGCTGAGGCTCAAGTGGTAGAACTCTAGCCTTGAGAAAGTCTAAGAACAGTGCTCAGGCCCTGAGCGCAGGCCCAGGACTGGCAAAAAAAAAAAAAAAAAAAAAAAAAAGAAGAAAGAAAAAATATTAATGTTCAGAGAAAAAGACTTTGACACTGGGAAAAGAGAGATGGTAAAAACATATTGGATAATTTTATAGTTAATTGCCTATAATAACTAGCAGATTTGGATAAGGAAAGTATTACCCCACACTTAAAGGCTACTGCCAGTGAAAGTACAGGAACATGAGTAAGGAACATGTTATTTGAAACTGGAAGAAGTGGTCCCTTGCTGTGCTAGGAATGAAAGCTGAACAGAACTTGCTCCTTCAAAATCTAAGTGATTAACTTGTATATTTAGTTCAGATTTCTAAGGAAAATGTTGAAGGTGTGACCTGAGATATTTTTTGTTTCTGTTTTATGGTAAATTGTGAGAGAGGGAGGGAGGGAGGAAGTGGGGGGATGGGTAGGCTGAGGGAAGACAAACTTGTTACTTGGAACAAAGACTTGGTTTGGGAAAATTCTTGCTATGAAGCTCTTGTCAAAAAAGAGATTACTTTTGAAAGTGTGATTTCAATAAAACCATGAGACTGAAGCTATGCAACTTTTATTAAAAATCTCTTGAAGGGGTCCGGGAGTTTGTCCTAGTGGTAGAGTGCTTTGCCTAGCATGCATGAAGACCTGGGTTTGATTCCTTGGTACCACATATATAGGAAAAAGCCAGAAGTGGTGCTGAGGCTCAAGTGGTAGAGCTCTGGCCTTGAGAAAATCCAAGGACAGTGCTCAGGTGCCGAGCTCAAGCCCAGGACTGGCAAAAAAAAAAAAATCTCTTTAAGATCAAAAAGGCAGGGTGTGTGGTTATATAATAAACTGATTGGATATGCTTAGATGGACCTCAACTAAAGTAGAGAAACTCTAGGAAGTTTAAAAATAGCCTACTGACATCTCAGCAGGAGCCAAATTAAGAGATTGTCCTGAAAGATTTGTGAGTATGACTTTTCTCTAATGAAATTCTGTGTATTTTAAAAACCACCACGTTTCTTGAGAAAGCATTTTAGTAACTATAGCAGCTTCAGCCACACAGGATAGAGGGAGTTAAAAAAAAAAAAAAAGGAAGCCACAGCCTCCTTTGATTAAAAACAAACAAAAAGTTGATGAAAAAGTACTCAGCCACAAACAAGTACTGCCTTCCATGAAAAAAAATGCTCATTTATTTTACTAGCTTCATGGTTGACATTAATTTTATTTTACTTCGAGTAGTGGTTCCCATACCTTACCTAAGTAAATGCTCAAAAAATATGTTCACTGACTGGTTAATACCAATTGCCTTTGTAAAAAGAGGGGGATCCCTCATCCACCAAAGCCAGAGAACTGCACTATTGTAGTGTTGATTCCCTGGGAGATAGGTGTGTAAGAAAGAGCCCTCGAACAAACAACAAAATATATTGGCTTCAGGCTAATTCTGATGTAATATTCCTTCAGTTAGATCCAAAACTAGCTTGGTACTTGATTTTTCTTGGTTCTTCATCCTATAAGATCCTATTATGTTTATTTGTTCATTCATTCATCCATTCATTTGTGTGTCTATTTATAAAAATAAGATAGGAGAAAGTTTTGAGCAAAGTTTTTCTTTTTACTAACCCAGTATTCTTGGAAGGTGTAGCAAACTTTCATCTGGTAACAGTTTGTGGTGATTTTTAAGATGGAGACGAAAGCTTTACATACTCTTTTTTTTCTCTCCATACTGTTTTGGTGAGAATTTGTAGAACAGTGTTTTGATGGTATTGTTAGTGTACCTTTATTTTTGTTCTCATTTTTTTTTTGCCAGTCCTGGGGCTTGAACTCAGGACCTAGGCACTGACCTTGGACACTTTTTTTCCATATATTTTTTATTGTAATTAATAGAAGGGTTACATTATATTCACCAGATAGAGGTGTATTATCTCACAAACATTGATACCCTTTCTCATGTCTTGGTCCCCATTTCCCTCCCCCCACCCCCACCTCTCATCTTGTTTTTCCCCTTCCCTATCCCATTTCAAATAACCAAATAAGCATATATACAGTATATCAGATAACAAGATAAAAATACTGTAACAATTTGAGGTAACCAAGGGACAGTAAAAGAGATGAAAGATAACATGGTACATTAAGGACAACAATCACATGGCTTTAGTTTCTATATCCAGGAGGTCCTTTCATTTAGTGTCATCCTATATGTGTCATGGTTTTGCTGTATTGTAAATCTCTGCTAGGAGAGCCCAAGGTTTCTACTGATTATGACAAATGAGGGAAACCATTGAGCCTATCTTCCTTTGAGTCTGGCTTACTTCACTTAATAAGATTATTTCTGTCTTTCCATTTCCTTACAAATGGGGGGCAATGCCATTCTTTCTGACAAGGAGCATAGAATTCCATTGTATATAAATACCACATCTTGTTGATCCACTTATCAACTGAGGGCCATCTGGGTTGGTTCCATATCTTTGCCATGGTAAATAGTGCTGCAATGAACATCGTTGTGCTGGTAGATTTAGTATGTCCTAGTTTCTTGTTCTTGGACACTTTTTGCTCATGGATAGCACCCTGCCATTTGAGCCACAGCACCACACCTGGCTTTTTCTGACTATGTGGTACTGAGGAATTCAACCTAGGGCATAGTGCATGCTAGATGAGCACTCTACCAGTAAGGCTACACTCCCAGTCCTTTGTTCTCATTTTTAATAATAATGCTTTACGATTCAGTAGATATTTTCTACTTATATAGTCTGTTGTTCTAAGAAAGAATTGTTTTCTTTAGAAATTGCTTATAAGTATGGGTGTCAGATTATTTTTTGGTCCGTCATGGGGTTTTGAACTCAGGGACAGGGCTCTGTCCCTGAGCTCTTTTGCTCAAGCCTAGTGCTCTACCACTTTGTGCCATCATTCCACTTCTGGTTTTCTGGTGGTTAGTTGAAAATAAGAGTTTCAGGGACTTTCCTGCCCTGGCTGGCTTTGAACTGTGATCATCAGATCTCAGCCTCCTGAATAGCTAGGGAGCCACCAGTGCCTGGCTGGTAGTTACATTTTAATTAAATACTTTTTAGCATTTATTTATATTAGCATGTCATCTTTTGGCTTTTGAAAACAATGGATTTAATTTATGATATGAATAGTTTCTGTAATACTAAGCATCCTTTTACTCTGGAGAACTTTAAGTAATGTTGGCAATGCTTTTATTATAGCTTTGCATGTAATTGATAATATAACCTTGAGCATTTTATTTCTATTTATGAGATTGGGATGAACTTTTCTTTACTGTCAATTTGATATCAGGGTATGTTTCCATCAGGATGAAGCCAGTATCATGTCTTTTTTACTCTCCCTTTCCTCCTCCCTTTTCCCTTCCTTCTTTTTACTTATTGTAGGACATAGAGGTTCACAGAGAAATCATCTATTTTGAAATATTTTAGAATATACCTATAGATTTTAGGATTTGACTTTTTATATATTTAATTCGTGTGTGTGTGTGTGTGTGTGTGTGTGTGTGTGTGTGTGTGTCATGGGGTTTGAACTCTGGGCCTGGGTGCTGTCCCTGAGCTCTTCAGCTCAAGGCTACTGCCACACCCTTTGAGCCTCAGCCCCACTACCCATTTTCTAGTGGTCAATTGGAGATAAGAATCTCACAGACTTTAGTGCCCAGGCTGGCTTTGAACTGAGATCCTCATATCTCAGCCTCCTAATTAGCAAGGATTACAAGCATGAGCCACTGCGCCTGACTGTATATGTAATTCTTAAAACAACTTGACGCATAGTTATTGGTCATTTTCTTTCTTGTTTAAATGTTATGATTCAAAATATGATGAATTTCAATAGAATTACATGATTATATCCTATTATATTATTGCATACTTATATTCACTTTTATGCTCACTGAATTTCTTTAGTGATGATATACCTTATTTCTACTAATATGGTTTGTCAGAGCATGGTCCATTTGTCTACGATAAGTAGTTTATGGCTTGTTGTGGCTCATGTCTATAATCCCTACATATTCCCAGAGGGAGGAGATTGGGAGAATCACTGCCCGAGGTTAGTCTGGGCAGAAATTTAATGAGACCCATAAACTAGATCAGTAAACTAGGCATGGTGATTTGCTTCTATAATCCTAGATCCTCAGAAGCTGGAGACAGGAGAGTTCTATTCTAGACTGTCACCAGGCCAAACAAACATTTGAAAAAAATAACTGGAGCAACAGTGACTTGAGGCATAGCTCAAGTGATAGAGCACCAACCTAAAGTTCAAAACTCCAGATCTTTTGCACATGCACATGTGTGCATACACACACACACACACACACACACACACACACACACACACACACACACACACAGAGTGCATGCAGGCTTTATTAGGTTTTACTGTTTGAAGCACTGCTGGGGTTTGAATTCCATGTTTTTTTCCTCTCTAGGTAGGTGTTCTACCATTTGAGCTATGATTCTTCCTTTCATTTATTAATATTGATTTTTACCTCTATTTTCTACCTTTTTATTGTAGTGATTGGGGTTTGAATTCAAGGTTTTTTGTGTTAGCTAAACAAGCTCTACAGCTTGAGCCATACCCACAGTTATTTTTAGTGTTCCTTCCTGATCAGGTGCCTGTCTGAGCCACCATCAATAATTTCAGGCTCCCTATTGTTGCTGCAATGACAAGTGGGTGCTCCACTGTTGAGATAGAGACTTGCAGAATTTTCTGTCTGGACTGGTTGAAACATGGTCCTCCCATTCACAGCCTTTTAAGTAGCTAGGATCAAAAGCATATATGGGTACCTAGCTTGCTTTTTGATTTTGACTCTGCTGATTAAGCTTAAAATTTCTTTAATTTAATTAAAATAAACACAGTGGGGCAAGGGAATGAATAAGATGAGAAAATCAGTGGTAGAAAAGAAGGAAAAGTGATTTCTTCTGGTTGTATGGCAGGAACATTTTGGTGAGGAAAATAGAACAGTGGAGGGAAGAATAATGATTAAAGACAAAACTGAAGACAATTTTGCAGAGCCAAGAAATCTTGACATTGAACAGGCTAATTCTTGATGTGTGTACATGCATGGTTTGTGTGTTCTGGTACTGGGATGTGTACTCAAAGCATTTTGCTGTACTCTTTTGCTCAAGTCTATAGCAGTTTACCACTTGAGTCATAGTATCATAGCTCGACTTTGGACTTTTTGCTGGTTAATTGGAGATAATAGTCTCATAGGACTTCCCCCTTCCTGGGCTGGCTTTGAAATGCAGTTCTAGATCTAAGCCTTCTGAATAACTAGGATTACAGGTGTGAACCACTGACACCAGCAAACTTGACATAATTTAATAGAATTAAAAAGGAACTTTGCAGTTATATTCTGATTGTCATTCATTGTCAGATGCCGTTGTCATTTGCAAAAGAATTTAAAAATATAACACATAGCTGATATTTCTGCCTTCAAGTGCTATTTTTTTTGTCCAAATGAAGGCTATAGAGCTAAATATGTATAAAGGAGTATAATATCTAAAAGAACAGTAAATATGAAACAAAACCATTAGAGCATGGGAAGAGAAGAATGGAAAAGAAGAATCAGTAATGATCAGGAAAGGAGATCAAGTGATGGGAATAAAGATGCATAACAGTTAGAAAAAGCACATTGGTAAACTATAATATATGCCACATTTCTTTGAACTTCGAGAGTTTTCAGATTATACTTAAAGATATTCAACAAAACATAGCTACTATGCCATTTATAGTAATATCCCTAAAATATATTTTCATAAAGTTAGAAATAAATAGGAGTAATGAGGCAGTTCATACAGAAGAATAAATATATTTATGTGGAGAAAATACTAAAGATTTATTGAATAGTGAAAGAATAAGCAATCAGTACTTTATAGGGAAGAAGAGTAAAAAGTTTAAAATATTACTTCTTTACAGATTAATCTATAAATTGAGTAATATTTCAATCATAAATTTAACATGGTTTTTCATGGTTCTAAAATTGACATGATATATAGAAAGGCCTAATGTCACCAAGACAGTTTTGAAAAGAATATGAGACTGGCATTTGTTTTATTTGATGTCAAATGTTTCGTGAAGCTATGATAATAGTAATTGCTAAAGGAAGACAAAAGGACTAAAGCACAGTATATGATATGCACATCTGCAAAGAGAGCCACACCCTAGATGGATGACAAGCCACAGGGTGCAGCTGGTAAAAGGTAGGTGACAACTCTTATTTAAATGAGAGTGAGAGCTATAGCATAACTAAAACCGTTCATTACTTAGCAACCTTATGGTGAAAACCCCATTGACAAGGAATGCTTAATTGGCATGTGCAGGGTACAAACTGTGATAAATGTCATTTCTGTGTCAAAATTTTAAATTTCTGTATAGTAGACTTAGCCATAAAATTAAAAAACACTACTTGACCAGGTGCCGAAGATAAGAGCACAAGATTTTAAATAAATTATATTTATTACTTCTCCACCTACAGTTTCTCATGGATTATTAACTTGTGTATTTTATGAACATGAAAGAATGATGTGGAAACATATTCCAGTTGTTAGTAAGACTCAGAACAGATTTTGGGGAAAAGAAGAAACAAGAAAAGAAGACTTAATTAAAAGAAATAATGTGTGTTTACTACCTTGTGAATATAACTCTAACCCCTCTATACATCACCCTGATAATAAAAGAAAAAAATTGTTTAACATGGAAAGTTCATTTAAATGCATAAATTAGATGATATTTGTGTGTGTGTCTTTGTGCACATGTGCACAAATGAGAAACGTTTTTGATGAAAAGACATATGCCAATAGGCCATAAAATATTGAGTACAGCTCTTTAATAAAGTTCAGTAAAGCATGTATAATAGAAAAATGGATAAAGGGTAACACTCCTCATGAAAAAGTGAAAATAAATGCTACTAACCCAGTGTCTGTTGTGTAATATAGGCCCATGGAGTTTTCATTTACCAAGGCCATTAACAAAAGAAGTTTTAGGAATGCAGTATAAAAAAGGGACAATTTCTTCACAAGTTATCATTTATTATTTCTGTGTTACATTCCTGTTTGATATTCAGTGTTGCACCTGTTGATACTTTGTTACTTTGATAGTAACTGATGTTACATTAGGATTTGTTCTTTTGTTGTTTTTTTTATTTGGGAAGGGGGGTCTAGGTGGTTGTTCCCTTGTTTTCATTGTGTCAGTACTACAGCTTGACATCAGGACCTCACTCTCTTGCTTGGCTTTTTCACTCAGGGCTGGGGCTCTACCATTTGAGCCACACCTCTGCTTCTGACTTTTTTCCAGTTAATTAGAGATTTCTCTGCTCTGGCTGAATTCCAACAATGATTCTTACATCAGGAGTGATCTATAGGTGCAAGGCCAACATTGTTTTATTTAATGAGAAAGAGTAATGTGTGGCTTTCCTGGAACTTCTAAAATTTTTAAACACTTAAAATATTGATGTTATATAGTAATAAAGAATATCTTGAAATTAACATAAATGTGAAAGTATGATTTTATAAATGTGAGGCTTTTAAGAATCTCTGAATTGCTTATTTTGTGAAACATTTACTTTAATGATACTGAGTTATTTATAGGATGAAGATTGCTTTAAAGTTGTTGTGACAGATTATCAGAAATGATACATGGTGCTGTACATAAAATGGAAATCATTTTAGCAGATTTATAAATTGTTTCGACTCGATGCTGTTGTTTTTAATATATTTCTATGCTCATTAATGCAGATGTAAATTTTTATTTATAACAAGATAGTCAATAACTGTACAATTAAGTGCATACCAAAGAATATGTACTGCTCTCCTACTTATTTAGTAAGCTTATTGCCCATACAAATATGATAAATTCTGGATCTACATAGATGTCATTGTCTAGGGAAGATAAAATGGCAAACAGCCATTGGCAGACAGTAGAAAGTATGATATAAATATAATGAAATTGGTTGTCTGAGATTTTAATTATTAAATAGAAAAGGATGCATCACTATGTTTGGGAAATTTTAAGTAAAATGTTTAGAAGCCTATGAGACCTGATTGAAAGATGAATAGGATCTTACACTGACAAATAACAGTGGAAGTTTATCATGTTCTAAAGCATAAAATCTCAAAGTTTTGACATGTATTTAGGGCACTGGAGTTAAGGCATGGTATATACATATTACAGAAAGAAAAATTTTGACAAGGTCAGAAATGTATAGTTTATACAGAAGCTTTCTCTGCAGTGATAAGAAAGATTCTCAACCCTTTTTGAGCTTTAAATCATTAAGCAAATATTTTAACAAGATTCATTTCAAGATGACATTTGATGGTCACTAAAAACTATAATTTAGTTAAGTCATGAATTAGATGCATTTCTTTGCTCTGTTAAGATTCAGATACAGGAACAGAACCCATTGTCACATAATTAGCATAAAGGTATTTGATACAAAGACCTGGCTGTTTACAAATGTTCAGGAAAATACACCCCATGTCTGGAATCCAGAGAGTAGGAAATGCCACTTTCATTGGACCTCCTGAGAGTCCAGGAGCAACCTGGGATTAAATAACTGTGTTTTGCTCCACTGTTGTCATGCATTTCTTATACTACTTAGGTCTCCACAAACAACTTTGTCAGTAACAGAAACAGCAGAAGGATGGTGTTGATTGCATTTGTTTACAAATCTCTTGCACATCCAATTAGTATGAATATAATCTCGTCCTCCATTTTCGCCACTCAGAGTCTAGGACATAGGAATTTTTAGCTTTTCAGCATCTGCAGTGTAGGATTAAGCTACTGACCAAATCTAGCATACTATACCTATATTTCTCCAGTCTTTTCTCAGAGGTATATAATACAAAGTAGTACTAACTATTGCTTAAGAACTAACATGGCAGAACATAGAAAGCCATTAGAATTTCAACAGGATCTCTCTTTTCTTTGAAAAGATAGCTCTTTTGACAGTTTGGAATGCATGTAACAGTCCGCACTTATAGTTTGAATTAGGTCTAGTCATGAGGGAAGAGGGGAAGTAATTTTTCTTATTTAGTTCATTTGCTTCTTAACCAATACTTACTAGTTATAAGATATTGTGATGTTTACCGAGAACATAATAATAGATTTCCTGTTGAATTACTATGATAATAATAAATCTACATACATGCTGTAGAAGGCACATGTAATTGTATAAAACATTCAAAATACAAATGCGTAAAACTTAAGTAATTCTCTGGTTAGAAGAATGAGAACATGAGTTATGTATGTGTTTAATTCTTAGGTATTTTCATTTGAAAATCCTGTGTAATTACTCTTTTTTATTTTATATTTTTTATTGTAATTAATAAAAGGGTTACATGATATTTGCCAGATAGAAGGTGCATTAATTCACATACATTGATACCCTTTCACATGTCTTGGTCCCCATTACCCTCCCCTCCACCCCTCCCCCCATCTTGGTTTCCCCCCTTCCCTATCCAATTTCAAATAACCAAATACAAATAAATCCAATATATCAGATAACAAAATGAGATACTGTAACAATATGAGATAACCAAGGGACAGCAAAAGAGATGAGAGATAACCTAGTACATTAAGGACAACAATCATTCATTATATGGCTTTTTGTTTCAATATCCTGGAGGTCTTTTCAATTAGCTTCATACTATATGGCCTTATGTATCAAGGTTTTGCTCTATGCAGATCTCTGCTAGCAGAGCCCAAGGTTTCTACTGATTATGACAAATGAGGGAAACCATTGAGCCTAAGTTCCTTTTACTCTTATGTTAATGGGAAAGGCAAATATTCTTCACAGTCTATCCTGCCTAGTGGTAATATTAGAATTGACAATCTAACAGTCATATTATTGCTGTGTATTATTTGTACACTTTCACCAAGAGTAATCTGAGTATTGGAATTAATAGCTATGGCCAAAAAGCTATGTTTGTGATGTGCCCGTGTTTACACAGTAGATGACATCCAGATTTGAAATGTCTCCTAACTTCAAGACTCACTTTCTTTTGATCCTACCTTACTGCTTACTATCAGGTCTTCAGTTTGATTTGTAAGTTGAATTAGCATAATTAAATGTCAGTCACATTGGATATATAAATCTGATGGTTGTATATTATTTTTGCCTTTTCTGAGTTACATGTATTTTGATTTCCCCTCCAACAGAGTTAATAAAATATACAGGCATTTTTCTAATCCCTTTTGGGGTGCCCTTTCTCTCACAGGGTTACCTTTTGCCATCTGCCTTTCCAGAGTAAGTGGCTCTATGTGGGCACTGAACGAGGTAACATTCACATTGTCAACGTGGAGTCCTTCACACTCTCAGGCTACGTCATTATGTGGAATAAAGCCATTGAATTGTGAGTCTGAACAAATACTTCATTTATGAAAGTATCAGTACCTTAGTAGGTGATAACATTATGTAACAGCCTATTGGTAAGTCCTGGTGGAATTACTATGCCTCAGGTATTTTTAATATTAGATTCACTGGTCTTTTGTAATTCTTGTCCTGTTATAGTATTTTATAAATTCAGGTGCTTTATATCTTCCAGTTATCTTTCTGTTAAATGTTGTTATGACCCAGAGTGGGTCTCCACTAGTGTTTAGAAAACAGTGATCTAAACTACCCTTTAAACATTTGGTTTTGTTGGAACAAGGTGCATTGCTGTGTGTCTTAGCCTGCACTCAGTGTATGTCTCCTGTGTCAGTCTGTTGAGTGCTAGGATTATAGATGTGCAGCTGCCATACTCTGCACTTGGTATGGTTCAATAATTAAGAATTTGCTTGCATGTATGTATGTATATATGCTAAAATTAAAATGCTACAGAATTAATTTCAAAACCAACTCTATTTAATTTGGATAAAATTATAATTTTTAAACTATATTAACAAATTGAAATCCTAAGGATGTATAGTGCTAACTTGCACTTTCTTAAAGTGTTTGTTACCTTATCTCTTTCTGCATGGTTTTTGTTTTTGTCTTTGCTTTGTTTTTCTTTGCTATTGTTTGGTGCTAGTAGTAAGGCTTAAACTTGGGGCCCTGAACAATGACACTTAGCTCTTTCACTAAAGGCTGGAGGTGAGGGCACTTGCCATAACTCTCCCGCCTGTTTTTTTGATGGTTAATAGGAGATAAGTATCTCAATGACATTCTTGCCCTCAGCTAGCTTCAAATTGTAATCTCAGCCTCCTGAATAGCTAGGATTACAAGGATGAGCCAACAGCTCTCAGCTCTGGAAGTTTTTGTTAGATTGTTTAAGCATAAAAATAAATGTTTAAAGTATTGGCAGGTATCTTAAATATTAAATATGTACATATTTATTTATTTTGTTGGACATAGAGTTTGAACTCTGGGCCTGGGCGCTGTCCCTGAGCTCTTCAGCTCAAGGCTAGCACTCTGCTGCTTGAGCCACAGCTCCACTTCCAGTTTTCTGGTGGATAATAGGAGTCTCTTGGACTTTTGTGCCTGAGCTGGCTTTGAACTGCGATCCTCTGATCTGAGCTTTCTCAGTAGCTATGATTACAAGCATGAGCCACCAGCGCCTGACTTAGTTTTTTTTATTTTTAAACAAATAGTTTTCAGTTGGATTCCACAGTTTTTGCATTTTTGGACAGCATAATTTTGTGACCTCTCATGTATATATTGGCATAGCTATAATATTGTTTTCCTTCTTGTGGCAGGGATGTTATTATCATATCCACCAGTTCCTAGGTACTATAGGTTTTCAATTTGCTGCTGAGTTGACCACAACATATAGTGAATCAAGCTGGTGCAAACGTACCTATAGTTTTGCCAATGAGTTTCATGAAGTGAAATTTTAACCTGCATAGACTATGAACAGTGTTATGCTTGTTTTCCTTGCAAAGGTATAAGTGATGTTATTCTCCATTCCAATTGAAGGTTAGTAAAATAAGATGCTAATATCTTAAATGCTGAATTGTTTAAGGATATTAACATTAAGAATTTTATGATGAAAATACATTTGCTGTGCTGACTACATTGAAGATTCTTTCTTACACAGAAAAAAATTTTTTCCAGTTGCTCTATTGATATATATTAAGAGTGATGTCCACTAATGACTGTTCACTGAAGTACTTCTGTTATAAATCTTTATTTTTATTGCAGTGAATATGTACCTATATTGAACGTTTAAGGAAGAAAATCTTTTGATTTCTTTTTCAGGTCATCTAAATCCCACCCAGGACCAGTTGTCCATATAAGTGATAATCCAATGGATGAAGGAAAGGTAAAAAAAAAAAGAGTTTCTAAGTAAATAATTGTTATTTAAATGTTTAATGTTTTCATTTTTCATGTTCAAACACTCCTCAGACCACAACTGAACCACAATGCTGAGATTGCTAATGAAGTTGGGCTGTCATAAACTTTATACTTGCTGACTTGTTGTTCCTTACGAAGAACCAGTGAAAACATTAGAATGATTTGTAACTGGAGGGACAAAATATGCTGAAGCATAAGTAAATTAAATACAATGATAAGTTATTAATCTGTACTTAATTCATTCAGAGCATATTCCCTAATTTTATTATAAGATTTTAGCACTTTCTGTGAACAATTTTTGTGATGTTTTTCATATGTTAGAACTACCAATGTATTTTATCTTTCTTGAGTTTTCTTTATAAGTAGTCCTAGGTAATAATGTGGAAGTTTTGTTTGTTTTAATGGTGCTGGTTTAAACTCAACCCTTGTGCTTGCTAGGCAGGTATTCTCCTACTTGAGTCCACTCCCAGCCCTTTTGTTTGTTTCTCAGATAAGGGTCTCATATTAGCTTTGCCTCAGCTCATCTCAGACTACAGGTATCCTTTCATCTCCACTTCTCGGGTAGCTGGGATTACAGGTGTGTACCCTCATGCCTGATCCTAGAGATTTTTTTAAATAAAATTCAATTTTTTTGTAATGTGAAACTATTTCAGAGCCAATATCTAACTATTATTAGCTTAAGCTTGTTACTACATTTAAAATCATGAATTTTATTTTCTGTGAATCTTTTATTTCCTAATTCAAACTGCCTTTCAAGGAGTTTTACTAATGATTTATATCTTACCTGGGTAGTATTATTACGTTAATCTGAGTAAGTACCAGGAAGCTTATTGCTGACAAAGATCAGTGAAGTAATACTTCATTTTGTAAAGGGATTTATCTCAAGTTTTCATTTCAGTTAGTGGGACAGGTCAACCTTATAAATTATTTAACACTTCGTTGGCACTTGGCAAAGAATAAGATCACTGGGCTGTTTTCAGTTAACATATAATCATGAAATTGTATGACTTGAAAGCAGTTTATTTATATAAAGCTGAATTCCCATCCCATCTTTTTTCATAGAAGATTTTTTTGTAAGTTAAACGTTTTGAGTGGAAACCATGGTAAGAGAATGAAAACATCCCTCCACTATGGGATTGCTTACCAAGATACTTCTATACATCCTGCAAGTGAGCATTCTTTCTCTGGTCAGCTTCATATTGGCTACCACAGTTCAAGCGCTGGTTCCAGCCAGCTGATTCTGGGGTGAGGGATGAAGAAATGCCCCTGAAGTCATATAATAGTTTTATTATTAAATACGTAAGAATCCAACACCACCATGGGATGAGGAATGGGTTAATCAATAGACATAATTAAACCCCAAAGGTGTCTCCCCAACCTCTGCTTTTGTGGGCCCAGATTGTCCCTAGGCTAGCTTACTACAGGAGTTCTGGATACATTCCAAGAGGCAGATAACAAATCAGGAAGTAATGAGGTAGGCAGTTTCAGTGAAGAGCCAGGATGCCAAGAATCACTGAGATAAATACAGAGACCACAGCGATGTTTCCTGTCCTCGTATGGGATGACTGCAGAAGGCCAAAAAGTCAAACACACAACTAGCGTTTTCCACTGGTATCCATCCCAACACTAATCAGATCTTCAGCATGATTCACAGTCAGATCTCCTCCATCATAGTCACCATAGCGTTCTAGGGCTCCCGCATCCAGATGTTCAGTCCATTTTTAATCACTTCCTATTTCAGTTTTAATTTTTAATCACTTGCCATTTCAAACTTAAAGTTGCCCACCTGCGAAGTTGCCCATAAGTCTTCTGTGTCTCACAGATTAAATGATATTTTCTTAGGATATATCCCTGTTTCCTTATCTTTCAGAACTTTTTTAACCAAATGGTATGCTGAAGCAAATAGTTATTTCTCAGATTTCAACTACAATTTTTTTGCTGCATTTGCAGTTCTCTCTCACCAATCTCTCAGCTGAATTCCTACTCACATGAAAAGGCCAGACTAAAAAGTTCTGTATGATCTCTTTCCTTACAGTCCTGACAGAAAGTATCCTCTCCACATCTTTATTCATTAGTACTCCAGTCATGTTTCATCTCACTTTTTAAAAATTCATTGCCTTTTTAAGAAATGTATGCATATCTCAGTTCTCCTGAATTTAAAAGACTTTTAGCACAGAGGTAGTTTTAATGCAGGTCAGTCTATATGTTTCATAGTATCCAGTATATTGTTATAATAGTATTATTTGATATGTACTTGATTTATGTAATAAATTATGTGTAACTATATCAGCCTCAGTTTTTTAATCTAGCTTTATATGCTTCGTTCTATGGTTTATTTTCATTGAAACGTTTTTGAAATATTAGAATGCTAAATATATTTTCTAGTCATCAGTTTCTTACAGAAAAGTGTTTCCAAAGATCTGACATTTTTCACTATAACCTCGGAGAATCATTTGGCTCTTTTCTCATATGTGCAAATTCACTTAGGAAAAAAGTATGAGTATGATACAAGGTGAGAGAACACCGTCCTTCAGAGGTAACCTCATGTTTGCCTAACCCCACATGAAGCAAATGGTCTAGGTAAGAAAGGTTAGACATTAGTAGAAAATGACTTAAAAAGCAATAAATACCATTTAGTGAATTTATGCATCAGGCTGTGTGCTATTTTAATAGCACAGGTCTCTTTTTTTTAAGATTTTTATTACACATACATTAGTTTTGCACAGAGAACAATTGGTTTTCCGTAACCGCTTGTTCAGTAGTTTTCAGTTGGTTCCTTTATGCCATCTCCCTACAATGACACATTTCTTTATATTATTTATCTTCCATCATTCATTTTCCCTCTTCTTTCTTTCTTTTGTTCCCATTCTCACAGTTATATTCATGGTGTATTGGTGGAGGCATTTTTATTCTGAAATTAAACAAAAACATTGAGTTAGTTAATTGGGCATATATTGCTCAATGATGATATCCAGTTGCATCTACTTTACTGTAAATGATCATTTCATTTTTCTTTATGACTTAGTAGTCCATGGCATATAGGTGTTTCCTTGTCCATTTAAATTCTTTGAACAGATTTTAAATTAGAACTCCCAATTTTCCCAGTGACAAATTAGGCATTCTGTGTTCCACAGTGCACTATGTACACTGACTTTGCTAATTTCACCATTAAATATTTTTTCTCTGATACAGATGATTGATAATATAGACAGCTGTATCCATATACAATGTACCCACTGATGCTGCTTTCTCAGAAATCTCTCTTAAGTGCTGAGGATTAAGTTTAGGATCTTTTCCATACTATGCAAGTGTTCTACTACTGAGCCCTAGCTCTTGCTTTATTAAGACAGGGCCTCACTATATAACCTCAGCCTATGCCAAGGTTCTCTTGTCTTAGCCTCCCATTATTTAGACCTTCAAATAGTACTGTTTTCTTTTTAAAAAATCAATTCTATTTAGGGTCCCTAAATATCAGAGGCAAGTAAGTATGCAGTGAAATGCTGTCATTTGTCATTATGTGGTTTGCTATCTATACAATTAATTATAATTTTATGCTTAAAGCATATAAATGACTTAAGCTTTGTTGTTATCAAGTGTACATTTTGTATAATAGTTATATTATTTCTTTTCTTTTTATTATAGCTTTTGATTGGCTTTGAATCTGGAACAGTAGTCTTATGGGACCTCAAGTCAAAGAAAGCAGATTACAGATATACATATGATGAGGTAAAAGCTAATAAAAGATCTTGTTATTTCTCTAATTCAGAGTACCTTCTCTAAGAACTTAATTTTTAATTTTGATGTAAGTTTAGTTGAGGTTAGGATTTCTTACAGATTATAGATTGTAATCACACAAAAATAGTTTAGGTGTTCTTGCTTCCATTTATATATTCAAAGTTCTCTCTAACCCCTCACATTTGTTCATCTAATTTCCTTACAATCATTACATTTCCAGACTCTGTTTTCCCTGAGAGATTCTGTGCATTTGAAAACAGATTCAAAAATATATTTTCCCTTTTATAGAAATGAGAATATTTTGTAGACATTTATAGTTGCTTAAAGATCCAAATGAAAACTCTGGCCAATAAATCTGAAGCCTTTTCCTTACTTATTTCTTCATTTCCTTCTTTATGGTTACTTATTTATTGAAGACAGAGTCTCCTAGATCCTGGATATTTCTGTCTGTCTCTAGTATCTTTCTTCCTCAGATTGCTAATACATTGGGTAGTTTACTAAGGCTTGATGAGATAGAGTTTCTTTATTTTTTTTCTTTTTCTTTCTTTCTTTCTTTTTTTTTTTTTTTTTTTGTGGGTAATGGGGCTTGAACTTGGCCTAGGCACTTTTCCTGAGCTCTTCATCTCAAGGCTTCCACTCTACCCCTGGGCCTGGGCATTGTCCCTGAGCTCTTCAACTCAAGGCTACTGCCCTACCCTTGAGCCAAGCCCCACTTCCAAAGAGTCTCAGGTTTTTTTGTGCTGGGGCTGGCTTTGAACCTTGATCCTCAGATCTCAGCCTCCTGAGTAGCTAGGATTACAGGCATGAGCCACTGCACCGTCACCCGGCTAGAGGTTTGTTTTTTATGTGTAGGAAAAGTACTTCAAAATGTTGTTCATGTTGTTCATACTTTTTTTTTTCCAGTCTTGGGCTTGAGCTCAGGGCCTGAGCACTGTCCTTGGACTTTCTCAAGGCTAGAGGTCTACCACTTGAGCCTCAGAACCATTTCCAGCTTTCTTCTATGTATGTGGTACCGAGGAATTGAACATGGGTCATCATGCATGCTAGGCAAGCACTCTACCACTAGGCCAAACTCCCATCCCATGTTCATACTTTTTTGATAAATGGAACCTACTCCTCTTTCAGCTGTTGCTGACACTGGAAGCCAGTATTACATAGGACCTGGGTCTTTTATGTATAGTAATTGCAAAATATATTCTTTACTCCTTGTTAGTAGCTGGGATACTTTAGTGAATGGAAATTTCCTATTACATGCTTTGTGGTTGTATTTTGGCTATATAGTAATGCAGTTCATAAGCCAAGGCAGGAAAAATGCTTAATTTTTTCAGTACAGTAATCTGAAATGTAAAATGCTCTGAAATCTGAAGGTTTTATCATTATTCAATAGGCTTGGGATTATTTTTTATTTGTGGATTAAGAATGTGCCATGGAAAAAAATTATGCAGGTATTTCAGAACCTGGGAGATGGTGACATTTAAAACACTTTTGATTCTGAGTATTTCAAATAAAAGATACTCAACCTGCATTCACTTCAGATTATTCCATAGTAATTTCTGAGGTAAACAGTTTATTTTTATTTTTAGTTTCTCTGTGTACTTAATGTTATGAGCACATTTTTTTTTTTTCCAATCATGGGGCTTGAGCTCAGGGCCTGAACACTGTCCTTGGACTTTTCTCAAGGCTAGAGCTCTACCACTTGAGCCTCAGTGCCACTGCTGGCTTTTTCTTTGTATGTGGTACCAAGGAATCAAACCCGGGCCTTTGTGCATGCTACGCCAGCACTCTACCTCTAGACCAAACTCCCGGCCCGATGTAAGCACATTTGATCCACCAAAGTTGTTTATTTTCAAATTGTCCAATCTCCTACCTTCTCTACCTCCGAATCCTTTGAATGACCTTATATTTCAGATAGCTTTCTTGTAATGTGATATCACATAATATGCCTACTAATTGTGTATATTCTCAACCAAACTTAAAATATAGTTTTTTATGAAACTATGGCTTCTTTCAGTGTTAAGTGGAATCTAGAAACCATGTTTTTAGATAGTGATAAGGTTTATAGTTTCTAGTTCAGTGACTGGAGCTGTTGCTAGGAAACAAGTAAGTTGTTTTTCCTATTTGTTTAAGATAAAATATTCTTTCAAGTTGAAGAATTTGATCATTTGAATAGAAGTTGCATTACTAATTATCCAACATAAGCATAGTAATCTTAATCAAAAGCTGTTTCCTTTCTCACCAATCAAGATAATTAAATTTTATTTATTTACTTACTCATTTATTTTTGGAGACTGAAAGTATGTGGTTCTCCTGCCTCAGCTAGTTTTATAGGCATTTACCACATGGCCATCTTTCAGACTGAAGGTCAGTGATAAAAATTTAGATCTCAGGGCTAGGAGCGAGGTAGCCTAGTGGTGGAGTAAACAAAACCTTTCTTATTTTGTGGGTCTCTTTACGAGGTTATTATTCAAGCACTGTAAAAGCTTGTACCACATAGGATTAAAATATGGTCAATTGCCTAAAAGGCAAAAGAGAATACTGTTAGAATATTATCACTATAATTGAATCACTATAATAGTATATAAAGGCAAAATATGGTAAGATGAACACTGTAGTGCATATCCTAAAGTAGCCATAGCATTATTTCCAAAAGATGAAGCAAAGGAGGAAAGAACCTTTTTTTTTCACTACACAAAGCAAAGCAGCAGAAGAAAAAGCCATGAAAGATTAGATTGAAGACATAGAGAACAATTTGTGTCATTATATCAATTTCTATAAGAAATCCACTTTTAAGGATACAGATGTACCATAAAAGGATAGAAAAATTAATATTCACGCTAATCAATAATAGCTGAAAGAGATATCAGTAAGAGTATGTGTCGAAGTTGTTACTTAACAACAATGTAACTGTACATGGACCTCTGATGAGACAGTTCATGTTCAGTGCCCTGAAGGTAATCTCAGCAACTTTAAAAAGATTTAAATAGATTATTTTACTGTGTTGGAATTAAATTAGTTATCAATTAATATAGAATACATAGAAAAATCTGTAAGTATTCCAAAGTGAAACATATACTTGTAAATATAAAGATCAAAGAAGAAACACAAATATTTTGAACTGGAAAAATGTTGTGAGGTATGTGGATTGCCACTGACAGGTTCATTTTAGCATTGAAAGCTTATATTAGAAAACAAGAAAGGTCACAAACCAGTGGCTTCAGAGTATACCACAGAAACTAGAAGATAAAGAAGAAATTGAATTCAGAGTAAGATGTTGAACTGAAATAGAGAACAAAGTTTATAAAATAGATAACAGTAGCAAAAATTAAGAAAATAAGTTAGATTTTGTGATGATCTTTAAAATTGACATAGTCAAAGTGATACAAAAAACAAAAATTAGTGATACTGGGCATGAAAAAGAAGTTATCACTTTGTTTCCTACTGAAATACAGAGGAACTAATGAGGAAATGCAATGGTGAACCATGACAGCTGTTGCCATCATAACAGTCTTGGCTTGTGTAAGCACACTAGTCACTGAAGTCAGCTAAGAAATTGGACAATGATGGATTTCTTAACATGGGTTAGTTTGTGACTGAGAAGCACAGTGAAAATAAATTCAGCATTTTAAAAGAAATGAGTCATGTCGCCAAATGCCTTGAAAGTATAAAAGCTTATTCTAAAAGAAATATTTTGAGCAACTGTGTAACATTTATCGCTATAGAGGAAATTGAGGTAACTTTGCAACTGTAGTACCTGTCCAACTGGCAAACTGCTCTTCCTTGATTATGTCAGAATGATAAATGACACCCTTTTTAATTTTATTTTATTGTCAGGGTTATGTTCAGAGGGGTTAGTGGTAGAGCACTAGCCTTGAGAAAGCTCAAGGACAGTGCCTAGGCCCTGAGTTCAAACCCTAGGACTGTTAAAAAAAAAAAAGTAGTAATTCAAAGGCATAGTGACTTTATTTTTTGTTGTTGTTATTTTTCTTTATTTTTTTCTTTTCTTTTTTTCACCGTACTCCTGAGACTTGGACAGGGCTTGGACATTGTCCCTGAACATCTTTTTCTCAAGTCTTGTGCTCTATCACTTGATCCAGCTTTTTCTGAGTAGTTTATTGGAGATAAGAGTCTCACAAACTTTTCTTCCTGGGCTGGCTTTGATTCATGATCCTCATACCTGTACCTCAGCCTTCTGAGTAGCATGAGTACAGACATGAGACACCAACACCCTGCTTTTTTTTTTTTTTTAAACAGTACTGAGGTTTGAACTACACCGGAGACTTGTTTTATTGACTGGCACTTTTACCACTTGGGCCATGCCTCTAGTCCTGCTCTTTGCTGGTCAATTTAGAGATGGACTTTGGTAGATTTTTCCGCCTCTGCTGTCCTCAAATGGCCATCCTCCCTATGACAGCCTCCTTAGTATCTAGGGTTACAGTGGAACCACTAGTGCCCAATAGGAGTAGTGATTTATAAAACTGAAATTTGAAAGAGAAAAGATACTAGAAAAAAAATCTAATCTTTTTTATTTATTTTTGTTGTTGGTGGTGGTGGTTGTGGGGCTTGGATTCTGGGCCTGGGCATGGTCCCTGAGCTCTTCAGCTCAAGGCAACCACCCTCCCCTTTGAGCCACAACCCCACATCCCATTTTCTAGAGGCTGATTGGAGATAAGAGTCTCACGGTCTTTAGTGCCTAGTGCCGGGCTGGCTTTGAACCAAGATCCTCAGATCTCAGCCTCCTGAGTAGCTAGGATTACAGGCGTGAGCCACCATGCCCAGCATAATCATATTTTTAAAGTATTTTTCAGATTATTTTTCTTCAGTTAGCTTAGAAATATAACTTAATTTTCCAGTTTTATCTACCAATGCATCTGATTTTTTTTATTCCCAATGGTATATTGGCGTAATAACCTGGCAGTTTATATTTAGGTATGATTTATTTTGAAAAAAAAAATCTGTAAAAGTGGTGCTATATATCTTTGTTGTGTCCTTGTACTGGCTCAAGGAGTCAGATAGTTAAAAGGAATTAAAGTACTCTCATTGTGAAATAAAATCTTTTTTATATTATAGAATGTAGAGTTAATGATTACTTTAGCTTGGAAAATACTTCATTTAACAATTCACATTAATGATAAACCCATTTAATAATGGAACCTTTAACATTCTTCTGTAGGCTATTCACTCTGTGGCTTGGCACCATGAAGGAAAGCAGTTCATTTGCAGTCATTCAGATGGCACTTTGACCATATGGAATGTGAGGTCACCCGCCAAGCCTGTGCAGACAATCACTCCACATGGTAAGAGTAAGTGTATCTAAATTGTCATGGACAGGAGATTGTTCTGTTTAGGTTTGCATTTGGGTTTGCTCTGTGGTTTTAATGAATGAATATTATTTTATTTAACAAAAAAATATAGTTGGGCACTAGTAATTGTTGCTTATAATCCTAGCTCATCAGGAGACTGAGATATGAGGATCACAGTTTGAAAACAACCCAGGCAGGAAAGTCCATAAGATTCTTATCTTCTATTAACCACCAAAAAGCCGGGAGAACTCTGGCTAGTGGTAGAATGAGAGCTTTGAGCAGAACAGCTCAGGGGACCGGGAGGTTGGCCTAGTGGTAGAGTGCTTGCCTAGCATGCATGAAGACCTGGGGTTCAATTCCTCAGTACAACATACATAGAAAAAAGCTGCAAATGGTGCTATGGCTCAAGTGGTAGGGCGCTAGCTGTGAGAAAGCCCAAGAATAATGCTCAGGCCCTGAGCTTAATCCCCAGGACTAGCATTTAAAAAAAAGAGAGAGAGAGAAAAAAAGAAAAACAAAACAAAAACAACTCAGGAAAAGTATCTAGGCCCTGAGTTCAAATGTTCATACATATATGTGTATGCATATAGACATGTATGTATATGTTTATATAGACACATATATGTATGTGTATGTAATATGTATGTACATATATGTTTATAAAGAAAGCGTTTGACATTTGCTGCAAATTTATTTGAAGTGAATGTAGCGGATCCCTTAGGCTAGATTTCCAGTTTTTCTGACTACATATTTTTTCCAATTAGTTTTAGGGTCCCTAGCGTTGTTAGAACTCCAGAAAGTACCTACACCATTTGATTTAGAAATCCAGTGAACCAAAAAAGCAAGAAGCAATCAGTTGAAAACTTTTCATTCAGTTGCATAAGAAAATAGAGTTAGTTGAATGATGGTATAAATTCATCAAGTTTCACATCTTTTAAGTTCATTTGCTTTTTATTTTATTTTTTAATTATTAAAAAAATCATTCAGCAGAAGGATTACTTAAAGAATAGTACCAGGAGTAGAGGTAGCTCCGTGACAGAGCATTTACTTGCTTAGCATGTGTTGAAACACTGGGTTTAATCCCTAGCAAGAAGAATCAAAAGTTGAAAGAAAAGATCAAGGGTCTCTCTCTCTTTTTTTTTTTTTAAATATTTGAGAGTGAGTTGTCCACATGGTGCCAGTCATCTCAGATATTCATTGTATATTTTCATTATACTCAGGAACATTTTCCTTTAGGTTTTGCCTTCTTTGAAATCTGCATGTGAAGAGTCTGTCTTTCGAATCCTTAAAACTGTATTAGCATCTGAGCTTTCATATCTGGTAAATATAAAAATTATAGGCCAGCTATTTTGTATAGAATGCTTCAATATGGCTTTGTTTGCCTATTCCTTCATAATTAAATTCAGGTTACACCTTTCAGCTGGCCTATCCCAAAACAACTGATATACTCCTTTTGCATCTTCTTAAATAGAGCTTGTTTATTTGTTTCATATTAGTGATTATTTAATTAAAATTCTGTGAACTGTATCTGTTATAAAGTTACTCTATTCCCTTTTAAAATTAATAAGCATTAGCAAAAGTCTTATTTGAAATAAATTTTTTAAGTTTGGGTATATGGTTCCTTATGAGACTTTACCTTCTTATCTTAACATCTGTTGATGTTTCTTGGCTGAATTAATTACTAATGTGATATTTCCAAATGAAAAAATATGGCTTAATCTTAATTTCTTTTTTGTGTGCCGTGTAGTTAAAATCTTTGAGAACAGACATTAGGAAATGATATAAGTTTCTGCAATGCTTTCATTGTGTTAGCTCTTTCTTAGTAGAAAGGAGTCACAGCTAAAATTATTTTTAAACTAGGTAGACAAACAGTATTTAATTTACAATGCTGTCTCAAAATTAGAAATGCAAGTGAAATGTAAGTAATTGATTTTTTTTTTCTGGTGGCCCGTGTTAAAAAACATAGGATGGCTTTTATATAAAATGTAGTAGAGTTTTACTAAATATTTCATTTTAATCATATAAAATAATGTACACTATAGTACTGATTAACATTCATAAAATATCAGTTCTTTTCAAGAATTGTAATATTTTCTACTTAATCATTAGTTTACTGTTGGTGGTAGATATCAAATCTAAATTTATGTTTATAACTGAGTCCCATGACAAGGCAATCCATTTTGATAAATCAAACTACAAACATATACTTAGCATACAACTATCAGGTGTTATCTCTTCTGTGTGTGACATATTTTATGGTATATCATTTTCAAAATATTTGCTGTCTTATTATTAAAATTTAGTTATTTCTTTCTCTTTGTTTTCTTCCGTTGTGGATTCTTGGTCTTAATTTTTAGCTACAATACTTATGGTAAATTATTTTAAATGTACTAGACTTTTTTTATATTTTTAATTTTATTTAAACTTATCTAATTATTATTTAAGTATCTGGATCTTTAAAAATAATTACAATATTACTTTGAAAGCCAGGAACTGATTGAATGTTGAATACTACTAGTACTTTACAGAATGTGTAGTATTTATGCTGTTTCATGTTAAAGTAAATTAAAACATTCTTGAAAAATGTATTCTGAAGACATATCAGCTTGATATGAAATTTTAAAATCAGAACACTTGTGACCATTGGAAAATGAGCTGACATTGCTAACTTTATAATTTTTATCTGTAAATGGAGATAATAATGAAATAATCTAGTCTTCTCTTGTGGCTTTGAGACATATTTATTCATTCAACAAATATTTGTTAGTTCTGTTATGTTTATAGATATTATCTGTATTGAACCACTATCAGATAAACAAATGTATCTTAAGAACTTAGAAATTATGATGACTATGTGTGATTCTAGTAAATATAAATTTGGGAATTAATATTTATTTGATAGAATAGATTAGTAGTTTTTTGTTGTTGTTGTTGTTGTTCTCTTTGTTATTTGATTTTTTTTTTTTTTTTGTCAGTCCTGGGACTTGAATTCTGGGCTTGGGCGTTGACCCTGAGCTCTTCAGCTCAAAGCTATCATCCTACTTCTTTGAGTCACAGTGCCAGTTCCCATTTTCTGGTGGTTAATTGGAGATAAGACTCTCAAGGACTTTAGTGCTTGGGCTGGCTTTGAACCACGATCCTCAGATCATAGCCTCCTGAGTAGCTAGGATTACAGGCATGAGCCACCAGCTTGATTAGTGTTTCTTGAAAATGTATTTCACAAGTATGTTTTGGTTTATGTGTTTGTGTGTGTGTTGTTGATACGTTGTAAGTATAAGAAGAGTTAGTTTAGCTTAAGAAGTGCCTCCTGGTTAATAACCAGTTTAGAACATTTATAAAGTTCAGTGTCTTACCATACAGAAAATAGTTGGGGCTATTTAAAGCAAAGCAATCTAACTTGGGGCCTAATTATAAATTTATTTTTGTGAAGAACTTTGTGGAGATAACATCTGTTCTCTAGAACTTAATTTTTTATCAAATTTAAAATGATAAGACTGAATAAGATGACTTTACTAAAGTATCAACTTTTGTGAAAATTTAGTTACATTCCACACTGTTCATTAACTCAAGACATTTATCATGATTGGCTATGGATTCCATATATTTTTATAGTAAGTATAGAGCAAGTTCTGCTTTTGTCTACTGACCATATTTTTTCCTATGACAAATAGGTGTTCATCATTTAGAATGGAATAATTGTGGCAGGCATTGCATCAGTAAAAGCCAGTTAAAATAGGATGAATCATATAAAGAATTTAAATTCTTTTAAATTTTACCAGAAGCATAAAAATAAAAATAAAAGTATGCCTATGAAAGGACTTACTAGAAACACATAAGTAACTAACTCTTCTTATACTTGCAAGGTATCAGCTACACACACACAGACACACAAACCCAAAATATACTTGTGAAATATATTTTCACTAATCAAGCTGGTGGCTCATGCTTGTAATGCTAGCTACTTAGGAAGCTAAGATCTGAGGATCGTGGTTCAAAGCCAGCCCAGGCACTAAATAAGGAGTTCACTTAAAGGTAGAAAAAAAAACTTAGGGCAACCTTTTAAAACATCTCAGATGCAAATTGAGTGGGCCACCAATTGAGTGGGCTTCTAAGAAGGTGCAGCAGAAACTTCCAGGAACACACATTAAATGATCGAGCCATTTAAGCCAGTCACTGTGTGCAAAGTTACCCAGGGAAGTTTCTATATACATCATAAACCAAGAATCAAATCCCAGATATGCAGGCATGCCTAATTCCTAGCTGTAAATGAACTGTTTCCAACTTCACCAAGCAAAGTACATTCTCTGTCACTTCAAACCAGTATTGTTCACATCAGCAATGTAATGTTTCCATTTTCATTTATTTTATTGTCGGAGTAATGTATAGAGGGGTTATAGTTACATTCACCAGGTAGCAGGTATATTACTTCTCATACATTGATAGCCCTTCTCATGCTTTTGTCCCCATTTATCTCCCCCCACCCTCTCCCAGTCATCTTATTTTCCCCTCATTTTATTTTTGTATAAAATTTCTATGCAGTCATGTGAAGTTGACTTGGTCATAGTAAAGACAGTAAAACAAGTCAGGTAAATTAATTTGAATAGTGAAATTATGTAACCTGAGATGTGCAAAAGCATTTCATTCCAAAGTCAAGCGTACAAATGAGACAGTTTGCATTGTTTTGTCCTCTTGAAATTCAGTGTGTATTTTCCTTTCACATTTCCAGACACATTTTGAGTATTCAGTAAGCACATGCAACTGTTGTTGCTGTATTGGATATTTGCTGTTTCAAGAACATAAATGCAGTATACCAGCTGTATTAGTTAGAAAATTCATCCTCTATTCTAAATGGCAAAATTTAAAGCTCAAGAGAATTTTATTAATAATCTTCATTTTTCAAATAAATACTTAATCATTTCATAGACATTTATTGAGTACCTCATGACACTTCTGGACCAGATATTAAATGCTGAAAATACATTGCACTTAAAGAGCTCAGAGCTCAGATTTAGTGAAGATGATCTATTAACTGAAAACATTGCAGTGATTGTTGATAAAGGCAAGCATACTATGATATAGAAGTAGAGAAGTAGTGTCTCTGGTTTTAGGTGAAGTACATAGGGTACTTCACAAATTTAGGAAAGCAGAGTTAAGTCTTAAACGAAGATGGTGCTTTAGAGTTTGACCTACTGGTAGAGTGCTTGCCTAACATGCATGAATATACCTGGTTTATTTATTTGGAATGGGGAAGGGAAGGAGGAAAACAGGGTGATTGGGAGAGGGTGGGGGAAGGGAGATAGGGACAAAAACATGAGAAAGGGGTATCAGTGTGTGAGAAGTAATGCACCTACTACCTGACGAAAGTAAATGTAACCCCTCTATACACTATTCCAACAATTTAAAAAAAAATATGTAGACTTTGTCCAGACAACCATGGCTCACACTTGCAATCCTAGCTTCTCAAGTTGACTGAGATGGGAGGATCACAGTTTGAAGCCAGCCCAGGCAGGAAAGTCCTTGAGACTTATCTCTAGTAAACTACCTTACCCTTTCACTGCCCCCTCCCCCAAAACAGCACCAGAAATGGTTTTCTGGATCAAGTGATAAGAGTGCTAGCCTTGAGCAAAAGAAGTTCAGGGACAATGTCCTGATCTTGAGTTCAAGAACCAGGACTGGTATGCGCACATGCACGTGTGCACACACACACACTTTATGTTGGACACCACATAAATGAGCTAGTTGTGAGAAACATAAAGATTACATCTCAAAAATACTACCTAATAGTTGTGTGTCAGATGACTGAGGACAGAAGAGGATGGCCATATTGGAAGCTATAGCATTAACCATATATGGCGATTTCAGTTATGACTAGAAATGGGAAAGGAAGATACACATGAATGAAATTTTGGAATTTGTGTCATCAGGATTTTGACCAGTTCATTGTAGCTGAATGGTTAAAAGCAATAGAAAAACAGGCATAGTAAACACCACTAAGAAAGCAGATGTGGCGTAGAGGATTATGTGATTTGTTAAACCAGGTTTTGTTATTAGGAACATGTTCTCAGTGATTTGTCATGGCCATTTAAAGGGATTTGTTATTATAATGGCAAAGTGTGAAGTAAGGTGACATCTAGTGGTGAAATCTGATGAGTCTCTAAATGTCCTTTAGAGGTGCTGTCTAAAATCATACCTTTATCACTTAATTCTATTTAGAAAATAATTAATATATGATTAGAGATGAATAACTAGCCTATATCAAGAGCAGTAATCAATGACACTTAAAACACTGAAATTGGGAAAGAATATCAGAATATTCGGATTAAAAGGACTTACTGTTCTAAGCACAATTGAAAAGGAACCATCACTGTGAAAACATCAACAGGAGGAAAAGGGATATTCTTATATGAAGAAAAGATTAGATGTTCCACTACTAGTTTATAGACATGAATTTATTCTTAAAAATTCACATAATAAAGGTCATATTTCCTATCAGTAGAGAAACAATGATAGTTCCATAAATAGTGCTGGTAAATGAATGATAGTGTCAGAACTCAATCTGTGTTTTTCAGTGTGTTTATTTTACTGCCCACAGTTATAACTCAAAACTATGGACGTTGAGCTGGGAGTTTGGCCTAGTGGTAGAGTGCTTGCCTAACATGCACAAAGACCTGGGTTCAATTCCTTGGTAACATATACATAGAAAAAGCTGTAAATGGTGCGGTGGCTCAGTGCTATCCTTGAGGAAAAAGCCCAAGGACAGTGCTCAAGCCCTGAGATCAAGCCCCATGATAGTTTACTAATTAGGACAAAGATACATTCCCTGAGCAAAATATTCATAATAAATTAATATAACAAATGAAACTATAAAACAGGTATGAGGAACCTAAGAAAATGGCATGTGATTTGGGTGGGATAAACCTTACTAAAGTATTAACTAAAAAGGCTTTTTTTATACACACACACACACACACACACACACACACACATTTAATCATCATACAAAAGTTACATCATAATACAGTCTCTTCTCCTGGGACTTTACCATGTTAGAGACCTACCAATATAAGTTAGGCCAAAACTCAAATAGACATTCTTTCAAAAGGTATAGATTTCTAAAATTAGTATGTATTAATATACACATAAGCAGGAGGTTTGTTTTATTGTCATTGTTTTATAAAATGAAGAGAAATCTAATTTTCATCCTATTCTTGTGAATCCACACTATTTTATGAAAATCCCCTCAGATCCTCTGATACAGCTCTAATTCTTTTATTTAATTATTTTAATAGGTGGTGATTTGTACCACTACTTACCGTTTCAAATTACTGTGTATTGACTTGGTCTCTAGCTTTTTATCATTGAAAATCAAGATATAATACTGTCCCTATATATATTCCCTTTATTCCTTTTCTTTGTAGGGAGTAAATATATAGGAGAACAGTTGCTTCTATTTCTAATAAATCTTAAACCTTCTTGTAGAAAACTGCCACCTTCATAAGCACAAGTAAAGCCATCTAAGTCTGGGCCTTTCTTTATGGGTAGTGTTTTTGTTTAATAAAATATTTATAGCTCTTTATTAGTTACATTACTTTTTAGATTGTCTATAATTAAATTGGTTCAGCAATAATGTCTTTCTGTTAATTTGTTCTTTTCTTCTAAGGTATCATTTTGGTTGACATATAGTTGTTCATAGATTCTTTTGTAATTTTTTTCTGGTTCTGCAATTTTGAGTCTTAGCTCCTTGTTTCCTGAGCAGTTACATAAATATTTGCCACTTTTGTTGTTCCATTTCAGAGTCTTGTGATTTTTCTCTTAATACTCTTTTAATAATTTTAATTTTTACTTTTTAAAGATGTCTCCCATATTTCCCCACTATGCATTTATAACTTTATTCTAATTTGATTGGCACATTGGTTTTTATATATTCTTTAAATTTTAATAAGGTATATTTTATAGTCTAACATATGGTCTGCTCGTTATGTTTTATCTACACTGAAAAAGAAAGATGTCTGTTAGGTCTGCTTAAAATTGTTGAAACTTCTGTTTTCTTGTGGATCTTCTGTTCAGTTTCTGATGTTATTGAAAGTAAAGTCTTAAAGTTTCTAACAACTGCTGTTGAATTATCTGTTTTCTCCTTACTTTTCATTAGCTTCTATGTATTTTCATGATTTGTTATTAGGTATACATTTTCCCATGTACTGTCCCTTGGCAAATAGACCTTCTAGACTGCTGATGGAAGTTCCAATTAGCACAAGCTTTCTGGAATTATCTCATAGAAAGTCATTAATTTATTCACTCGTTAAGCATTATTAGATGCCATTGTATACTAAGAGTGTTTGCCATGACAGTTACAACAGAATATGCATACATGTGTTTAAAAAACTTTGCTTTCCTGGAAAGCAAAGCCAAATGATAAACAAAACAGCTGAACTGTAAAGGATATTAGAGTGTGATATGTGCTGTGGAGAAGAAATAATTCCATGAGAGAGGACAGGTGTATTGAAGATGTGTTCAGGATTCTCAAAATGCACCCAAGTATTGTGGCTTGCCATAGTAAAGAAATATAGTGGTATTGAAAACAATCTCTACAGCAAGCTTTTCCTTTTTTTTTTTTCAGTTTTCGGTAGTTTCTATTATGAATCTCTAGAAATGTGTAACTAATCATTTGGATCATTAAAACACTTAAATGAGTTTCTGATACTTATAAAGGTAGATATGTTCTACAGTCTTGGTTAAATGGGTGGATTTACTTTGAGAGATTATGAATCAAGTTTTTTGTTTGTTTGTTTGTTTGTTTGCCAGTCCTGGGCTTGAGCTCAGGGCCTGAGCACCGCCCTTGGACTTTCTCAAGGTTAGAGCTCTACCACTTGAGCCTCAGCACCACTTCGACTTTTTTCTATGTATGTGGTACTGAGGAATTGAACCCGGGTCTTCGTGAATGCTAGGCAAGCACTCTACCACTAGGCCAAACTCCCAGTCCTGAATGAAGTTATTTTTAAAAGATTAATTTTATAGCTTATCATTTTGGTGAAGGTGAAATGTAAGTTTATTGTCTCAATTTTGTGGTATTAAAGTTTTTATTCATTTAGCAAACTGAAATTCTATTTTACTTAACTGTAATTAAGAACAGTAGAAAGACTGTAACTTTCCCATAGTAAGATTTTTATCACATAAATATTAAATTATTCAGCAGTGGATTTCAATTTTTTATTATTATAAAAATATTTTATACTAAGTACTATTACTGAATTATTTAAAATGTTTCATGGTAGATTTCATTATATTTCATTCTTATTGTATAAATTACAAATGCTAAGAATTTAGAGTAACTTAATTTGATGGTGAATTTAATTTCATGTCACTTTATATATAGTATTAATAGAAGAATGTAGAGTGACTTAGGACTTTAGAATTTAATTCAGGAATATGTATTTTAGGAAAACAGATAAAGGATGGGAAAAAGCCAGAGCCATGCAAACCTATCCTCAAGGTGGAATTTAAAACGACTCGATCTGGGTAAGATTTTCTTTCATTGCCAGTATTTGTTGTTTGTAGTTACTCAAATGGCATTTTACTATTATTGAAGACCTGTTTTAAAATACCCTGCCCTCGCCACTGGGAGTTTAGCCTAGTGGCAGAGTGCTTGCCTAGCACACACAAAGACCCAGGTTAGATTCCTTGGTACCACTTACATAGAAAAAAAAGCTGGAAGTGGTGCCGAGGCTCAAGTGGTAGAGTTCTAGCCTTGAAAAAGTCCAAGGACAGTGCTCAGGCCCTGAGCTCAAGCCCAGGATTGGCAAAAAAAAAAAAAAAAATACCCTTCCCTAATCTTGAGTTTCATTGTATCTTTACTTTAAACCAAATAACAAAATCAGGTAAATTTAGGAAGAGATACTTCTTTTCTTGTTTTTAGTAATCATGGAAAGTCATAATTATTCTTGTCAAACTTTATACATTTTGTTAAACTTTGGAAATAGAAAATTTTATTTCCTGGAGAAAAATATAGTATAAGCAGTTAAAAAAATTTATAATTTGATTTATGTATAATACATATGCTACTTTTAAAAGCTTCTCTCTTTAGCAAGTAAATCCCATAATAATACTTGATAATCACTAATGTAAATGCAGTATAATACAACAGGAAGTTTGTTAGTCATTTGAAGACATTGTCATTATGAGTTAGGTATGAGAATGAGATAAATTTTATGACAAAAAAATATTCTGTAGTACCCAATATTATATTTAAGTGAAAACATATCAAATGTAACTTTTTAAATTCTTTAAAAATTCTACATCTCTGGAGCAGGGAGCCTAGTGATAGAGTGCTTGCCTAGCATACATGAAGACCCAAGTCTAATTCCTTGGTACCACATAAATAGAAAAGCCAAAAAGTGGTGCTGTGACTCAAATGGTAGAGCCTTGAGAAAGCCCAAGGACAGTGTTCAGATCCCTGAGTTCAAGCCCCAGAACAGGGGAAAAAAATAGCTTATTTTGCTGATTCTGTGTCAGTTCCATAGGTACGTGTACATACATGATTCTATGGTTTGGGTAGGTGTCTCCCAAGTCCCATGTATGCGATACCGAGAAATCAAACCCAGGTCTTCATGCATGCTAGGCAAGCACTCTACCACTAGGCCAAACTCCTGGCCCCAAATAAGCTTTTATCTTTTTAAAAAAATTATGAATTTGATGCCAACTATTAGGGTATAGATTTTAAATTAATAATCATTTACATTAGAAATTTGTCAAAATTGTATTTCCTCCTCTGAAATTGAATTGAAATGTTTGTCTAAAAATGCTGAATGTGTATAAGATTACTAATATAAGCAGAAATGCAGAAACTGTCTATGAGATTGACCATTTAAAGCTTAATCCTCAATTTCCAATATATGTAGAGGAAGTAAATATCATAGAAATACTACCCATATTCTAGCAATTTCATTGAAGTCCATAGGCATTCATTTGGTCAGATATAGATTTAGAGGTGTTAATTGATTTTAAAAAGGCAAAATATAGCCAGGCTTGGTGGCTCATGCCTGTAATCCTAACTACTCAGGAGACTGAGATCTGAGGATCTTGGCCCAAATGCACCCAGGCAGGGCAATACAAAACTAAGAGATACTCTTATCTCCAGGTGGGGCTGTGGCTCAAGGGCAGGGAGGTAGCTTTGAGTTGAAGAGCTCAGGGACAGCACCCAGGCCCAGGGGTAGGGTGGTAGCCTTGAGCTGAAGAGCTCAGGGAAAGTGCCCAGGCCAGAGTTCAAGGCCCCCCCCCCCAAAAAAAAGGTAAAATATTTTTGATGGCTCTTATTATTTGACTCTTTTTAGCTTTATTGACTTTTGGTCTTGGTTCAAAGGATCTGTTTGATAGCATATCTGCCAAAATACTTAGAGGGAAAAAAAAGTTTTCAGGTTGATAGGAACTTACTTACTTTAGTGGCCCTTTGCTCAGTTGTCAGGAGTAATCTGTAGCAGATTCTTGATGTACCATGAAAGGTCAGTGCAAGTCAGACAAGGTGGCTCACACCTGTAATCCT
This sequence comes from Megascapheus bottae, assembly GCF_031878675.1. Taxonomy (NCBI): domain Eukaryota; kingdom Metazoa; phylum Chordata; class Mammalia; order Rodentia; family Geomyidae; genus Megascapheus; species Megascapheus bottae. Next base: position 12,815,723 of record NC_143516.1, on the reverse strand, counting down.
AGCTAGTCTGGAGGCTGAAATCTGAGGACTGTGGTTCAAAGCCAGCCTGGACAATAAAGACCGGGAGGCTGTTTTGTTTTTTACCTTTTTTTGATTATTTGAGGTAATGTATAGAGGGGTTATGGTTACATTTGCCAGGTAGTAAGTGCATTACTTCTCACACACTGATACCCCTTCTCATGTTTTTATCCCCATTTCCCTTCCCCCACCCCTCCTAATCATCTTGCTTTCCCCCTTCCCTTTCCTATTTCAAATAAGCATATATACAATATGCCAGGTAACAAAGTCAGATACAGTAACAATATGAGATTAACCAAAGGGTAAAAACAAAAAAAAGAGAAATAGCATAGTATATTAAGAATATCACACAAAACAAAGCTCTAGTTTCCATATCCTAGAGATCCTTTCATTTAATCTCATCCTGTATGACCTTATGAACATTTGAGGTTTTGAGCTATTGTAATCCGCTACTAGGAGAGTCTTAGATGTGTACTAATTATTATAAATGAGGGAAACCTTATCTCCAATTAACCACTGAAAACCAGAAGTGGCACTGTGGCTCTAGGGGTAGGACAGTAGCCTTGAGCTAAAGAGCTCAGGGACCATGCCCAGGCCCAGAGGTAGGGCAGTAGCCTTGAATTGAAGAGCTCCAGGACAGTGTCTGGGCCCAGAGTTCAAAACCCAGAACCAACAAAAAACTAAAAAACAAACAAAAACAAAACTGGTCTGTGCATTATTTAGTGCATGACTGAAGACATTTAAGATTTTTCTGTGAGCTTTGTTGACCAGTCCTGGGAAGGGCCAGAGAAAAAGCCATACATTGATACTTTAACTACAGAAATCCAGACAAAAATTTTATTAGTATTTTCTGAAGGGAATAAAAGTAAAGTGATAGAGATGAAGAAATCTGAAAGTCAAATTGGGTTACCTATCATTTTTAATGATGTTTACTTTTTTTGTGTGTGGGTCATGGGGCTTGAACTCAGATTGGGCGCTGTCTCTGAACTCTTCAGCTCAAGGCTACCATTCCCCCTGGGCCTGGGCATTGTCACTGAGCTCTTCAGCTCTAAGCTACCACTCTACTCTTGAACCAAGTCCCACTTCCCATTTTCTAGAGGTTAATTGGAGATATGAGTCTCAGGTCCTTTAGTGCTTTGAACTGTGATTCTCAAATCTCAGCCTCCTGAGTAGCTAGGATTACAGCTGTGAGCCACCAGTGGCTTTAAGCTATTAACTTTTGTAAGAATTTACTTGGAATTTATGTAACCCAATTAGAGATTCCGCATGGGATTATTCAACTCTAAGGTGTGTAAACATCTAGATTTAAGGTTTCATTATTTTACTATATACAATTATGATACATCAAAAATTAATGTCTTTTATGCCAGTTTATAATCCTAACTCATTTTATTTTCAGGGAACCTTTTATTATTTTATCAGGGGGTTTATCATATGATACTGTAGGAAGAAGACCTTGCTTAACAGTGATGCATGGAAAAAGTACAGCTGTACTGGAAATGGACTATTCAATTGTTGATTTCCTAACACTCTGTGAAACTCCATACCCCAATGGTAAGCTTTGTGAATTTTAATCTCATTCTTTATGACCATTGGCATTTAAAACAAAGATCTCATTTGCCTTAAGTAGTTTGTTTAGCCTATCGTGCTAATTCTTTCAGGAAATAGATGCTATCTTAGACTGCAGATTTTATTTCAACAATTTGTTTTGATTAGTAAACTTAATGTTTAATATCACGGATTAGTACGGGTAGATTTATTTCATCAAAAGCTTAAATTACTGGAAATATAGAATCAGAATTTTAAATACTTTAGAATGAATAAAATAAAACCAAGTAGCAACTTTTTACCATCTATTTTGTTGTCCTATTACATACTAAAATTTGTTTGTGTGTTGTTTCCTTTTATAGATTTCCAAGAACCATATGCTGTGGTTGTTCTTCTAGAAAAGGATTTAGTACTGATAGACCTTGCACAGAATGGGTAAGAACATTGGGTGAGCAATTCCATGTAGTGGAAAAGATCTCGTATAGTGTAGGATTAGCTATTTTATTTCTTTGAAAACTGCATTTATATCCACAAACTTGTTATCTACTAAAATTCTAGACTGATAACCTAATTACTTGTTAAATTCCTCAATGATATTGAATCTCATATAATTTAAATTCTTTAAGTCAAATTTGGTTGAATTTCTGGCATTTTGAATGTCATCCTCATACTTCTATATCCTGATACTTCCATATCCTGAGTACACAAAATCAACATGTCTAAAATTGATCCCATCACATTTTATCTATACTAACCTTTTAGTCTTTCTATTACTGTTCCCTTTCTTGTGCAATGTGTTTTACATACCATTGTCAGATTAATTTTTATAAACATTGCTAATCTTGGCACTTGTCTATTTAAACTATCATTTGCTGTTGGATTTTTTTTTTCTATTTGCTTTTTTGACCTGTTACTTGAAAAAGTGATCTTTTCGAAAAAAAGAGATATTTACCATCTGGCCTCTTACTGTTTTTACGTAGTGACATTATTTCATAGGAAAACTGTTAAAGAGGCATCACATTTCACACTTCCATAATTGTCATCTGGCATGGACTGCCCCACCCAAATTGTTCTCCTATTTTATGTTAATCTCTTTCCTCCCACTTATATCTAGAGAGAGAACATTTGGTATCTTCTTTCTCAGTATGGTTTATTGCACTTAACAGGTTAATCTTTAGGTTCCTCAATTTTTAGGGGGGATGTATAAGTTTAGTCTTCTTTATAGCTGAAAACTTTTGTTATCCATCCATCAGTTAATAGGCTCCTGGGTGGATCTAAACAGTTTTTTTTATGAACTTCCTTTTCCTCCACATCCTTGCTAGCATTTGTTGTTGCTTTCCTGATAATAACCTAGAATAATTTATTGTAATCAGATTTTGCTTTTCTACTACCATAGGAAATAAAATAATTGAGTCTTTTCACATATAGTCTGCTCTGATCTGAGTCAAAAATAATACTGCCCGAGTAATGTGATAGGACGTTCATTTTATTTATTCATTAATTAAATACATGGAAGAGTAGGGTCAGTGAGCTAAATAAAGATTTGTCCTACTAATAGAAGAAAAGTTGCCTTAGTTAGTGCACATTTTGTTTGTGTTTTGCCCTCTATTTGAGGATAGTTGATTGTTAGGTTTCTTTGGTGGTCTATAAAGGACATTTCTTAAGGTATTTTCTACTTCTTTTAAATCACTGTCAGGGTAAGCTAATCGATATGGCTGTTAATTACATAATAGACATGTTTTTACTTTTAAAACATTTGAGCTAGTTCCTAGTTTTCAGAAATTTTTAAGTGATAACTCTCCATTCTAAGGTCTGTTACAAGTATGGTTAGATAGGCTTTCGCTTTAATTTTATAATTTTAAAGGGTAATTTCGCTTTATTGAATAAAATTCCTCATCTAGAAAGCTTTTAAAGTACACTGACAGTTTATATTATTAAACATGCATTAGTCAGTTTTGTTGCTATGACAAATACATAAAAACTTAAGGGAGGAAAGATTTAATTTGGCTCAGAGATTTCAGCCCATCCATGTGGGCCTGTGGTGAGGGAGAGCTTTGTGATGGGGAGTGTGTATTACAGCAGAGACAGCTCAAAGCCGTGAAAAGTAATCCCAGTACTACAGGTTTTCCTTCTTCACCATTTGTACCAGTATAGCTTCCAGCAAACCATATTTAGATCAAGTCTTTCCTTTCCAGATAATTTTAGGGAAAAGCCCCTCACAGAGCCACCCAAAGTGTACTTATTCTCCTAGGTATCTCTTAAATCCAACCAAGGTGACAATCAAAATTGTATCAGATCATATTTTGGTTTTAATATTAGACTACATATGTTGATGGGGAAAAAAACCTGAAAATCTATATTAGTTCCACCGATGTAAGAAGTGTATTGTTTTGTTGAAAACTATATAACTTAATAATTAAGAACAGAGCTTAAATTCTTCTGATGGTACTTTCTGGCATGCCTTTGGCACATTACTTTTCATTTGTCCTTCAGGAAAATGTCTTTATTCGTATAGATTTTGTGCAGTAAATAAATGAGAAAGAAAGATGTATATTTAGTCCTTGTGGGGAAGGGACCTTTTTATCTGCCAAGGACAATTTGGATATTTATAACAGCATTCATGGGACATACAGAATTATTGATACAGGCATGGGCTGCTATGGACAAGCATTATTAGAGCGTGTGTGTCTATCCAGTCCTCAGCAAATGATTTCTCAGTCATTACACAGCTCAAAGGCCATAGGCTTCCTATATTTGCTAGTGTATGACATGTGGTATATAGCTACAGTTTATTTATTTCTTGTTATAATTTAGCACCTTTTATTATTTTAAAAGCGTGTTAGTCTGTTTACAAACTATTTGTAGCAGAATGCATATTTGTAAAATGTTCTCGTGTCATGTTATTGCTCATTAAATAATGCTTTTCTTTTTCCTGTTATTAAAGATATCCTATATTTGAAAACCCTTACCCTTTGAGTATACATGAATCCCCTGTTACATGTTGTGAATATTTTGCTGACTGTCCTGTGGACCTTATTCCTGCACTTTATTCTGTTGGAGCTAGACAGAAACGTCAAGGTTACAGCAAAAAGGTATTAACAGGACTTTGAATACTTAGTGTGACATTTCATTATTTTAAGTTTATAACCTTGAGATGTGATAAAAAGAGGTAAATACAATCATTGTTTAATAAAAATGTTTTTTCTGTCTTCAGTTATGTATCATATAACACATCTCTATAGTACATATTAAATGAATATGAAAATATGTAGAACATATTTGCAAATAGCTTTATACAGTGACTTTTTCTTTTTTCTAAGGAATGGCCCATTAATGGAGGTAATTGGGGCTTGGGTGCTCAAAGTTACCCAGAAATAATTATTACAGGGTAAGTATATGTCTATTTTTACCAAGTAAATGACTAGTAACTAAATGTAATGAAGACTACCTGAAGCTTAGTTAATTTGGCTGATAGAGTTTTCTTTTTGGTATAGCACAGTGAGATATAAACTGTTGTCAGCAATCTGTCTATTTATTCAATTTTTACCTTTACTCATCTTGGTGATTTTGCAAGAAGAAGAAAGAGTGTTTTTTTTTTCTTCTCTTCACATTTTCAACCCCTTTGTTTTTTTTATAGGCATGCTGATGGGTCAGTTAAATTCTGGGATGCTTCTGCAAGTGAGTGCTTTGAGTACTTGTCACTTGGTCACAATTCATCACTTTCTCATATCTTGTTTTATAATAAGTAACAAGTATTAGCTGTTTTATAATTAAACTAGTATATGTTTTATAATTAAACTAGTATATTTATAGGCTATAAATTTAACTTACTAATTTATCAAGTTATGGGTTTCTAGTTTTAAAGAATAACAATACTTTTGAAGTTAACAGTGAATCAGGAGTATTTCTTAATGGAAGTATTCCAGTACTTCCTTTAAAATACCTTCAAACCTCTTCAACACCAGAAATAGGAGAAAGTATTTCAAATCAGTAGAAATTTCCATATTCTAAACTTATAATACAAATGTTTGCATTGTCTTTATGAAATATATGTAGTGATTTGATAATATCGAAAATGGAAGGAAAGAATGCCTTGACTATGTGTGCCAATCATACAGACAAGTACTCATAATAATGCATTTATTTATGATATTCTGTTTTGTTGTGTGTTGCATATCCGATAATACCCCATTTTCTAGAGAAAATATGTAGAAAATTAATCTCTTGATATTTTTGTTATATTTGCCTATTTTTCCAAAGTCTTTTGTTGCTCATTTTCTTCTCAGATTATCTTATCACTCATAATAGAGGATTTACTCTTTTTTTTTTTGTCATGGGGCTTGGACTCTGGGCTTGGGTACTGTCCCTGAGCTCTTTAGCTCAAGGCTACCACCCGACTCCTTGAGCCTCAGCGCCACCTCCAGTTTTCTAGTGGTTACTTGGAGATAAAAGTCTCACAGTCCTTAGTGCCTGGCTGGCTTAGAACTGTGATCCTCAGATCTCAGCCTCCTAAGTAGCTAGGATTACAGGCATGAGCCACCACGCCCAGCTAGGATTTATTTTTTTAATGAATATGAAGAGTACATCTTTTTTTTCCTCAGTGAGCAAATACATGCATTGTTTAATTGTATAATAAACTACTATAACATAGAGAGGGAAAAATAAGCTATTGGTTTAGATATTAATGATTTAACTAATTGATTCTTTGTACTAAAATGTGTAACAGGACATCATCTTTTTTCTAGTAACCTTACAAGTACTATATAAATTAAAAACATCTAAAGTATTTGAAAAGTCAAGAAATAAAGATGACAAACCAAGCACAGACATTGTTGATGAAGACCCGTATGCCATTCAGATCATCTCCTGGTGCCCAGAGAGTAGAATGCTGTGCATAGCTGGAGTTTCAGCTCATGTCATTATTTATAGATTCAGCAAACAGGAAGTGATTACTGAAGTCATTCCGGTATTATTAATCTTTTAAATTGATTTCCATGTCAGTAGTTTGATATTTTTTAATTTGCAAATTGTTTTTTCCATAGACATTTTATAAATATCTTGTTACTTATATTACATCTCTTATAAAAATATACAAACTGGTGTGGAAATATTACCCCAAAATCCTTTACCCTTGTATAAATAATGTGTGCAGATAAAACAGAAAGAAAGAAAAATACCATTTGATGTATATTTTGAAGTGAATGTTTCAGTTGTTAAGTATATTGTATGTTTTGTTTAAGAAAAACTAAAACTAATAGTAGCATGAGTACTAATTTGGTGTTCTTTAAATTGTAAAATCGTATTTGTGTATGGTATGCTTTATTTTTTAAAAGCCTAATTAGAAACTTTTTACTTTTAATTCTAGAAATCATGCCAATTTTTTATCTTTAGAAATATTTTTTCACTGAATTATAGCTTTGTGTGCGTGAATTAAAATAAGATGATGATTAGTAATTACTTTTATGACAGATGCTTGAAGTTCGATTATTATATGAAATAAATGATGTGGAAACTCCAGAAAGTGAGCAGCCACCACCCTTGTCAACACCAGTGGGCGGTTCCAATCCACAGCCCATTCCCCCTCAGCCTCATCCGTCTACTAGTAGCAGTTCATCTGATGGGCTTCGTGATAATGTACCCTGTTTAAAGTAAGTTATAAAAGAAATAGATCTCTTTTGCATTGATGTTTTAATTTAAGTTGTAGGTGCTACAGTAAAGCTACAGTAAAGTTTCCTTACATTGGAAGAAGTGGCATGAGAATGGCTATTCCTCTGTTCTGCTGTAGTTAATATGATTTATTTTGGCATTATAGGAATGATGGTTCCATTTAATATCCTTGAACCTTGATCCTCCAAATCTCACCTTCCTCCATAACAAGCATTACATGAGCCCCTGTCCCTGGCCTCATTCATTATTTTTAATTGTTACTTAGTTTTAACTGTAGCTTATTATTAGTAGGTATTATCCTGAGAAGAATCAAACTTTTAAAGGTAACGTATTTTCTCTTTTTCAGAGTTAAAAATTCACCACTTAAACAGTCTCCAGGGTACCAGACAGAACTAGTTATTCAGTTGGTATGGGTGAGTGGTGAACCCCCACAACAAATCACCAGTCTGGCCGTCAATTCTTCCTATGGCCTGTAAGTATTCGATGTTCTTCTTCATCTGTGTTACTGCAGAGAATGGATAGTTTATCTGCCAAGAAAAACAAAAACAAAAAAAACCAAACATGAAAGTCTTAATGGCATGGATCTGGAAAACAGTGATACAAAATGATTTTGTAAATAACTGATTTGTAACTATGTCATTCATTCACTTGTAGAAAGTGCAGAGACAGCAATACTGAATCAAAATATTCTTTTATACAGTGTTTTAAGTATTAATGTTTGCCTTTGAGTATGAAATGCTATTGATACATGATTTGTGTTAGTATGCAATACTTACGTAAGGCTTTTCTTGTTTGCTTATTCCAGAAATCAACACTGCAGTCTTTGGTACTAACATACTGTCACTGATAGCAGGTGTTGGTCCCTTTTATTCTCCAAGGTGTAACCTTAGAGACTCCTCTATCTTTTTCTTGATAGCTGTCTCCACCTGCTCTAATTCCTGCAGTTCATCCCATAGAGAATGTTACAGTTGGAGATAGTCTATTCTGATACCTTTTTTTTTTGTTGTTGTTGTTGGTTGTGGGGCTTGAACTCTAGGCCTGGGCACCATCTCTGAGCTCAAGGTTACCACTCTACCACTTGAGCCACAGTGCCACTTCTAGTTTTCTGGTGGTTAATTGGAGATAAGAGTCTCATAGACTTTCCTGCCCAGGCTGGCTTTAAACTATGATCCTCAGATCTCAGCCTCCTTAGTTCCTAGGATTACAGGCATGAGTCACTTGTACCCATCTCTATTCTGACATCTTTTATCTGCTGCATTACAATATAAGATCACTGGGTCTATAAAAATTTATTTCCCCAAAACAATAAAGAAAACAGAACATGGAAAAGAACCAATAAAAAAAATTTCAGAATGAAACCACGCATTGGTGGCTCACACCTGGAATCCTAATTACTGAGAAGGCTAAGATAGGAAGATCACGGTTTAAAGCCAGCTTGGCAGAAAAGTCCCCAGGAGATTCCTATCTCCAATTAATCTCTCAAGAACTGAAAGTGGAGCTGTGGCTCAAGTGGTAGAGTACTAACCTTGAGCAGAATTTCTCAGGAGCAGTACCCAGGCCTGCCTTAAGTTCAAGCCCCACAACTGGCCAAAAAGCGGAAATAAAAACAACCTTTTTCAAAATGAATTGAAAGCCAACTGATATTTTGATATTTTGAATACTCCAGATGATGATGTCTTCCAAGGTTTATACTTTTTTATTCCTGACAATAGGAATTACAAAACTTCCTCCAGTGTATAATTCCTTATTTTTCTAGTTAGATGGGACTGTCTTCCTCTAAGGTGCTTACAGTGCCTCTAGAACACAAAAATACCTACTTCATTGACTTCTGGGGAGACTCATACCTTTGATCAAGTTACAACTTCTGTGTCAATTTTAATAAATGTGGTATAATTATTTATTGATGTTAGATACTTAATGTGTGCAGATTTAAATAGCTCCATGAGAGACGGATGCAAACTCCATTTCTTTGTCTGTCTTGTTTTCTAAGATATTTCTGAAAGACTTGTCACACTTCTTTCTTTACCCATATGGACAGTATTACATTTTCTGATACCATTTGTGATCAATGTTTTCCTTTTTTTCTGTTTTCAGTGTGGTTTTTGGCAACTGCAATGGCATTGCTATGGTTGACTACCTACAGCAAACAGTCTTACTCAACCTGGGGACTGTCGAGTTATACGGCTCAAATGATCCTTATCGAAGAGAACCTCGGTCTCCACGTAAATCTCGACAACCTTCTGGAGGTAAAAATAAAAAAATATCGGGAGCATTAGGATTTCTATAAATGCTGACTTATTTCTGTCAATGCAAGTGATTCCATTAGATAAGTAGCTCATCTGATGTAGACAATCAAACATCATCTGATACAATTCTTACTTTTGTTTTTTATTACTGATTTTTGTTTCTGTTACAATATTCCAGGGTTTTGTTTAACAAACAAAGAACTTCCAGCCAAGTTATAATGTTAATGACAAAAATATTTGTCTTATTATTATACAACAGTTAATTTCCAAGTTTTGCTCTTTATATTATTTAGTTTCTGGAAGAGTAATAATTTCATTGTCTGAACCATTAAATTCACAGGAATCTAACATTTTTTAATGTGAAAGCAAAAAAGATCATAAATGTGTTAAGTATATGTTACATTCTTAGCTTGATTCCATGTAAGCCCAGGTTCATTTAAAATTCTAGCCATTACTGTGTCTGCTAGATGATGAGTCTTAATTAATGCCTCATAGAACAAATGCGTATAGTTAGACATTTATCCGTTTCTTCTTGCACATTTTTTGTGTCATGATTCATAGTACGTGGCACACAGGGCATATTAATGAGAGCTCTTGCAATAGCTGTCATGTGGCTTCAGTTTTGCCTTTCCACCAAGAATGACGAGAACCCTGTTTGTGACATTTGACTCATTTTTGCAGAATACTATATTGGTTTGGAACACTTAGGGAAAATGGTGTATAGTTTATCAGTCTCTCTAAATTAACATTCTCAGAGCTCAAGGTGTATAGCTTAGTGATAGAATGCTTGCCTAGCATTGATACACAGGAGTTCAAAGAATATAAAAGTTCTTATGTGAAATTTATTTTAGTTAGTCTCAACAATATATTAGATGCTAGTAGTGGTTATTAGCATGTAAAACAAGAAAGAAAAAGAGATACTATAGACCTTTCTGTCTTATTGGATTGACAATTGAAATTTTCTTTTTAAAGTTTGCTTTACATTTTTTTATTTGTGAGTCTGATCATTTGTCATGTGATATCTTTAGCAGAGATTACTATACCAGCATTCTAGTATCTCTGTCTCCTTTGTTTCCTTTCCCTTTCATTGCTTCACTAAGGTATGCTGAATGTGACTTGCATGTGCGGCCTTTCTAGCTTATATTCTGAGTCTGTGAAAAAGCTTCGTTCTTCCTTTTTGAGTAAGTCATTCATGTCTTAGCATGTTTGTTTTTTTGTAAAAATCATTGTTTTCTCTCATTAATTTTAACAGTATATTAACTAAAATATTTTATGTATAAAACACTACACCCATTACTTAAATTCATCTCATAACATGAATGTGAAAATAGCTGTTTGTTTTTTTCTTTCTGTGCTGGTACTAGGGCTTAAACTCATGATCTGGCACTTTGGGTTGGCTTTTTCCTTGGAAGGCTGGCTCTCTACCACTTAAGTCACACCTCCACTTCTGACTTTTTGCTGGTTAATTAGAAATAAAAATCTCAAGAACTTTTCTGGCTTACTAGCTTCAAACAAGGTTGAGATTTGAGCCTCTTAAGTAGCTAGGATTACATTTGTGAGCAACCAGCATCTAGCCGAAAGCAGCTATACAAGTGCTGTGTTTCTATCCAGTTTATTAGTCTTAAAATTAATTGCTTTCTCCTTTATAATTTATGATAGCTAACATGAAATTGTTAATAATTTAATGGCTATGTTATCTAAGGATAGAGACCAGTTTACGAATTTCATGGCATTGTATTGTATTCTTGTGTTGAATACCATAGTACTTTTGCATTACTATTTGCTTCTTTTTGTGTTATTAGATGTTAAATGTAGAACTGCTTGAGTTTTTCTTAATGGTTTAAGCTTTATTAGTTTAAGGTTTATTAGTTTAACCCATTGTTACTGTGCCTTAGCATTTTAACATTTAGGGTTTCTTAAGTAAACATTAAAGACTTAAGGCTGAAAATGGACAAAATTTGCTTGGCATGCCAAGCCCTGCATTTGGTCCCAGCACTGAAAAAGTTTTAAATTATGCTTTAAAATAACGTTAAGAAGGGGATGGGAGAAGAGAAAGTAGCAAAAAAGATAAGGGGTAACAATGTTGAAGAAGTAATGTACTCACTGACTTACAAATGTAACTGTAACCCATCTATACATCATCCTGATAATACAATTTAAATTTAATTAATTTATTTTTTATTTTTGTTTGTCGTGGGGCTTGAACTCGGGCCTGAGCACTATTCTTGGACTTTCTCAGGCTAGAGCTCTACCACTTGAGCCACAGCACCACTTCCAGCTTTTTTTCTTTCTACATATGTGGTACCAAGGAACCGAACTCGGGCCTTTGTGCATGCTAGGCAAGCACTCTACCACTAGGCCAAACTCCTGGCCCTACAATTTAAATTTAAAAAAAAAAACAAAACATTAAGAATATTTGAGCCTTGGGTCTGATGATACTGTTTTTTTTTTTTTTCAGATAAAATTAATTGTAGAATGATTCCTAGTAAAATTCTTCAAATCTTTTTAATTATAAGTCTTAATGGAGAATATTTTTACTGTTTATAGATAATAATGTATTTCTACTATGAATCTAGTGTCACTCATGCATTTATCTTACAGGTACTTACACTTCAGTATTGTGGTTTTATCTTATTACTGTTGAACCAATGGCTAAAATAAGGCCTGTGGTTTTATAATGAAAATTCTAGAGTTACTATTTAGTTGCTACAATTCTTGTTTCTATTGAAAGTGAACTTTGGATTATACAGGTCTTGTTTTGTTGTTTGTTTGCTTTGTTCAGAAAGTGAATGGAAAATAAGAGAAGTTTCTATTCTGCCTATAATTCTGAAACATAAGTAAGATGTTAGAGAGCTTGAAATAAGACTTGTGAGAAAACTGCTTGTCCTTGGAAGTTAACAACTCAAAAAAGGAAATAAGCTACCGAAATATTTATCTAGATTTTCAGAAAGTTTTTCAAAAATCTATGAGTAGAATGCTATGCAAATGAAAATTTTAAATTATAATTGCAATTGTTTTGAAGTCTTCAATGTTTTCAATAAAGTAGAAAAGGAGATATCAATATGACACCCAGAAATATAAGTTAAATTTTTTTGTGTATGTGGTGTAATTATGAGAAATTACAGGCCCTTTAGTAGATATCTGAAACCCTGGAATATGTCTAACCATATATATGCACCCCTTTGATGAAGTTTACTTTAGAAATTAGACACAGAAAGAATACAAAAATAATGATAAAAATTATTATACTATAATAAAAAGTACTATAATAAAAAGTTTGTATGTAGCTTTTCATTTTTGTGAGGGTATGAAATGATCTTAAAAAACTACTAGTGGGGCTGGGAGTTTAGCCTAGTGGTAAAGTGCTTGTCTAGCTTGCACAAAGACCCTAGTTCGATTCCTCGGTACCACATACATAGCAAAGAGCCAGGAATGGTGCTGTGGTTCAAGTGGGTAGTAGAGCTCTTGCCTTGGAAAAGCCCAAGGATAGTGCCCAGGCCCTGAGTTCAAGGCCCAGGACTGGCAAAAAAAAGCAAACAAACTACTAGTGGCTTTTGTTTACATACCAACATCACTACTCTTGTCAATTAATTGTATTATACCTGTTGCTTTCATTTGAATAGATCCATAATGAAACAGCAGTTTTTATATTATGCTGATATAATGGGTAGTGGTGTGTAGGATATTGAGAGGCTTCATCACTTAACTCAGAACGGTGCCTAATTTAAAACTCATTAATTATTTGTTGAATTTTCTCTGTAACATTTTAGATTGGTTGAATGAATATTCAAAACTGTAGAAAGGGCCACCACTGGTACCCTTAAATTTAAAAAGATATCCTAAATGGATAGAGATCAAATATTTTCCCGATCAGTTAATTTGGTATACAAAATAGTCACAATTCTAGGATGAGTTGGTATATATGTACTTTTGTGTCTGTGTGCATATAGAAAATAAAGATGGGGGTAGTGGGAGGAAAGTGGGAGAAAAACATGGGAAGGGATAACAATGTTCAAGAAGTAATGCACACACTACCTGGTGAAAGTAGCTGCAAGCCCTCTGCATATCACCCCAACAATAAATAATTTTTTTAAAGAAAAGAAAGATGATTAACTGATGGCAGCAGAATCACTACTGTGAATTTTGTGAGCAAAATCAATTTTACTGTCATAATCTTGTAACTACATTAGTGGTTTATGACTATTGACGTAGTATTTCCTGGAATTGATAACATATTTTATATTTAAAAATTAGGCAATTCTGAACCAATGTGACAGTAATCTCAGTCCCTAGTTTTCTTTGATGATTGCAGATTGATTAAACCTTGAGTTAGCAAAATACTATCTATGGACCATATCTGGCTCACAGCCTGAATTTTTAAATACAGTCTTATTGAAGCATGCCATTTTAATTTGTTAATGTATATATTGTGTTGTATAACACATGGTTCTGTATGTTGAGTATTGAAAGAAATCAGATTCCTATCTAAAAGAGATGGTAGATGTATCAAAATAGGCTCTTTTGAGAGGTTAATTATACATTCCATAGTAGAGTAGATTCAGAAAGTTATTTGTAAATTTGAAACTATATTTGCTTTGCTGGTCTTAAGTCTATGATACTAGGGAGATACTCTTCTTTGGCTTTGCCTCCTTATGTGAAATGGACACCATCTTTCTCCTTCATCAAGACAGTGTGACTCCTGGGCCAGGGGGTTTGGCCTAGTGGTAGAGTGCTTGCCTAACATGCACAAAAGACCTGGGTTTGATTCCTTGGTACCACATACATAGAAAACAAAAATGCTGGAAGTGGTGCTGTGGCCAAGTGGTAGAGCTCTGGCCTCCAGAAAGCCCAAGGACAGTGTTCTGGCCTTGAGTTCAAGCCACAGGACTGGCAAAAAAAGGAAATGGAAAGACTTGGAAAAAATCATATTAAGTGAAATAAGCCAGACTCAAAGGAACATAGGCTCAATGGTTTCCCTCATTTGTCATGAATAGGTATAAACCTTGGACTCTCCTAGCAGAGGTTTACAGTAGGGAAAAAAACCTAGATACATAAGGCCATATATTATGACGCTAAATGAAAGGACCTTCAGGAAATGGAAACAAGAGCCATATAATGTGTGATTGTTGTTCTTAATGTACTATGTTATTTCTCATCTCTTTTGTTGTCCCTTGATTATCTCATATTGTTACATTATCTTACCTTGTTATCTGGTATATTGTATATGTTTTTTTATTTGAAATAGGATAGTGAAGGGGGAAAACAAGATGAGGGGCTGGGGTGGTGGGAGGGAAATTGAAACAAAAACATGAGAAGAGGTATCAATGTGAAGTAATAGATGTTTTATCTGGTGAATATAATGTAATCTTATTAATCACAATAAAAAAGAAATGCAAATTAAAAAATAAATATGTGGTGTGATTTGACTTTTGTGTTTTCTTGTTGTTTTTAGCAGGTCTATGCGATATTAGTGAAGGGACTGCTGTCCCAGAGGATCGCTGCAAATCTCCAACTTCTGGTAATCTGTTTTTCATTTCACTAATAATTAAGACTTTTATGAAAACGAACATAGATTATCTTTATAGACAGACATGTGAAATAAGTCTTTGAGAAACTTAGGTCACATGTAATCTTAAAATCATAACTTTTTTCCATATTAAATAAAAAGAAACAGCTGGTAATAGCTAAAACTCCATTGATTTTTATCTATTCATACATATAATTGTTTCGTTTCATATTTATGCTGTTACAAGAAGATACATTTTACTTCTGAACATTGAATCACGTGCATTAAGTACCTGCAATCTTTGCACTTGGCATTCGTAGAGTTATCTGGTAGAATTGAATAAAATAAAATGAAAGTTGATGTAATCTGCTTTTTATACTTCTTGAAATGCCATGAAAGATTTCTATTTATTTATTTTTTCTGTATGGTGCTAAGGATCAAGCACCAGGACCTTGCATATGCTAGGAAAGTGCTCTACCATTGTGCTCTACTTAACCCCTAAATTCTGTAAAAATCTAAGAATGGGTATAGTTAGCTTTGGTTTGGGCTTTGATCAAAGTAATTTAGGATGCATTAATAGCTTTATTAAGGTAATTCTTTTTATATTAATGGGTTTTTTAGCATGTATTAATATTTCACAGGAACATGATTTCTAAGAATTTTACAATACCTCAAGATTATTTAAATGGACTGAAATGTTGGTATTTTTAATAAAGTTGAATTAACAGTTTTATTTATATTGGTTAAATTGTTATTACTGCAAATTTTTATCAAGTTTCTACTTGAAAGCTGGTTTGTAACATAAGTAACACTGTTTTTATGTTTTTGTCCTTCAGTGTGTTCCTTTTTTTTCATGTCAGAAAGAATTGTAAGAACAGGACATATTGAGAAGAACTTCCCTTCCCCCTCTTTTTATTTTGCGTTTTGCTAGTTATGTCTATAAAATTTTCTTTTTTTTGCCATCTCTGGGCTTAATCTCAGGCATTGAACATTGTCCTCGGGCTTTCCTCAAGGCTAATGCTCTACCACTTGAGCCACAGCACCACTTCCAGCTTTTCTATGTATGTGGTACTAAAGAATCAAACCCCCGTCTTTGTGCATGCTAGGCAAACACTCTACCACTAGGCCAGTCTCCCACCCCAAGTCTGCGAAATCTTCTGTGATTCTTTTTACAGTTGTTTTTTCCTTATGTTATACAACTGATCAAATGTATCCACATGTTTTCCTATTCTTTAAACTTCATCCTTAAGTTTTTTCTCAATTTCACGAACAAATATAGGCACCAGAACCACATTAGTATCCAATGATAAGTCTTAACCTTAGTAGATCAAATTTTCTCAAACTAGAGAAACTGCCTCTCTCAAAGTAGAGAAACTCAAGCATGCTTTGACATCTTAAAATATATTTTCTTTTTCTGGTCCATGTGAAATTGTTTCTTAGCAGTACTAAGATTCGAATTCACAGAATGGCTTTTACTAGGCATTCTGCCACTGAGCTATATGTCTGTCCTTTTTTTACTCTGGTTATTTTTTGAGATCGGATTTCAATCTTGCAGTGGCAAGGATGGGCCACAATCCACTTGTTTAGACTTCCCACTGTAGCTTGAATGACAAGCACATACCCTGCATCCAGATTTTGGGACAATAGATTTTGTGTTTAAAAACACAAAGTAAAATTTGATTTCGAAAAATAATTGATGAGTCCGGAACTCTTAATTATAGAAACCTATATTTTATTCAATTTAACCTATATTTTATTTAATTTAACCTCAGTAAACTCTGAAAGATTGAAGAATTCTTTGAGAAATTTTTATGTATCAGAAAAGATTCATTTTTAAAGAACTCAATTGTATGTAAATAGTTTCAAATGTCACTCAAGCATAGGTGCTATGAGTATTACAGTGGAATCTAGAGTGAGGTTTGAGCAGGTTTTCTGACGTTTGTCAACCATTGCAAATTCTACAAATGGTCAAAAAAATGAATGAAATGTACTTAAGGCAAATGTAAAAAGCCACAGTTTTTGTTTTTAGTAACATGTATTTTAAGCAAAGGCAAAAATACATAAAAATGGATTAGAACTGTGACTCCATAGTTTTTTGTTGAGGGTAGGACTGGGTCTGGATGCTGTCCTAAGCTATTCAGTTTAAGGCTGTTGCCTACCCCTTGAGCCACAGTGCCACTCCTGGTTTTCTGGTAGTTAATTGGAGATAAGAGTCTCAGAGACTTTTGTGCCCAAGCTGGCTTTGAACTATGATCCTCAGATCTCAGCTTCCTGAGTAGCTAGGATTACAGGTGTGAGCCACCAGTGCCTAGCTGACTCCATAAGTATTAAGAAAATAACATAATTGGCATGTAGTCACATGGCTATTATCAAAATGTTTTATCAAAGTTTTTACTGAAAAATTAATTCATAGAAATGATAAATGTTTAAAGTAGCTTTCACACTGCAGAATCTAGAAGTATAATTTTGATTGGCTACATAATTAATAAGAAAGGAGAAAACAGAAATAATAAATAGAGCTTACCATTTTTTAAGTTCCTTAAAATAAAACAATTATCTCTCTAAAAAGAAGTTAATTCTGCCTACCAGACCTACATGTATTAGCCAATAACAGTGGTGGCCTCCATTTGTCTTCATTTCAAAGAACTCAGAGACCATTTCAGTAATGATGGAATTTGTAATGCATCCATATGTATGTGTATAAGTGTACATTCATATAAAATGTTACAGAAATCTTTTCAGAAATCTGTTAGGTTATTTTAAACTGAAGGACTATATGTACCATGATACAAAGGTTGCCTAATGGAGTTTGTATGTGACTTGAGAAAATAAATAACCTGTGATGTTTTAGACTTAATTATATTAATTTGGTGATTTTATTCAAATGGTTGTGTTGAAAACCATCACATTTTTATAAGCTATCACATAAGTGATGACAAGCAATACTAGAAAATTTTAGTTAGTATAAAAATAAACCAGCTCCTTTGATTGACATTTAAAACCTATATTGCCTATTTTTATTTTGAAAATGAGAAACATTTTTATAATTTTTCATATATATATTATCCTGTTATTCCTCTAATATGAAACTTATTAAATAAAACTGATATCCGCTCTCAATACTTATGTGGTTATTTAGTATGTGTAATTATGGTAATATTTTAAAATGTGCAAAACATATCGTGACAATTTTTAAGTCTTAAGTTTTATTTATATGGAAAAAAATAGCTTACGTATAATCCTTCCTGGACATGTTATAAAGTTCAGTGTTGCTTTTGTAATGTTTTTGATATGAGATTTTTCAAAGAATAATCTTTGTTTTTATGTTTTTATTTTTGTTTTTTGTGCCAGTCCTGGGGCTTTCATTCAGAGCCTCGGGACTGTCCTTGAGCTTTCTCAAAGCTAGTGTTTTACCACTTCAGCCACAGCACCAGCTCTGGCTGTTTCTGTGTATGTGGTACCAAGGAATCAAACCCATGCTAGGCAAGCATTCTACCACTATGCCACATTCCTGCCCCATTAATAATCTTTTTTTGTTTTATTTTTTTCTTGGTGGGTCATAGGGCTTGAAATCGGCCTGGGCCTGGGTGTTTTCCCTGAGCTCTTCAGCCTACTGAAGTAGTGTAGGCTACTACCCTACACTTGAGCTGAGCCCCACTTCTCATTTTCTTGAGATTAATTGGAAATAAGACTCTCAGGTCCTTTTGTGTCTGGGTTGGCTTTGAACCTTGATCCTCAGGTCTCAGCCTCCTGAGTAGTTAGGATTACAGGCCTGAACAGACACCTGGCACGAATAGTCTTTTAAAGCTGAGTGGAAGTGATTGGATTCATTGTTGAGGTTTTTCTTGAACAGAGATTTTCAAGGTATTTGCAGTCAGGATAAATAAAGTATTATTTGGGGAGGGAAAACAGATAAGAGTATGTCAGATTTTTATCTAATTTATTATGCTTCATTACTGTTATAGGAATTGCTTTTAAGCCCAGAAAAGCAGCCTGTAATTAAATTCTAGTCACATTTTCTGCATTTATTTCTAGCTACATTTTGCATTTATTCAGCAAATATTTATAGGATGCCTACATATAAAACACTTCAGTGATCAAAAGGGGATGCAAAAATGGCTTAGTTGTCCTACCATAGTTTTTAGTTCATTAAGTGAAGAAAGGCATATATATGTAATTCAAAATATAGGATGTTAACAGTTATTTTAAAGTATTGCAGAAATTCAGAGGTAGAGAGTAATTCACAGTTAGGAAGATTGTATAAAGTATAATGGAGTATATGCAATTTTATTAAGTCTTTGTAAGTTATATTTTTCTTTGTTATTTTATATATCATATACACTGATTTTTGCCAAACTGTTGTTCCTTAAGGAAAAACTATTAGTTAATATTTGCATATGTTAATGTGTGCCATGCAAGATATTGTGGATCTGTGTAATCAGAATTGTTAGGAACTGTATAATTGGCCTCTCTTTGTGGCCAAATATGTAAGTGCTTACTTTCAAAGTTGCCAGGTCTTTTATTTGTACTTTTTTTGTGACACCTCAATGTTTGTGACTGACTATGTGCCTGTTCCTTCCATTGTCTTCATTTGTGTAGGTTCTTCATCACCACACAATTCAGATGATGAACAAAAAATGAATAATTTTATAGAAAAGGGTATAGTATCTTTGTTTCAAAATATTTTTATTTGTTTAATTTCTTTAGTTTACTTTGAATAGATTTTGACATTTTTATATCAAAATATTATTTTCAGTGAAGACCAAAAGCAGAAAGTTTTCCAAGATGGTAGCCAGTGATATAGGTAGGAAATAGAAATTTCTATTTTGTTTCTAATCCTTGCTATATGCAGTGCTAACCAGCAGCAGAAAATTATCCAGTGGATTGCATCTTGTATATATTAATTTATTGTTCTTATGCTAAGCAATAATCTCTTGGGCTATATTTCTTCTTAACTCATTGGGACAATAATTATTCAAATCAGTTAAATTGGGAATGCAGTTCTTTCTCTTGACTTACAGTGTGTTCTGTTAACTTTTATTTTTTGTTTTATTTTCAAACAAAACAGGGTTCAATTTATGCTATAAATAGCAAAGTTTTATACTCTCAGACTTTGAAGTTATATATTCTTTTTTGTTTTATTTGTATTTTTTCTACCTTTATCCCATAATTCCTCACATTTGGAAGACTCCAAATTTCAAGCAAATAGTTTTCCAAAAGTTTTTATTGACTTTTTTAGTTTATAATTTACACCAGTTTGCATTTAAATGAGATTTTTTTTTACCTTCCCTACATTCTCCAGGAAAAACACTGAGCTCCCTCTAGTTGCTTTTATGAATAGACTTTGGAATTAATTACTCCTCATATTCTAAAAGTAATTGATATTTATGATTCTCAAGTTTAAAGACTGACAAATAAAATATATAATAAAACTTGGAGGACTTGATCAGAAAAGTTTGAATATTTTCCATTTAATGCCTTAAAAAATACTGTTATAAAGAGGATATAATTCATTTTCCACAGGCCCTCTATCACGTATTCATTGATCGCACCTAAAGTAGATCCACTTCCACAGCTAGAAAACATTACCTTTTCTCAGCTCCCAATGTTTAAGAATTTCTAGAATGACAGCCATCTTGTCTGTGTGCTGTAAATTGAACCCTGTGTTGCCATATTCACAGTGGTGGCGGTAGCCCCTCCACACATTTTTTGGACATAAAGTGATTTATTCTTTGGCAAAGGGCTTTTCATTTAAAGAGACTCAATTACTTACCTTTACATATTTGTGTTCTTAAGTGAATCTTCTTATAATGGTTAAATCATTTTAATTATGTACTAGAACCATAACAATACTTTTCAACCAGTTTCCTTCTTGGCACGCTCTATCCAAAGAGTATGCTAAAGGTACTTTTATTGTAACATAATACAGAAAATTAAAACTTTTCTGCATATTTAAGTGAGCAGCTTTAGAATTAAATTACCTAGGAACTTTACTATAAATAAGAGGGACTTAGAATAATTAAATTTGTAAAATAAGTTTCAGCATTTGCTCTTTAGGTTATCTTTATTTAATGCATTAGCCACCTTCTTGTATTAGAGCTGAAGTATTTGAAACACTACTAACAAATTTACTACCTCTGAGGATATTATTGGAAGGATAGTTCTTTAGTAACTTTCTTGATTATTTTTCTATATTAACAGTGAATTTATTATGCCAATGTTTGTAGTTATATTTTTAGAGCCTATTAGTCTTTTCAAAGTTAAGTTAGTGTATATGTGTGTATGTGTAGTAATTTTTAACATATAATTTTGTTTGTGTTAAAATCTTCCTCTTTTATTTTTTGGGTGTATTTGTGCTGATCTTTGTACTTTTGTGATAACGGCTAGTACTGTATCACTTGAGCTACAACTCCATTTAGAGTGTGTGTGTGTGTGTGTGTGTGTGTGTGTGTATCTGTCTGTGTGTCTGTCTGTCTGGTTAATTGGAGATGAGATTCTCATGGACTTTCCTTCCCTGAATGGCTTCCAACTGTAGTCCTCAGATCTCAGCCTCCTGAGTAGATGGAATTACTAGACATGAGCCACTAGTGATCAGCCTCACTATGCTTTTCTGCCTCACTATTTAATCATATGATTCTGTTGCATAGAAGCAGAGCTAATGTCTCAACTTTTTCTTTTTTTAAGTGGAGGTTGCCCTATTTTTGCCTTGTCAAGTACTTTATAAACTGACATAGTTTATTTCTCTATATCCAATTTTGTGATAAGATTTAACATCTAGGGGCCGGGAGTTTGGCCTAGTGTTAGAGTGCTTGCCTAACATGCACAAAAACCCGGGTTTGATTCCTTGGCATCATATACATAGAAAAAAGCAAGAACTGATGCTGTGGCGCAAGTAGTAGAACTTTAGAAAAAAAAACCCAAGGACAGTGCTCAGGCCCTGAGCCCAAGTCCAGGACTAGCCAAAAAAAAAAAAATTAACATTTAATCTACTATTGAAAAACATAAATTGTCAGTGAAACAAAAGAAATCTCATAGATCCCCTGAAGAGACCTCTGTCAGGACTGGTTGGAAAAGAATTTTATTAAGTCAGTGATCTTAACTCCTCTATCACGGCATACTGAGAGAGAAATCTGAACCTAGAGTTACTAGAGGTAGTGCAGAATCTATAGATGTTTATCTCTGTATTTATACAAGAAAGACCCTAAAGGGATGTTCAGCTAATCTTATTTCTGCCTGGTAGAATGTTAAACAATGTTTTAAAACATGTGCATTGTTAAGCTGAGAGTTTGGCCTAGATGTAAAGTGCTTGCCTAGCATGCATGAAGATCGAGGTTCGATTCCTCAGTATCACATACATAGAAAAAGCTGGAAGTGGTACTGTGGTTCAAGTGGCAAAGCTCTAACCTTGAGAAAACCCAAGGACAGTAGCCTGGTCCTGAGTTCAAGGCCCAAGACTGGCAAAAAAAATGTGCACTTTTAAAATTCTTTTTACTAAGAATGAATTCGTTTTTCAAAAACAATTCTTAAAATGTACTTTGAGTTTTATTAATGACATGTCTGATTATTAGCCAGTACCTTGTTTAGTTACTTGAGCCATTACCATAAAATGAAGGAACATTAGATTACTTGAAAGTATAATGACAGCTTATTTGTGTAGTGTTTTATTATCTGTAATAACCCAGCTTATTAATATTAATAAGTAACATTTATTAAATAATTATGAGTCAGGTATTCACCTCAGTCATTTGTTTATATTGTCTTACAGAATCATCTCAACTTTCAGCCCTTATTTGGCAGATTGTTGAGGTCTAGAAAGTTAAGCGATTGGCCTAACATTGCATATCTAATTATTGGTTGAAGTGGATCAAATCTAAAGTTAATGTTTCCAAGCTCATTCTTAACCAATACACTTGATATATTTACATTTTTATCAAGCTAGATACTGAAGCTTGGCCATAAATTTGTTGTGAGCTTAATAAGTGCACACACACACACATACACACACACACCACAGTTTAATAAATTTGTCTTGGTTCCTACCCTGTAATTGTAATCTAGGGCTCCTTGTCACTTAAACCGGGGTCCACAGACCAACAACATCACCATCTGCTTGTCACTTTTGAGAAGTTCCTCTGAGGCCCTAGTGCAGAACAAAGTCAGAATGTACAGGTCAAGAAGATCCTGTCCTGTGATAGGTGTGCACATTCAAGTTTGAGAAGAACAGGTCCCTGTGACTCAGGATAAGTTAAAGCTGAGTTAGAGTTTGAAGAAGTGGCATCCATATCTTCTAGTTCTAGGAAAGCTGTAGAATGTGTCAGGTTGATTTTCTACTTCTGATGCCATTCATATTGTATAGTTACTACAAATTAATCTATGTATGTTAGACTTATAAGATTTGACACACAAAAAAAATTGATTTTTTTCCAACTCTTAATATTGCTTAATAGAGGACTGTTTAGAGATATAATTTTGTGTCTAGTTTTAAGTATATTGCTTATCAAATACAATAGCAACCATGTATGTGAAATCAAGCTACCATCAATTTTATCTACTTAAATTTTGTGTTGCATTTTATTTTTTAACAAAATTTTACTAAGTTAATGGAATTGGGGTGATTGATACATAAATTTGACCCATTGTTGTTGTTGAAGAATACTAATTAGGTTAATGAAGCTTGAGGTAACAAGGTGACACACCCTTGTCCCTGATCCCTTCCAATCTGCCTAATACCTCCTTCCTAATGCTGCATTTGTCATTTTTTTAGATGTGGAAGTTATA